>NC_137825.1:33310167-33645167 GCF_963921795.1 Nannobrachium achirus | reverse complement strand
GGTTGCCATGACGCAAGCCACGATGAATGCGCTGGGAAATTAATTTTGTCTTACCATTAGTGAAGCAAGACCAAAACGTCACTTTTCTGTTGTGCAGACACCCCAACCCGGATAACATTACTCAGAGAGTTTACAAAGCACAGGTTTACTTTGTTGGGGGGAAGGGAAAAAAAATAGTAGACAATAGAATACAACAGTGTGTTGCTTATAGCAACCATACAAATTACGATGCCGGATTTTTGGGTTCGATGCCGTTACCATTTTAGGAGGGTCCTATAGACAGACCTATTACCGATCTTTCAGTCGATATTTTTGTAAGAAAAAGTGCACGTTACAATCTCAGTGTATCACACACAAAAACAGTACTATGCACATAAAAAGAATATCTATTAAAAAACAAACCAACAGGGATTATAACCAATTAAAAAAAGTAGCACAATCAATCTGGTACAGTATGTTATGTTAACCCTTTGCCAGCCAAAGGGGGCCCCTTTAAAACAGGGGTGCAGAGGTACTGCCGTGGAATCTGCTATTTATTTATAAACATAATTTAAAAAAGCAAAGCACGAAATCATAACAACACGCTCGGATCACTCCGCGCAAGCCAGCAAACCGTGCATGAAAGAGTTTTTTTGGTTGGCCAACCTTTTTTCATGGTGCTGTAGGCAGTTCTCCTCCGGTCAACAACATGGAGCGATACGGGGAAAACAGCGATAATAAACAGCACCCGAAAATACAATCCGTCTTCTGTGCACGCACATCGATCTAATCCAATGCAATCCACTCATTCCGAAGCCTTGATTTCGTCTGTCGTCTGATCGAAAATGATGAGGAGACGCGCTGGCCAACGGGCTGCATACACAATACAAGGGCACGTAATGGCCACCCGTGGACACCAGTTGCTCCCTAGCAGATGACGTCATCACGTCTCTGACGCGATCACGTCTCAGGAGCTCTCTTAAAGAGACAGAGCACGACCGGCGACTGTATTTTAAAAAAATATATAATTAATTTCATAAATTACGGGAAAGTACGGGAAAGTACGAGCGGCGCATTGGGTGGTCCGGACAAGTACGGGCAAGTGCGGCCGGCTTACTTAAGATACTTAAGTTTCCTTTTTATAAAAAAGCCTTTCCTTTCTTTTCTCCTGGAAGACTCGGTCAGTCTCTTAACAGAGAGCAAAATGACAGGGAGAGCATGACGAGTGACATTGAAACAGACAGGGCAGAAAGAAATATACCAAGCAAAGTGACAACAAGCGGAGAGAAGTTTTAAGGACAAACTTTAAAATAGCAAGGTCAGGGGCACTACAGCACAGAATGACACATGAAAATGTGTGTTTTGAAAAGTGCCAAGCCAAATCCAGACGGGAGCCACGCACCACTGATTGCGACAGCGCCACAGGGATCACAGTTCCCTTGCTCTTAACTTGAACTTTCCTGCCACAGAAAAGCGCAGCTGCAGCAGCGCATGCAGAGAGAGAGACATGGGAGTACAGTGTTGTTCTCTATCTGTCTCGTCATCTGATCGCCCATGGCAGCTCCAACCACCAGGGTTGGAAGATGTACTATGATTTATTTATTTATAACTTAACTATAAGTAGCAGTAGGCCTACAGCACAGTACATTTACAGTACAAATACTCTGTTATGACGTCGCTGTCTGGCAGAAACCTAGCAGGAGTTTAATTATTTTTGAAAGTTGAGATTAAAGTTGAGCTTGTAGATGACGGATTCGTGTTCAAGTGTATTTTCAAACGCAGCGCGAGGAATTGTGAGCTTGTAGATCCGCTATTCCCCCTCATGTTCCCCTCAGATTAGGGATTCTAGGGTTCCGACGTGGTATGAAGACTCACCTCTTCAGCCTCCAACTTAGCCCATATCATATTAACGTAGCTCTTGCCTAGCATGGCACAGCCATCCCGAGCTACGTACGTCATCACCAATGGGTCAAAAGAAATCACATTAAAGAATCCAAACACAAAGATTTTGAGACCCACCTGTAGTAACTCTGAGGACCCCCTAGGGGACCCAGACCCTCTGTTGATGACCCCTGGTCTAAAGCCTTGACATTTTCAAATACTCAAGTAAAATAAAAGTCCCTAAAACGTGTACTCAGGCACAGCATTAATGAACTGAAAGTAGCTGAAGTAAATGCACTTCAGTTACATTCCACCACTGCTAACTAAGCGCCCTGTGGAACTGAGGAGATGGGACGGCGGTCCACAGACGAGAGGCAGTGACTGTTCTTTGGCTGCTCAGTGAGCATGTTATCTGGAAGAGCCTGGGGACACAGCAAGTCTCTCTAATCACTAGATCCACTTTGATCACAACGGGAACAATCAGAACAGTACCATTTCTAAGGAGGAGGCAGTGGGGGAAGTGCTCACATTTCTTAATTCAGTATAAGTAAAAGTACTAATACAGAAGAAATGTAGAAATAGCCTACAAGTAAAAAGTCCAGAATTCAAAATGTACTTGAGGTAAAGTATAAATGTATTGGCATCATAATGTACCAGAAGTTGACAATTGACAACATTTGTTTAAACCCACCGATCTGTAATGTTAAAAAAAAAGAAAGGGAAAACAAAGATCTACAAGCTCACATACTGTACATACAAAATATCATATTGTAACACCTTGTGAGTTTGGAGATTAACTATTTTTGCTATTCATTCATAGTACCACAAAGATAAATGATGAACTTACCCTGACTTTGGAAACCAGACAACATACTGCATGGTTATGAGACAATTTCAATAACCTGAGTATTAGCATAATAGTGTAACAGTGGGCACATATATTATAGCCTACGGTAGGCTACATGTAATCAGGTCATTGAACTCTTTGTCTGCGGTGAATGGTGAAGAAGGACAACCATTCTCTGTAGCCTGACATGCTAAACAAGCTATTTGATACACAGCATAATTGGCAGCACCGCACGTTGATGTGCTTGAACACAAACACAACACAACACAACACACTCCGACAAACGACCATACTGTGTGACAAACCAGGACGGAGGCTAGACGACAAAGCTAATAGTATACTGTAAATCTGCAATCATTAATATATCAAACCTGGACTTAGGTAAGAGATCAAAACAAAGGCAGCCATGAAGCTGCAGTGTGGGAAGAGAGGGGGGGAGGGTGCAGACGGACGGATAGTATAGACAGATACATTATATTGATTGATCGATTTATCGACCATTATTGATCCCACAGGAAAAGAAAATCAGCTGCCTGCCATCATGTCAGAAAAAGAGATACAAACAGCTAGGGAAGAGAATATAAAAAAATACATTTAAAAAAAGGAGATTTGGGGTGCTTGCTTGGCCACCTGCACTTGTCTCTGAGTATTAAATTACATGAGCCACGAGCTGGTGCTTCTATCACAACTCTTGGGAAAAGGCAGGGTAAAACCGCACATGATACCCTGGATGTAGTAGATACACAGCTGTCAGCTTGGAGACGGGTCTTCAAGCACATGAACATGGCTTCTCCATGAGCTGTGACTGACTCCTGCAGCTCCGTGACACATACGGAGGCTTCTGTACAATTAATATGAATGGGAGAGCTGGAGTGTGAAATGGAACACGGCTCTAAAGTGCCTCTGTAGACCCTCAAGATGGAGACCATCTCACCCCCGCCACATTCTTCTTGTGCTTTCCTCATCTTGTCTTTCACCACATTGTAAGGTTCATTTAACTCAGAGTGCACAAATGGAACCTTTGGTCAGATGAGTAATTATCACAGTGAATCTCACTTTTGACAAATACCCAATATTAGGCATATATTATATTATATTATATCATATTATATCATAATATAACGTTGCTGTCAGGTGGATGTCCAAAACTGTTACTTTTCAGGATTCAAATTCAATTCAAGGATTCAGGATTCAAAAATAGCAAAATTATCGGATCTACAAGCTTGAAGCTTGAGTCGAGCTTGTACATCTGCTACCTTTAATGCCTTTGTGTTGTAGTGATGCTGTAGTATGATTATGATTACTTTATAGAAATAAAAAAAGAGAAGAAAAGAATTGTTAGAGGAGATAAGGAGATAAGAGGTTTCTGCCCAACAGCAATGATATTATACTAGTCCATGCCCAGGATATGGGACTGACCGTTCACAAAAAATACTAATAAACAGCCCAAATCTGGGAAAAGTGAAAAATATCAGTGCCAGATTAATGTGTTCAGATTAATTGGTCAACTTTCTCATTTGGCTCAACCCATTGAGGGATAAAAATAGGACAGAGGTTCCTTCACTTTTATAGTAGGATAGGATTACATTATATTTATCATATCATATCATATCATATCATATCATATCATATCATATCCTTGCTGTCGGGCAGAAATCTCTTATCTCCATAATGTCCATATTCTAACTTTAGATCATCAACTATAGGTCACATAAAAGCAACAAAAGTAGCATGTATACAAACTTGAAACGTTTTGAACTCATAGAACAGTCTTGTAGAACAGTTTTGGACATAATGAGGTTTCCACCCGACAGACAATATTATTGTCTGAAAACTAAAAACGAATAAAACTAAACTAAATCTAAGCCTTTAAAAAAAATCTGGTTTAAAGAGGAATTAAGACCAAAAAATCTTTAAAATGCTAAAGCATAATGGCCTTGGCAGAGACAGACCCATGATGGGTCTCTGTCTCTGTCTCTGGAGTGTTTCACACTCCAGTGTGGAACACAACAACACTGAAAGCTTTATCAGCGGCCAAAACCGGGGAAGTCCAAGAGATGTGTTTATAGAGGCATTCATGGCTTTGGGGACAAAATAACAAACATTTAAAAAGGCGTTAAATCACGCCTTTCGGAAACACGGTGGTTTACGCAGCTGGGTTGTCGACCAATGTTAAGGAAGTGGGACACAGCAGCGCTATGCAGAGCGGTTCGGTTAGCCATAAGCAGCAGTGGACAAAGAAGCATTCAACTTTTAAGTACTTGAGTCAAAGTATTGATACTCCTGGTCAAATAATACTCAATTACTAAAAGAGAAAAGTTGCTCGGACAAATATAAATTATGTATTTAGTATTCAAAAGTACATGATTAAAAATACTCTTCAAAGGTCTACTGAAATTATTCAATGCATTATTGAAACATAGACATCCACCCCCACCAATACTCTAAGATGCCAGACATTTTCTAAGAAAGTAGAACCTTATTTTTGCCATTTGAAATAGGGCGAAAGTGGTTAATTCCCTTCCTAGAAGTGTAGCAGAGTAAAAAGCATGATTGTTGTCTTTTGTGAAATGTGGCGGAATGAAAGTCACAAGTATCTAAAAATACAAATACAGTATCTGTATTTTTAGTTGACTACTGTGCTTTACAGTAGTCAACTAAAAGTACTTTATGTCCATTGTCCACCACGGAGGAAGTGGGAACGGAACACTGCACAGAGTGGTTAGCCATAAACGCTACGATGCGTAACCATTAAGAGAGCAATTCAGTAGACTTGAAATTCCTCTGCAAATCCACAACTGCCTTTTAGACGGGAGATGAGAGAGAGCGCTTAAACGAATAGCCGGCCCTTCGCTCAACCGCCAGCACTTTCACATTTATTTATTTTATTTTTTTGCACTTTAATTGCCCACTCATGTGTAGTAGAGAGCGGAATAAGTGTCCATTAGTCATGCAACTCAACGGTGTCTGGCCTGTAAGTGGTACACCTATTCAGACAACTCGTGTTAAAGGATGTCAGAGCTGTTTTCACCAACGCGCGTCAAGATATCATGAAGTGGGATGCAGACATAAATTCTCTGAGACATACAGTAATAGAGAACAGCAAATAATGCTACCTGGTTTCCTAGAATATCGTCTTTACCTCGTTTAGTGATTAATATGTTTCCCGCAATGCAGAGACCTTGCATGTATACCGTAGGTATGTTTGTGTGTGTATTGATGAAACAATAGCCTTTTTGTTTGGGCATTCAAAAATAAATACCGTTTTACGAGGCAAAAAACATACATAGGCATTGTGTACAATAAATATGCACATACTAGGGGTGCTGCGCTTCATCAAACTAATTGATTTAATCTATTATACATAATAGCCTACAACAATAATTAAACCAATAATCAATCAATTTGAATATAAAGGTAATGGCCGATCTATAAGCTTGTAGATCTGCTATTTTCACTATTTATGTGGGACAAGTATACAATAGAGTGGTTAGTTAACCAGACTAATTGACTACTCATTTATAAAAACTCGATTAGAATTTGATATGTAAAAATATAACTTTAGCAAAAACACATAATTGTGGATTATTCTGGGAAGACATTTTTGTGTAGTAGAGTACATGTACAGTATGTAGCAACATTTGTTTTTGTAATTTTTGAATATTAGATTTTTTTCAGGCCTAAATGGGTTAAAAACAATGCATCAAATACTTGAAAGAAAGAGTTGCAGCGCGCGCGCACACACACACACACACACACACACACACACACACACACACACACACACACACACACACACACACACACACACACACACACACACACACACACACACACACACACACTGCACTTACATACAGTACATACAGTACATACAGTACATGCATGCTTACACATAATGCAAGTGCAAATTAAGCACATGAATCATGATGAATGTACCCGCTCATGCATATAAGGTCACAAGGCTTCATTAATATGTCTTGTGTACAGGTACAGTACATAAGAGTAGTACAATCTATTCTATTTAACTCCTCAGATATTGAAGCTGTAAGTAATAGTAGTAGTAGCGTCTGCCAGGCTTATTTTTCTTTGCCTTGATCATCCCCTCGTTCCTTGGACTTTGAGAAACTAATGAAGAAAACTCAACTTCAGCCTGAGATTAACAATATTAATGTTGCTGTCGGGTGTAAACCTACTACGTACAAATAAAATAAAAAATCCAGAAATTGTGAAAATTGCTGATCTACAAGCTCACAATGTGTCACAAAGCAACACATTGTGAGCTTCAAGTAGATTGTCTGTTTCGCTACGTTTGCACTCTTGTATGACGAAGTAGGGCCCACTGTAGGGCATATAAATGACGAAAAACAAAAACTTTGAAATAGCCTACAGCAGTAGTTCTCAAACTTTGAAATGTGAAGGTCTCCCCTTAACTTTGAACTTTGTACAAGTTACAGAGAACCTAGACTAGAGAGTCCCAGAAATCCACTTTGAGACCCACTGGCCTAAGGAGATACAAGCTTTCTGCATGACAGCAACAATATAATATTTGTAATTATGCTTGGCCTGAGCCTCAACCTGTGTTGATCTCTCTGGTTGAACGCTCACAGACTGACCCGGACATGAACCCTCCTCCGCAGGGAGACTGCTGGCAGACGGCGTGCGTGCAGTCACCACCACCGCAAACAATGGACTTTATTATTAGCCTGGACAGTGGACACTTCAAATGCGACATCAAATTACATCACAGCACAGATAAAGCATTTCGGTAGCACTTTATAATAAGGTGCCATTAATAAACACTTATTAACAGTTAATAAGATACTTATTAACTTGTTATTAACTCTAATAAGAACGTTATTAAACCTTAATAAACACATAATAAACTATATAATAAGAGTCTTATAAACATTATTAAACTACTTATAAGATACTTATAAAACATAATATACTTAATACTGCCTAATAAAAGATTAATAAGAACGTTTTAACAACTTAATTAGACATGTATACAATGCCTAATTAAACATTAATAAACAACGTATAAGTCATCTATAAACCTTATTATATGAGTTATACATGTTAATAAACGTCTAATAAGAAAGCCAATTCACGTTAATTAAGACCCAATAAACTATACGAAAAGATCCCTTACTAACGGTAATTAACAACTTATAAGTAACCAATAAGCCTTATTATATTTTAATACAGGTTAATAAACCATCTTAATTAATATCAATATTCTATCAACTATTCATAAGACACCTAATTAACAATTAATAATCTACTAATAAGATACTTATTATATCATAATAATTATTAATAAATGCATTATGAATACTATATAAGAATATATACATTGTTAAGATACTTAATTAACAGCTGTTTTAAGTGGAATAATATTGTATAAACATTAACAAGTACTAAATAGATTTCTTATTAACATTGAGACAGTGCATGATTAACATTAATACATTCTTTATTGAGCATTCATTAACACATTAATTAGGCATTTTGTGGGTACCTGTTGTAAAGTGGGAACATGTCTTATAAACATCAACAAATCCTTAATAAAGTGTCTTATTAATGTTGAAACAGTTTTATTTACTTCAACAAATCGTTAATTAGGCATCTATTAACACGTTAATTAGGCATTTTGTGGGTACCTTTTGTAAAGTGGGAACATGTCTTATTAACATCAATAAATCCTTAATTAGTCATTCAATAACATGTTAATTAGGCATTTTGTGGGTACCTGTTGTAAAGTGGGAACACGTCTTATTAACATAAACAAATCCCTAATAACATGTCTTATTAACATTGAACGTGTATTATTAACATCAACAAATCCTTAACAATGTGTGTTAACATTGAACGTCTTATTAACATCAACAAATCATTAATTAAGTATCCATTAACACATTAAATAAGCATTTTGTGGGTACCTTTTGTAAAGTGGGAACATGGCTTATTAACATCAACAAATCCTTAATTAGTCATTCAATAACATGTTAATTAGGCATTTTGTGGGTACCTGTCGTAAAGTGGGAACAGGTCGGATAAACATCAACAAATCCTTAATAAAGTCTTAACATTGAACGTGTATTATTAACATCAACAAATCGTTAATTAGGAATTCATTAACACGTTAAATAGGCATTTTGTGGGTACCTGTTGTAAAGTGGGAACATGTCTTATTAACATCAACAAATCCTTAATTAGTCATTCAATAACATGTTAATTAGGTATTTTGTGGGTACCTGTCGTAAAGTGGGAACATGTCTTATAAACATCAACAAATCCTTAATAAAGTGTCTTATTAACATTGAACGTGTATTATTAACATCAACAAATCGTTAATTAGGAGTTCATTAACACGTTAAATAGGCATTTTGTGGGTACCTGTTGTAAAGTGGGAACATGTCTTATTAACATCAACAAATCCTTAATTAGTCATTCAATAACATGTTAATTAGGTATTTTGTGGGTACCTGTCGTAAAGTGGGAACATGTCTTATAAACATCAACAAATCCTTAATAAAGTGTCTTATTAACATTGAACGTGTATTATTAACATCAACAAATCGCTAATTAGGAGTTCATTAACACGTTAAATAGGCATTTTGTGGGTACCTGTTGTAAAGTGGGAACATGTCTTATTAACATCAACAAATCCCTAATAAAGTGTCTTATTAACATTGAAGGTGTATTATTAACATCAACAAATCGTTAATTAGGCATTCATTAACACCTTAAATAGGCATTTTTCAGCTACATGTTGCAAAGTGGGAACATGTCTGTAAAACATTAACGACTTACTATTTATCTTTCTTTTCACTTTAGGTCAATAAAAGGAGGTAATTAATTCTTAAATGAAGGCTGTGCACAAACAGAAGTAGTAATGTTTTAGGGCTAGCGATTACTTTGCAGCTTATGTAATATCATTCCAGTTTATGTACAACTTCTTCCTCCTCCTGCCATCGCTTGAAGACAAAGAGCTTGAGGAATTTGAGGCAAAGGTGGTCGAGTAGCTGGACTTTGATGGTGACTTGACAGAGGTTGGAGACTCATTTCTTGATGCTGTAAAAACAAAATGCAAAATGTACGTAAATAGGAGGTTAGGCATTTTAGACATGTTTTGTTCATAAAGGGGATACAGTGCACTTATTGTAAATAATAATAAAAATAAATAAATGAATGCATAAATAAATAGGAGCAGCGCTCTTCCGAGCACAGGTCTCCAATGTGATAGGCAAATGTGAAAAGAGTGCCATATCATCTGTGGCCTGTCATGATTTGAGGCATTTTGTTCCAAAGATGTGTTTTGCTCAAATTGAGCTGCTGGTGGCGCTATAACATTCCAATGTGAAAAGGGTGGTATTTGTTCCTTGACCTATTGGGACTGTACGTGCAAAATTGCACGATAATCACAAGCTGCTTTTATGATATAAGGCATTTTGTTAAAAACGGACCAATCCTGGAAACTTTGGAAGCCAATCTAAGCCAACTAGGATGGAATATGAATTATCGGACAGCTCAGTCTTGATCACTTGCCTATAGCGATACTCTGTACTGATTCCCATGATATGAATTATCGGACAGCTCAGTCTTGATCACTTGCCTATAGTGATACTCTGTACTGATTCCCATGATGTTTGGAACAAATCTGAAGGAGTAATTTAAAAAAAAAGTGTTTTACATAAGTCAGCCTCCTGGTGGCACTATGAAAAGCAGATGTGAGTGCCCATACAAAGTTTTACACTGATCGGTGGAGTTATTGGTAAAAACACGAATCGGCCCGTTATAGCGCCTCCATGAGGCTGATTTGAACATTTTTAAATGGCATTTCTTCCTCTGCCTAGTGGGAATGTCACTCAAATCGCACTCTGTGTTCATGATTTGAGGCATTTCGTTCAAAAGCCAATCAGGATGGAATTAGAAAAATCTGAAAGACCTGTTTCGTTTAATGACCGATTTGCGTGACTTTTGGACAAAATCGTTAGAAGTACTGTCCAAAAATGTGTTTTGCACACATCCGCCTCCTGGTGACGCCATAGACCTTATTCACATTGCGGCCATCTTGGATCACATGTCCACATGGGGTGGCAGCCTGTATTACAATCCATTGTAAACAATGGAGCGATGGTCCCAAAATATGAGTTCTGTTCAACCAATTTCTTTTGACCAAATCGACAAATGGGCAGAAGACAATTTGGATTAAATAGATGGGTACATCCACAATATTCATGGCAGTTAGGTTCCAATGTTACTCTGTACAAAGACTTGCTACCGTATCTGTGCAGACTAGTGCTTGCTCTGCAATCATATTAACTTACTGTATCATGATTTTTGCATATTAATCAGAAACAAGAAATTGTTAATATGATGGCGGAGCAAGCACTGCAAAGACTGCAAGTCTTTGTACACATTAAGGTTGCAACCTAACTTGAATATCGTTACCGTGGATGAAATCAATCCAGTTACTGTAGACCTTCTATTTTAAGCTCACATGTCTCACATTGCGAGCTTGTATATTTACTATTTAAAAAATATTGAGGAAATAAAAACTAAAATATTTTGAATATTTTTGAAACATTTTAACAACACAAATCTGTGTGGAGGTCCCTGGCACCACATATTTTCAGATGGAGGTCTGCGACTGTGGACAAATAGGTAAATCTGGGGTCCTTCATATGAAAAGATTTGGGAACCACTGGTTTAAAAATATTAGAAAGTAAGCCCAATAAGCAACTACACTATTTTCCAATACACAAATTGCTTATTATAAGCAGACATGGCAACACAAGTTCATTCAGAGCCCAGAATGCCCCTACTGACATTTTAATGCAAAGACACAGGAAACCCAATGATGTTTTTCAGCCTCTTTCAGGATATGAACAAGAAGCCAGGGGGCGGGGCCAGGAATAAGGTGAATAACAAGCCCATGCTAAAAAAATGGGGCAGAGGTTCTGCTCTGGCACCCAGGGAATGTGTGTGCTCAGTTTTGGCCTGGCAGAGACAAAGGGTTTGCAAAAATCTGCCTCCTGGTGGCACTATAACAGCAGAAGTTCACAGCAATTTTTCATCTTCACCTTCATTTTTCATCTTCCTGCTGGACGGAAGCGCAGCAGGACCATTTTAGTAATACATTTTGAAAATGAATAATAATAAAAACAATCTAAGACATTTTAAGTGTGCCTGCAGCTAGCTAAGTGTGTGCAACCTTGTGTAGTGGTTGGTGTTAGCATTAGCGCTATTATTTTTTGTTAGCATTAGCGTTAGATTTTATAACATTACCATTTTTTGCATTAGCTTTAACATTATCGTCTGTACGACAAACGGTTCATGAGATATAGAGGCACTTCCTGTTTGACGAAGGGCACTTCCTGTTTGGCAAAGGAAGCACCAATTAAGGTTAAGGACTCTTAATAAAGTCATATGACACCACCCACGCGTCTGTACGACAAACGGTTCATGATATAGAGGCACTTCCTGTTTGGCGAAGGGCACTTCCTGTTTGGCGAAGGAAGCACCAATTAAGGTTAATAAGGACTCTTAATCAAGCCATATAACGCCACACACACGTCTGTACGACAAACGGTTCATGAGATATAGAGGCACTTCCTGTTTGGCGAAGGGCACTTCCTGTTACAGAGGGGGAGGGGCTTAATCAATTACAGCTCATCCCTATTGGCCGGACAAAGTCCAAAGTCGTGTGTGCATTTTAAAATTCAAATCACGTTGCTAAGCAAAAGAATGGCAGAGTTTTGTGGCGCCAAATTCTCCCATTCAAAGTCAATGGGGTTTTTGCACTAATCATGTGACGGTTTGATTTTTTTTAAACCGGTTCTGTAATTAATTAAAAACCGGACCGAACCGGTAATACCGGATGATGACCACTTGGGGGCGCAGATAGAAGCGGACACATTTATGGTGCCCATTTAGCCATTAATTATAACTCTTGTAGTAGAGTCCTCATAATCAACAGCCACCTGTTATTTTATATACATCTATATGGATCTTCTCAGTGAGATGTCTCCTGTTTGTACTATTACTGCTTCTGTGGAATGGGGGAAATGCTCTCTGCCGTGTTTGTGTTTTCTCTGCTGTACAGAGAACCAGTGAATTGGGTAAAAAACAGTGGATTGGGATTGCTTGTAGATCAGCTACTTTTTGTTTTGATCCTAGAGGGACGTGCCGCCCCTCTACGAATCCGGGAGGGCAAAGCACAGGCGGTCGTGGTGGTCCGCGGCCCCGGCGGACCACCAAAGGGACGGCGCCGCCATGAAAACGTTATAATCAATCAAACAGCTAGGCTAGGCTACATACATACTGTCTCAGATAGCATACATGCTTGGCTAGCTTGCTTCCTCCGTGTTGTAGTTGAGCCAATAAAGGTTATTTGACCACGTTCACCACAACGTAAATCGTCGCTATTGTTGTAAAGACGCAATGAAGACCTGTGTGCCAGTGTGTGGCTTCTAACACGTTGTCCAATGTCCACCGCATCTATAAACAATAGCGCGTGTATCCAGTTGTTATTGAATGAAGAGGACAGGGGGAGAGGAGGCGGGGTGGCTGTCTGAGCAGCCAGTGAGCTGTCAACAGTGGCAGATCTGCGCTCCACTGACATTCAGTATACTGTATACACAAACATAAATACAATACAGAATGAATTTAATGCTGTCGGAAAATACACGTGACACCGTCAGCAAACGTTTACATTTGTAAAATATATTTTAATTGGATACTTTTCTTTTTTTTGTTTTTTTACTCGGTTTAGTCGGTATTCATAAACTGAACCGGTAACATCAAGTAAACCGGATCGAACCAGTAAAACCGGAAACCGTCAGACTATTTAGCGCATAGTTTTTTGGCGAATTACGTCGCCATCGTAAGGCGGATCGGAAAGAAAAGTAATAGCACCCCATTCCCGGCCGAGCCACACGTTTTGATGCCGTAAATTGTGCGGAGGTTATTACCTGCCGAAATTGTGTGGCGACATTATAAGTATGGCGGATCACAATAAGTGTTTTGCCATTGCATTGCATGGCAGGCACACTTAATAATAATAATCCAGCAACAATTTCATGGACCCCCTGCAGTACCTCCGTACCCCCTAGGGGTCGTGGACCACCTGTTGAGGACAGGGGTGTCGCACCAAATTCTGGGCCCTGGGTACAAGGATTCACTCACATTTTGTGCTTTAACCATTGAAAAATAGCAGATGTTCAAGCTCACAGCGCAGCTGAAGTATAAAATAATAAAGGCCCCTCCACATTGGGCCTAGTAACGGTGCCGCTCTGTGAGCTTGTAAATCTGCTATTTTTCAATAGCTTAAGTATAAAATAATAAAGGCCCCTCCACATTGGGCCTAGTAACTGAGTCCCCCCCCCCCCCCCCCCCATAGCAATGACTGTGCAAAAATAGTAAATAGAATAATACAAAGTTTAAACAACAGTTAGCAGGTTGAAAACCTGAATGTGAAATACCCCTCTTCTTTCAGGAATAAAATCACTACTGTAAGTAGAAAAAAAGTAAAAAAAAAAAAGCAAAAAGTAATATTACCTTCTCAAAAGCTCCAAACTCAGTCACTCAGGCACAGGTCTAGCAGCAGGTTAGCACATCACAGTCCGAACACAATCTTCTCATCCCACGTTGCCAGAGAACTATAAGTGAAGCTCTGGTTGTTGTCTGGATTGTCCAATGCAATGTCCAGTGCAATGAACTGACTCTAAACTCACTGAGCTTGTTAGCTTTAGCGTTAGCTTGTAGCAAAACAAAACAGTCTCTGAACCTCGTGAAGAAATTCCTCTTGTCTTGCCAAACGTGCAGCTTTTCCTCCTCCCAGATAGTTGTGTAAACACTCACAGGACTCCAAACTACAACTGGTTTGTGCACAGCAAACACTTTGAAATGATATAATACAGAACGTCTCACTCTGAATCACTGTTCACTTGTCTTCATGTTCCCTCTCTCCGCTCACGTGATCTCTCTCCCTCCCTTCACGTCCGGGCTGTGTTACGCTGACAACTGTCCCTGCAGAGTTAACCCAATAAATGCTGATACAGATCATAACAGGAAAAACATTGCTTTTAAAATAAAAAACAAAACAAAACAAAACTCCTAATGAATTAAGTATGAAATGCAGATTACGTTTTTACTAAAACACATCACACTTTTTAAAGGCTTTAATGATCAAAGCCTTAAACTAAACCTCATTTAAATGTTTTTAATACTATTTAAAGCAAACCATTTTTACTTCAATACGTTTATCTGAACACTTAGTAGGCTATAGTACTAGTTTATATGAATAGCCCGTTACTTTGTAGATTTAGATTAGTATTACAAAACATACACTAACCATGTAGAGTAGCCTATATTTGAATAGCCCATCTACAAGCTCACTGTGCGCTTGTAGATCAGCTATTTTCAAGTATTTGAAAACTTTTTTTGCCCAAGACTTTTGTAGGCCTAATTTTACTCAATTACAATAACTATTTCTATATTGCAGTATTGATACTTTTAATTGCGACTGTCAGGTCGCAGTTACTATCAAAACCTCCACCGGCTGTCTGTCGGTCAGTCCGTCAGTCTGTCTGTCACACGTCACACTTTTGCCCTACTCATATCTCCGCCACCGTTGCCCCTATCCATGCCAAACCCCTCAATTCTCACATAGCCCTCTTCTAGCCACCATGAGGCCGATTCTTGCAAAATACATTTTTCGACACAGCTCCTACAATGTTTGCCGTAAAATCATGTAAATCTGTACACAGTATTTCTAGGCTCATGTCATCAACATGGGTCTGTCTCATTTAGCGCCACCTTCAGGCCGTTTTTTTTAAAACACATTTTTGGACACTGCTTCTACAAATCTTGCCCTAAAATCACGCGAATCAGTACACAATATGTCAAGACTCATGTCATCAACATGGATCTGTCCCAATTAGCGCCTCCTTCAGGCCGATTTTTTAAAACACATTTTTGGACACTGCTTCTACAAATTTTGCCCTAAAATCACGCAAATCGGTACACAATATGTCAAGACTCATGTCATCAAAATGGATCTGTCCCAATTAGCGCCACCATCAGGCCAATTTTACATGCGACCTGACGGTCGCTTATCTCCCGATTAGGGAGTCTTACTGGTTAAGTAAAACATTAGGTTTCGTATGAAACCCTTGTTGCGACCGTCAGGTCGCAGTTACTATCAAAACCTCCACTGGCTGTCAGTCCGTCTGTCTGTCTGTCCGTCACGTCACGCCACGTCACACTTTTGCCCAACTCATATTTCCGCCACCGTTGCCCCTATCCATGCCAAACTCTGCACACGCACTCCTTGCCTGCCAAACAACAACTTCCAACCTCTCACATGGACCTCTTCTAGCGCCACCATGAGGCCAATACTGGCAAAATACATTTTTGGACACTGCTCCTACAAATTTTGCCCTAAAATCACGCAAATCGGTACACAGTATGTCTACACTCACGTCATCAACATGGATCTGTCCCATTTCCATATTCCCTCCTGACTAGTTACGATTGCCTTCTAAAGTCTGTGTATGCGACCTGACGGTCGCTTCTCTCACGATTAGGGAGTCTTACTGGTTAAGATATAATTGTTACAGTATTCGCCTAAAACGATGGAGAATGATTCGGCCACAGGTGCTGTGACTCATAAAGTTCTACGTTCCGTTGGTTTATCCCATCCACCGCCGACTTCTGTGCTTAAGCCGGTAGGATTAGCAGTGCTAGCCAAGCATTTGTGTAGCAGCTAACGGCTAACCTAGCCCTTCCCCTGTATACTACCTAAAGCTAACAATATGTTGAGTGCCGAAGAAGTAGATTTCTCCTAGCCTCTTCGCAAGTGTGGAGGCATGAAACCTTCTACACTCAGGGGCTATATGGTGGCTATTAATGCTTGTCACCTAGGTGTCAATGGTGATATGCCCTCAAAGGCCCTTTGTGGCCTTGTTTAGGGCTGGTGCCAAGCGCACCAGTCAGACGGCCAGGTCTCTTCACGGCCTGGGATTTAGAGGTGTTCTAGAGGGGTTTGAGATGAGGCCCTTTCGAGCCTTTGGGGAAGGTTTCTTTGAGACATCTAAGTCTCAAAACTGTGCTCTTATTAGTGTTGACTACAGCCAAAAGGGTCAGTGGACTGTATGAGGTTTGCTAACAGTGACCGTAAGGTTCTGCTTAAGCCCGATATCCAATTTGTACCAAAGAACAGGATTGCGACTAGGGACCCGGTCGAGTTGGTCGCCTTTCACCCTCCTCCTTTTGCATTGGAGGAGGACTGGCATCTGCATTGCCTCTGTCCAGCGAGGGCCTTGAAGGCATACTAGTTAGTTGAGGACTAGGAATGAGAGACAGTCATCACGTCTGTTTGTCTCCTTTAGCAACTCTCCTAAGAGAAAAGAGGTGTCTAAGGCCTTTAGTTCTAGGTGGATTGTGGAGGCTATCAGGGAAGCCTATGATAGTGCTCAGGTTCCTCTGCCGGAGGACTTTTAGGCACATTCCACCAGGGGGGTGTCGACCTCGTGGGCCCTCTCTCAGGGGGTCTCCATGGAGGTTTGCATGGCGGCCAATTGGGCGTCGCCATCTACGTTTGCAGCTTATTATCACCTGGACGTGGTTCCCGCGTTGTTGGCGTACAGTCAGTGTTACAGGTGGCCTCCTCTTCTTAAGTGACAATGGTGGTACAGTCCTTTCACTTTTTCCAAGTGGCAATTGGAATGGTGGGTACAGTCCTTCCAATGTTTTCCTTCCATGACCAGTGGGTTTGTTTGGTCATTACCTTATAAGGCGGACTTATTCTACTCATTGGTTATGCAGCACATTTAGTCTATTAGGTCCTTATGAGGCAGGCATGTCAGGGTCTCTTGAAGCCACGTCCAAGGAGGCGTGGTCTTCACCATGCAGGTGGGTATTTGGGTGATCAGGTGTTGGTCGTCGTCGCTTCTGAGAGTCTATGGATCCCATAGGAAGGAATATGAATTGAAAGTGTGACAATAAAGACTAGACATAATGTGTATCACTTTGTGTGATTTTAGACAAAATATGTGGGTGCAGTGTCCAAAAATGTGTTTTAAAAAAATCTGCCTAATGGTGGCGCTATATGGGACACATGAGTGTAGACATACTGTGTACCGATTTGTGTGATTTTAGGGCAAAATTTGTAGGAGCAGTGTCCAAAAATGTATTTTGCCAGTATTGGCCTCATGGTGGCGCTAGAAGAGGGCCATGTGAGAGGTTGGAGGTTGTTTTTTGGCAGGCAACGAGTGTGTGTGCAGAGTTTGGAATGAATAGGGGCAACGGTGGCAGAGATATGAGTTGGGCAAAAGTGTGACGTGGCGTGACGTGACGGACAGACAGACAGACGGACTGACAGCCAGTAGAGGTTTTGATAGTAACTGCGACCTGACGCTGACGGTCACAACAAGGGTTTCATACGAAACCTAATGTTTTACTTAACCAGTAAGACTCCCTAATCGGGAGATAAGCGACCGTCAGGTCGCATGTATAAATCGGCCTGAAGGTGGTGCTAATTGGGACAGATCCATGTTGATGACATGAGTGTAGACATACTGTGTACCGATTTGCGTGATTTTAGGGCAAAATTTGTAGGAGCAGTGTCCAAAAATGTATTTTGCCAGTATTGGCCTCATGGTGGCGCTAGAAGAGGGCCATGTGAGAGGTTGGATGTTGTTGTTTGGCAGGCAAGGAGTGTGTGTGCAGAGTTTGGCATGGATAGGGGCAACGGTGGCGGAAATATGAGTTGGGCAAAAGTGTGACGTGGCGTGGCGTGACGTGACGGACAGACAGACAGACGGACTGACAGCCAGTGGAGGTTTTGATAGTAACTGCGACCTGACGGTCGCAACAAAGGTTTCATACGAAACCTAATGTTTTACTTAACCAGTAAGACTCCCTAATCGGGAGATAAGCGACCGTCAGGTCGCATGTAAAATTGGCCTGATGGTGGCGCTAATTGGGACAGATCCATGTTGATGACATGAGTATTGACATATTGTGTACCGATTTGCGTGATTTTAGGGCAAGATTTGTAGAAGCAGTGTCCAAAAATGTGTTTTAAAAAATCGGCCAGAAGGTGGCGCTAATTGGGACAGATCCATGTTGATGACATGAGTCTTGACATATTGTGTACTGATTTGCGTGATTTTAGGGCAAGATTTGTAGAAGCAGTGTCCAAAAATGTGTTTTAAAAAATCGGCCTGAAGGTGGCGCTAAATGAGACAGACCCATGTTGATGACATGAGCCTAGAAATACTGTGTACAGATTTACGTGATTTTACGGCACACATTGTAGGAGCTGTGTCCAAAAATGTATTTTGCAAGAATCGGCCTCATGGTGGCTAGAAGAGGCTATGTGAGAATTGAGGGGTTTGGCATGGATAGGGGCAACGGTTGCGGAGATATGATTAGGGCAGAAGTGTGACGTGACGTGTGACAGACAGACAGCCGGTGGAGGTTTTGATAGTAACTGCACCTGACAGTCGCAATTAAAAGTATCAATACTGCAATATAGAAATACCGTAGTGATTGTAATTGAGTAAAATTAGGCCTACAGAAGTCTTGGGCAAAAAAAGTTTTCAAATACTTGAAAATAGCGGATCTACAAGCGCACAGTGAGCTTGTAGATGGGCTAATTTCAAATATAGGCTACTCTACATGGTTAGTGTATGTTTTGTAATACTAATCTAAATCTACAAAGTAACGGGCTATTCATATAAACTAGTACTATAGCCTACTAAGTGTTCAGATAAACGTATTGAAGTAAAAATGGTTTGCTTTAAATAGTATTAAAAACATTTAAATGAGGTTTAGTTTAAGGCTTTGATCATTAAAGCCTTTAAAAAGTGTGATGTGTTTTAGTAAAAACGTAATCTGCATTTCATACTTAATTCATTAGGAGTTTTGTTTTGTTTTGTTTTGTTTTTTATTTTAAAAGCAATGTTTTTCCTGTTATGATCTGTATCAGCATTTATTGGGTTAACTCTGCAGGGACAGTTGTCAGCGTAACACAGCCCGGACGTGAAGGGAGGGAGAGAGATCACGTGAGCGGAGAGAGGGAACATGAAGACAAGTGAACAGTGATTCAGAGTGAGACGTTCTGTATTATATCATTTCAAAGTGTTTGCTGTGCACAAACCAGTTGTAGTTTGGAGTCCTGTGAGTGTTTACACAACTATCTGGGAGGAGGAAAAGCTGCACGTTTGGCAAGACAAGAGGAATTTCTTCACGAGGTTCAGAGACTGTTTTGTTTTGCTACAAGCTAACGCTGAAGCTAACAAGCTCAGTGAGTTTAGAGTCAGTTCATTGCATTGGACATTGCATTGGACAATCCAGACAACAACCAGAGCTTCACTTATAGTTCTCTGGCAACGTGGGATGAGAAGATTGTGTTCGGACTGTGATGTGCTAACCTGCTGCTAGACCTGTGCCTGAGTGACTGAGTTTGGAGCTTTTGAGAAGGTAATATTACTTTTTGCTTTTTTTTTTAACTTTTTTTTACTTTTCTTCTACTTACAGTAGTGATTTTATTCCTGAAAGAAGAGGGGTATTTCACATTCAGGTTTTCAACCTGCTAACTGTTGTTTAACATTTGTATTATTCTATTTACTATTTTTGCACAGTCATTGCTATGGGGGGGGACTCAGTTACTAGGCCCAATGTGGAGGGGCCTTTATTATTTTATACTTCAGCTATTGAAAAATAGCAGATTTACAAGCTCACAGAGCGGCACCGTTACTAGGCCCAATGTGGAGGGGCCTTTATTATTTTATACTTCAGCTATTGAAAAATAGCAGATTTACAAGCTCACAGAGCGGCACCGTTACTAGGCCCAATGTGGAGGGGCCTTTATTATTTTATACTTCAGCTATTGAAAAATAGCAGATTTACAAGCTCACAGAGCGGCACCGTTACTAGGCCCAATGTGGAGGGGCCTTTATTATTTTATACTTCAGCTATTGAAAAATAGCAGATTTATAAGCTCACAGAGCGGCACCGAGTGCCGCGATGCAAGCTTGTAGATCTCCTATTTTTTAACTCATGAAAATGTGTGGAAATCTTTGAATATGGGTATTTTTTAAGGTAACATTTTTAGATCAAATTTTGCTTCTGGGAGGAACTAAATATTTTGAGATGGGGTCTGTGACCAAATACATATCATTTTGGGGGTCCTTCACATGAAAGCTTTTGAGCACCACCGACATAGAGGGATTTGAAATATTCAAAGACCCCATGAAAAATGTTGTCTGAAATAACAGATCTACAAGCTCGCAGCGTGGCACTAGGTGCTGCGCTGTGAGCTTGAACATCTGCTATTTTTCAATGGTTAAAGCACAAAATGTGAGTGAATCCTTGTACCCAGGGCCCAGAATTTGGTGCGACACCCCTGTCCTGAACAGGTGGTCCACGACCCCTAGGGGGTACGGAGGTACTGCAGGGGGTCCATGAAATTGTTGCTGGATTATTATTATTAAGTGTGCCTGCAATGCAATGCAATGGCAAAACACTTATTGTGATCCGCCATACTTATAATGTCGCCACAAAATTTCGGCAGGTAATAACCTCCGCACAATTTACGGCACCCCCTTAAAATTAAAAATGCCCTCGAGTGGCATTAGTGCCAGCCCTCTCCATAGACTTCCATGTAATTTGTAGTGCACAGATCATGCACACCCATGCACAGATCATGCACCATGTTTGTGCAGGCTGTTCACAGCTTTCAAACAAAAAAAAAAGATTGGAAATCCGTTCAGGCATTCTTGAGATAATAGCCATTATGTTTTCCTAAAATGTAAACAAAGATGGCTGCCATGTTTGATAGATGGGGTTGCTATGGGGGTTAAACATGCAATTTCGCGATTTCTATCATGCCTACTACATTTTTTGGGGTCCAAAACATTTTTTTGAAAAAAAGAAATTTTTGAAAAAAAAATTTTTTTTTGTTTTTTTTCTAAGTAAAAGTCGCCCAAAGTCGCTTGGCAGGGAAGCCCATAGTGAGAAAGTTGCTCTAAAAGTCGCCTGGCACTGTATGAGTTAATATATACATCAAAACGTGTGGCTCGGCCGGGAATGGGGTGCTATTACTTTTCTTTCCGATCCGCCTTACGATGGCGACGGACGTAATTCGCCAAAAAACTATGCGCTAAATAGTCTGACGGTTTCCGGTTTTACTGGTTCGGTCCGGTTTACTTGATGATACCGGTTCAGTTTATGAATACCGACTAAACCGAGTAAAAAAAAAAAAAAGAAAAGTATCCAATTAAAATATATTTTACAAATGTAAACGTTTGCTGACGGCGTCACGTGTATTTTCCGACAGCATTAAATTCATTCTGTATTGTATTTATTATGTTTGTGTATACAGTATACTGAGTGTCAGTGGAGTGCAGATCTGCTACTGTTGACAGCTCACTGGCTGCTCAGACAGCGACCCCGCCTCCTCTCCCCCTGTCCTCTTCATTCAATAACAACTGGATACACGCGCTATTGTTTATAGATGCGGTGGACATTGGACAACGTGTTAGAAGCCACACACTGGCACACAGGTCTTCATTGCGTCTTTACAACAATAGCGACGATTTACGTTGTGGTGAACGTGGTCAAATAACCTTTATTGGCTCAACTACAACACGGAGGAAGCAAGCTAGCCAAGCATGTATGCTATCTGAGACAGTATGTATGTAGCCTAGCCTAGCTGTTTGATTGATTATAACGTTTTCGTGGCGGCGCCGTCCCTTTGGTGGTCCGCCGGGGCCGCGGACCACCACGACCGCCTGTGCTTTGCCCTCCCGGATTCGTAGAGGGGCGGCACGTCCCTCTAGGATCAAAACAAAAAGTAGCCGATCTACAAGCAATCCCAATCCACTGTTTTTTACCCAATTCACTGGTTCTCTGTACAGCAGAGAAAACACAAACACGGCAGAGAGCATTTCCCCCATTCCACAGAAGCAGTAATAGTACAAACAGGAGACATCTCACTGAGAAGATCCATATAGATGTATATAAAATAACAGGTGGCTGTTGATTATGAGGACTCTACAAGAGTTATAATTAATGGCTAAATGGGCACCATAAATGTGTCCGCTTCTATCTGCGCCCCCAAGTGGTCATCATCCGGTATTACCGGTTCGGTCCGGTTTTTAATTAATTACAGAACCGGTTTAAAAAAAATCAAACCGTCACAAAACCCCATTGACTTTGAATGGGAGAATTTGGCGCCACAAAACTCTGCCATTCTTTTGCTTAGCAACGTGATTTGAATTTTAAAATGCACACACGACTTTGGACTTTGTCCGGCCAATAGGGATGAGCTGTAATTGATTAAGCCCCTCCCCCTCTGTAACAGGAAGTGCCCTTCGCCAAACAGGAAGTGCCTCTATATCTCATGAACCGTTTGTCGTACAGACGTGTGTGTGGCGTTATATGGCTTGATTAAGAGTCCTTATTAACCTTAATTGGTGCTTCCTTCGCCAAACAGGAAGTGCCCTTCGCCAAACAGGAAGTGCCTCTATATCATGAACCGTTTGTCGTACAGACGCGTGGGTGGTGTCATATGACTTTATTAAGAGTCCTTAACCTTAATTGGTGCTTCCTTTGCCAAACAGGAAGTGCCCTTCGTCAAACAGGAAGTGCCTCTATATCTCATGAACCGTTTGTCGTACAGACGATAATGTTAAAGCTAATGCAAAAAATGGTAATGTTATAAAATCTAACGCTAATGCTAACAAAAAATAATAGCGCTAATGCTAACACCAACCACTACACAAGGTTGCACACACTTAGCTAGCTGCAGGCACACTTAAAATGTCTTAGATTGTTTTTATTATTATTCATTTTCAAAATGTATTACTAAAATGGTCCTGCTGCGCTTCCGTCCAGCAGGAAGATGAAAAATGAAGGTGAAGATGAAAAATTGCTGTGAACTTCTGCTGTTATAGTGCCACCAGGAGGCAGATTTTTGCAAACCCTTTGTCTCTGCCAGGCCAAAACTGAGCACACACATTCCCTGGGTGCCAGAGCAGAACCTCTGCCCCATTTTTTTAGCATGGGCTTGTTATTCACCTTATTCCTGGCCCCGCCCCCTGGCTTCTTGTTCATATCCTGAAAGAGGCTGAAAAACATCATTGGGTTTCCTGTGTCTTTGCATTAAAATGTCAGTAGGGGCATTCTGGGCTCTGAATGAACTTGTGTTGCCATGTCTGCTTATAATAAGCAATTTGTGTATTGGAAAATAGTGTAGTTGCTTATTGGGCTTACTTTCTAATATTTTTAAACCAGTGGTTCCCAAATCTTTTCATATGAAGGACCCCAGATTTACCTATTTGTCCACAGTCGCAGACCTCCATCTGAAAATATGTGGTGCCAGGGACCTCCACACAGATTTGTGTTGTTAAAATGTTTCAAAAATATTCAAAATATTTTAGTTTTTATTTCCTCAATATTTTTTAAATAGTAAATATACAAGCTCGCAATGTGAGACATGTGAGCTTAAAATAGAAGGTCTACAGTAACTGGATTGATTTCATCCACGGTAACGATATTCAAGTTAGGTTGCAACCTTAATGTGTACAAAGACTTGCAGTCTTTGCAGTGCTTGCTCCGCCATCATATTAACAATTTCTTGTTTCTGATTAATATGCAAAAATCATGATACAGTAAGTTAATATGATTGCAGAGCAAGCACTAGTCTGCACAGATACGGTAGCAAGTCTTTGTACAGAGTAACATTGGAACCTAACTGCCATGAATATTGTGGATGTACCCATCTATTTAATCCAAATTGTCTTCTGCCCATTTGTCGATTTGGTCAAAAGAAATTGGTTGAACAGAACTCATATTTTGGGACCATCGCTCCATTGTTTACAATGGATTGTAATACAGGCTGCCACCCCATGTGGACATGTGATCCAAGATGGCCGCAATGTGAATAAGGTCTATGGCGTCACCAGGAGGCGGATGTGTGCAAAACACATTTTTGGACAGTACTTCTAACGATTTTGTCCAAAAGTCACGCAAATCGGTCATTAAACGAAACAGGTCTTTCAGATTTTTCTAATTCCATCCTGATTGGCTTTTGAACGAAATGCCTCAAATCATGAACACAGAGTGCGATTTGAGTGACATTCCCACTAGGCAGAGGAAGAAATGCCATTTAAAAATGTTCAAATCAGCCTCATGGAGGCGCTATAACGGGCCGATTCGTGTTTTTACCAATAACTCCACCGATCAGTGTAAAACTTTGTATGGGCACTCACATCTGCTTTTCATAGTGCCACCAGGAGGCTGACTTATGTAAAACACATTTTTTTTTAAATTACTCCTTCAGATTTGTTCCAAACATCATGGGAATCAGTACAGAGTATCACTATAGGCAAGTGATCAAGACTGAGCTGTCCGATAATTCATATCATGGGAATCAGTACAGAGTATCGCTATAGGCAAGTGATCAAGACTGAGCTGTCCGATAATTCATATTCCATCCTAGTTGGCTTAGATTGGCTTCCAAAGTTTCCAGGATTGGTCCGTTTTTAACAAAATGCCTTATATCATAAAAGCAGCTTGTGATTATCGTGCAATTTTGCACGTACAGTCCCAATAGGTCAAGGAACAAATACCACCCTTTTCACATTGGAATGTTATAGCGCCACCAGCAGCTCAATTTGAGCAAAACACATCTTTGGAACAAAATGCCTCAAATCATGACAGGCCACAGATGATATGGCACTCTTTTCACATTTGCCTATCACATTGGAGACCTGTGCTCGGAAGAGCGCTGCTCCTATTTATTTATGCATTCATTTATTTATTTTTATTATTATTTACAATAAGTGCACTGTATCCCCTTTATGAACAAAACATGTCTAAAATGCCTAACCTCCTATTTACGTACATTTTGCATTTTGTTTTTACAGCATCAAGAAATGAGTCTCCAACCTCTGTCAAGTCACCATCAAAGTCCAGCTACTCGACCACCTTTGCCTCAAATTCCTCAAGCTCTTTGTCTTCAAGCGATGGCAGGAGGAGGAAGAAGTTGTACATAAACTGGAATGATATTACATAAGCTGCAAAGGAATCGCTAGCCCTAAAACATTACTACTTCTGTTTGTGCACAGCCTTCATTTAAGAATTAATTACCTCCTTTTATTGACCTAAAGTGAAAAGAAAGATAAATAGTAAGTCGTTAATGTTTTACAGACATGTTCCCACTTTGCAACATGTAGCTGAAAAATGCCTATTTAAGGTGTTAATGAATGCCTAATTAACGATTTGTTGATGTTAATAATACACCTTCAATGTTAATAAGACACTTTATTAGGGATTTGTTGATGTTAATAAGACATGTTCCCACTTTACAACAGGTACCCACAAAATGCCTATTTAACGTGTTAATGAACTCCTAATTAACGATTTGTTGATGTTAATAATACACGTTCAATGTTAATAAGACACTTTATTAAGGATTTGTTGATGTTTATAAGACATGTTCCCACTTTACGACAGGTACCCACAAAATACCTAATTAACATGTTATTGAATGACTAATTAAGGATTTGTTGATGTTAATAAGACATGTTCCCACTTTACAACAGGTACCCACAAAATGCCTATTTAACATGTTAATGAATTCCTAATTAACGATTTGTTGATGTTAATAATACACGTTCAATGTTAACAAGACTTTATTAAGGATTTGTTGATGTTTATCCGACCTGTTCCCACTTTACGACAGGTACCCACAAAATGCCTAATTAACATGTTATTGAATGACTAATTAAGGATTTGTTGATGTTAATAAGCCATGTTCCCACTTTACAAAAGGTACCCACAAAATGCTTATTTAATGTGTTAATGAATACTTAATTAATGATTTGTTGATGTTAATAAGACGTTCAATGTTAACACACATTGTTAAGGATTTGTTGATGTTAATAATACACGTTCAATGTTAATAAGACGTGTTCCCACTTTAAAACAGGTACCCACAAAATGCCTAATTAACATGTTATTGAATGACTAATTAAGGATTTATTGATGTTAATAAGACATGTTCCCACTTTACAAAAGGTACCCACAAAATGCCTAATTAACGTGTTAATAGATGCCTAATTAACGATTTGTTGAAGTAAATAAAACTGTTTCAACATTAATAAGACACTTTAATGTCAACAGGTACCCACAAAATGCCTAATTAATGTGTTAATGAATGCTCAATAAAGAATGTATTAATGTTAATCATGCACTGTCTCAATGTTAATAAGAAATCTATTTAGTACTTGTTAATGTTTATACAATATTATTCCACTTAAAACAGTTGTTAATTAAATATCTTAACAATGTATATATTCTTATATAGTATTCATAATGCATTTATTAATAATTATTATGATATAATAAGTATCTTATTAGTAGATTATTAATTGTTAATTAGGTGTCTTATGAATAGTTGATAGAATATTGATATTAATTAAGATGGTTTATTAACCTGTATTAAAATATAATAAGGCTTATTGGTTACTTATAAGTTGTTAATTAACCGTTAGTAAGGGATCTTTTCGTATAGTTTATTGGGTCTTAATTAACGTGAATTGGCTTTCTTATTAGCGTTTATTAACATGTATAACTCATATAATATGGTTTATAGATGACTTATACGTTGTTTTCTAATGTTTAATTAGGCATTGTATACATGTCTAATTAAGTTGTTAAAACGTTCTTATTAATCTTTTATTAGGCAGTATTAAGTATATTATGTTTTATAAGTATCTTATAAGTAGTTTAATAATGTTTATAAGACTCTTATTATATAGTGTATTATGTGTTTATTAAGGTTTAATAACGTTCTTGTTAGAGTTAATAACAAGTTAATAAGTATCTTATTAACTGTTAATAAGTGTTTATTAATGGCACCTTATTATAAAGTGCTACCAGCATGTCCACTTAAACTTCTCCTCCCCCTCGCTCCCCATTTAGCCAGTGTTGTTCAAAGCGTTCTGGCTTCTCGGTGGGAAGCCGATGGCCCCCGATTTGCACCCCGGTGGAACCGATTTTCTCCTATCGTCTCTGTCGGGTGGAAACCTCATACTGTATGTCCAAAACTGTCAATTTTCAAGCAATTCAAAAGTGAGCTCAAAACAAGTTGCTTTTCACCGCGTTTCGAGCTTGTAGATCTGCTACTTTTGATGCTTTTGTGTGATGCTGTAGTATGATCAAGTAAGGCATTCATTTAAAAAAAATCACACCCGTGTGAACTGAGCGGTGGTCGTGGGGGGGGGGGGGGGGGGAGGGGTGCCCGTGTGTGTGGGGTGGGTGTGTGTGTGTGTGTGTGTGTGTGTGTGTCTGGCCTGGCCTGAACAACAGCGCCCCTCCCTTAACATGTGTGGTGAAAAAAGGTACTTCAGGCTACATACAGACATGCACACACGCACGCATACACACACGGCCACGTATAGGAGACGGTGTAACCACCGCTCAAAAAGAAGAGGACTCAAATATGTGGAGGAGAAGAGTCAAAGTTAAAACAAATTGTATTCTATAAAACATTTAAAGCTATACTGTGTAAGATTCTCAACTAGTGGTCAGTAGCCATATAGCAAACCGCGGTCGCGTTCGCGTCTTTCGCCCGTTTTTCGTACCTTCACACCCCCGCGTCTGCCTCCACAACGCCGAGAGCTATCTTTGGAGGGGTCCCTGGTTCCTGTGCGTTCAGGCATTCCGGAGAAACGGACTACTTCACCCTGCCTGGTAGGCGAGATTTCCTTTTGAGTAAAGAGACACACGGGCGACTACAAATATGGCGACCCCACTTCAAGATGCGCTGTGATTGGCCGGTAGTGTACCATGTGTGCATGATCGGCGATGTGATTGGGCAACGTATACACAACGTATACAGATGATGCAGATTACGTCAATTTTGCGCGAAATCCGGTCCACGGCCAGGATCATAGAAAACATATAAAGAGAAGGCTTCAGAAGCTGAAAATAACGGAGTGGGTGTTCTAAAACTTTAGCGATTTAACGGTTAGGACAATTTTAAGATTTGTTTTATAAAAAAAGTTACATGGTACAACTTTAACTAACATTTACTTTAACCTCTCTCATTTTTGAGTGCTCGAATCTCTTCTTTTTGAAGCGGTGAAAACCGCTTCCAATGAGTGGCTTTGTGTGTATCACGCCCATATATGGTGATTTTAGTCCAGAATGAACAGGCTTTTTCAAAAACAGAATGTCCGTTTAATTACCATATATGGTGATCTCAGTCCAGAATGAACAGGGTTTTTCAAAAACACAATGTATGTCACCTCATGTCCATATATGGTCACTCCAGGCCAGAATGAATAGGTTTTTCCTGTCCCGTACGTGCAAAATATCAGTCCAGAATGAATAGGCTTTTTCAAAAAGCAAAATGTGTGTCCCATGTCCATATATGGTAATTTCAGTTCAGAATGAATAGGCTTTATCTGTCCTGTACGTCCAGAATATGTGTGCGGTGTCCCTCCCGGTCAGATGAATGGATACTTTGAGGATTGGTCAAGCTTCACATGATAATTTGGCCTTCAGGTTTTATCTGTCTTGTACATGCAATAGGTCTCACCTATTGCAGCAATGACAAATAGCCGCATAAGAGCAAAAGCAAAGGCACAATAAGAATATACAGATGCTAACAGAATGGTAAAAAGGAGCATTAAGGCAGACAAGAGTAAATACATTGAAAACTAGCAGAAGTTGAAAAATTTAGTAGGCCACAAAGATGACAGAAACTGAAATAATTATAGAGGGATGCAGTTGACAAACAACTAAGAGACCAGCAAGCAGGACTTTTTATATATCTTTTTAAAACCTATTATACCGGCTGTCATACCGGCTCTCCAGACAATTCTATACTAAGATTCACCGCTTCACTTCGAACCGAGGTTTGATTTTTTAATAGTGTTTATTCCTGCTGATCCTAGAGGCACCACACACTTTCAAATACTTTTATTTTATCTCCTTTGAGCTCGCGGTTGGCCTCTGTTTTTCTCGAAAACACAAAAAGTTAGAATATGGAGATACAAAGTTTCTGGCCCGCAGCGACGGTGGCGTGAGGAAACCAATGCACCGACAGACCGCCTTGTCGTCGTGAGCAGCCAGGGTTTAAGTGCCTTGCTCATGGACACGTTGACACAGAGCCAGGAGGAGATGGTGATCGGTTCCCCAAACAGCCGCTCTACCGACTGTGAGACATTAAAGGGGTAGTTCACCCCCATGGAGACTTGAATTCATGGATATTTTTGAGCGGTGGTCACACCGTCTCCATAGCGTGGCCGTGTGTGTAGGTATGTATGTTTGTTTGTATGTATGTATGTGGGTGGGTGGGTCTGTATGTAGCCTCAAGCCTGTGGTGTAGTACCTTTTCTGACCACACATGTTAAGGGAGGGGCGCTGTTGTTCAGGCCAGGCCAGAACAGGCAAGGCACACTCACACTCACACACACACACACACACACACACACACACACACACACACACACACACACACGCACAGACTCCACCGCTCAGTTCACACGGGTGTGATTTTTCATTTTTGTCTGATTCCTAAGCCAATAATGTGTGTCTCCATAGGGAACAAAGCAGACTCTTTGTGTCTCCATAGGGAACCACTACTGGTCATCAGATGATTGGCTTAGGAATGCGACAAAAGAAAAAAAAATCCATTTAAGGCTAACACGAATAGTCCCAGGGTCTTATTTTCATTATGGTTGATTAATGTATTCAGTAATCAACATAGCATTAAAATGTATAATACATGCCTTCAACAAATGCAAACTAGATGTACAAAGGAGAAAAAGAGACGGCAGTGAATGACACCTCCTTTCGATGGGAATTTACAATTACCTCCCCTTCTGGTGTGTGTGTGTGTGTGTGTGTGTGTGTGTGTGTGTGTGTGTGTGTGTGTGTGTGTGTGTGTGTGTGTGTGTGTTTTTGTGTGTTTTTGTGTGTGTATGTGTACACAAGCTTAAACACATATGCGCATTGCGCATGCGCACCTGCCTGTATGCACAGCTTTTTGCACGCACGCTCGTGCACGCGCATCATAAGCATACGGTCCAGACCAGAACTAATCAATGTCTCAATCAGGGGCTGAGAAAAGGTCCCCGATAATGAGGGCTCTCTCTCCCTTCCTTCCGCTTTTACAGAGCCACCATTTGGATGCTAATGCCTATATTTATCCTCTGTTGTACCGCGGTGCCGTGCTGCCCGGAAACGTCCAATCTACAAGCCTGCGAGGGCTTGTGAATCGCCCTTTTCCAAGCTGTGCGATCACTGCCGTATGATGAAGTATACATTCGGCTTTAATTCATTGGACTGGGACTCTGGGGACGCACCCGGCACACAGGGGAGGGGAAAAGACGGCTGTATGCGTCTCGGGCCAAAAGCCAAACGGAACCATTGTCGCGGGTGAGACTGAGAAAGCACTTCAATGCAGGGATCTCAATACGAGAAAACTGCCAATCAGGAGAGCCAGTATATTTGGCCCCTGTTCATCCCCATCAAAGCCTTTTGTCTCCTGGGCTCATGCCTGATTATGTGGGGTTAGGTTGGGGAAGAGGGGGGGACACAGGGAGCTGTGTGCGCCACACTGGCCTCTTTGTCCCCGGCTCCTGCTCCAAGGAGGACTACTAGACTCCTTAGGAGTCTATAACGTGCTGCCAGCGGTGGACAAAGTACTCAACCAGAATATATACCACTCCTTATAAATGTACATAATTATGTGGGACATAATCGAAAACATTGTTTTCCAAAAAAAAAAAAAAGAGTGGAAAATAGCTGATCTCCAAGCTCACAACGATGTGAACCGTTGAGTAGATCGACCATTTCCACTATTTAATTTTTTTTTATATTTGTTTTTTGGTCTTTTTATGCATTTATTTGATAGGACAGTAGACTGACAGGAATTGGGGGAATGATGGGGAGTGACATGCAGCAAAGGTCATCCGGATCGGGAATCGAACCGGCGACATCAATGCCTATGTGGTATGCGCCTGGACCAGTAGGCCAGCGGGTGCACAATTTCCACTATTTCTTACGGTATGAAATCACAAGAATCATTTCTTTGTACTGTAAATCTTAAGTTGTTTGTCATATCCACCCTGTGCAAGTGTTGTTTATGAAGCCTAAAAGCCAAACAGATTATAAATGATTTTTTTTAATCTATTCCAATGTTCAGTGCCAAAAGCACAATCAAATTGTCAATCACAACTATTTGCTTGACAATAAATTGTCGAGTGAAATAAAATGTTATTGCGGTGACAGCCACCCACCTGTCCCAGCCCGCAAATCAGCTCATCATGCACACAGTAGACAGACAGAGCAGGTGTAAATCACACTATTATGATGGGCCTTCATTATGTGGTGCAGCCTAAATGGGTTTGAGGCTTTAACTGAATAAATCCAGTGGGCTGCCATTAATGTCTGTCATACAAGGAGATAATCCCCCGTCAGCAGACTGCAAACATCTGGGATTTGATCTACGGTCACTAGCTGGGATTCCATTAAGTTATTAACGTTAATACGTTCCAAAGTCATGCTGTGTAGTAAACAAATGGTATGTGTGTGTGTGGGGGGGGGGGGGTTGGGGGGGGGGGACTGGGTTACTATACTTTAGCTATTGAAAAATAGCAGATCTGCGATCTTGTAGATCTGCTATTTTTTTAAAGTTACATTTGTAACTCAAGTTTTGCTTCTGAGGGGTTCCTTCCTGGAACTAAATATTTTGAGATGGGGATCCGTGGCCAAATACATATAATTTTGGGGGTCCTTCACATGAAAAGGTTTGAGCACCACTGACATAGAAACATAGGCATTTGGAGGCAGTTATACTATTTATGTTTGCAAACGACCTTGCAGGCCTATGCAAAGGTTAAAATGTAATTTAGATAGCATGCTAGGTATGTAAACAGAACAGATGCCAGGGTCATTTCATTTGTTGACTTGGCATCCTATATACTGTAGTATAATATGTTCGGTCCCCAGCCAAATACAGTACATATACATTTTGGGATCCTTGACATGAAAAGGTTTGAGAACCATTGCGATAAGGAATCGGTTCATGAAACAGGATGGATAAGAGGATCAAAAGGGATAGAAGGTGATCAAAAGGGATAGAATAGGGAGTAGTATTGATTGCCTATTTTATTTCTGTATCCTGCACAATTGCCCAACTCATTGGTTTATAAGACATGCACCATTTTACACATACAGCATGTTTGTATTCTACATTCCATTACTGCTCCGAATTACACAGGGTTCTGTCATCTCTCCCACAACAAAAGCTCCTTTCCTGAAACATGTGTCAATTTTGTCATAATCGTCTGACTCTGACTTAGGGGGCAATAAGAATAAAACACAAAAGTGAACCTCGTTTTCAATTTCACCAAGATCACTAAACAAACAGTATTTCTCTCTTCCTCTGGAGTGGCATTAAACCTGCCAGTCTCCAGAGCTATTAGTAATGTTCCTGACCTTATTTGTGCACAGAGAGATCGTTGTGTTATGCTTAAATTATTCTTCACATAAGGTATCATAATACTGTACATCTGAAAAGCGGTCTCACAGTCAGATCCATGCCTTTAAGACATTACTGTCACTGTGTGTGTGCATCCCATGCTGTTGATGCAAGCTCACTGAAACACATTCTCAACGTGTGCCCATTAGTGCGTGCGTGCATGTGTGTGTGTGTGTGTGTGTGTGTGTGTGTGTGTGTGTGTGTGTGTGTGTGTGTGTGTGTGTGTGTGTGTGTGTGTGTGTGTGTGTGTGTGTGTGTGCGTGCGTGCGTGCGTGCATCAGATACCCACCAGACTGTCCACTCCTCCCAGGGTGTGATTAGCATTGTACAAGGAATAGGTCAGCTGGTACACCCCGTCGTTTGTCTCGCTGTTGCCGTAGAAACCAACCCCCACCGCCACGCTGGAGGGGAGAGAGGGGAAGAGAGGAGAGAAAGGTTAGGATGGATGACACGCCGCATGTTACACCAACACTGGTGTCCTATCAATGCCTGTGGTAAATACACAAAGACATCAAACTGATAAGTCATTACGTAAGTAGGTCAGAGAGGCTTCTGTATCAGATGAAAAGGCTGGAGTCAAAGAAATATGGACAGCGTCACACCAATGCTTTCTACAGACGGTTCCTGAAGCCTATTTTGCTGTGATCTCAAAGAGCGCAACACCTACAATGGTAAATGGTGCATTTGTATAGCACCTTTATCCAAGGCGCTTTACAGAGATTGTGCATTACGTTCACCAATTCATACACTGATGGCGGAGGAAACCATGCAAGGCACCTAACTGCTGGGTTCAGAGTCTTGCTCAAGGACACATCAACACTAACTCTCAGGGAGCCCGGATTCGAATTTCGAACTGGGAACCCTTTGGGAACCCTCTGTGCTCTAATGACGGTTTCTCTACCCCTGAGGCAATGCCGCCCCAAGTTACAGTCAGCTCCCAATCAATGGGGGTACATTTAGGGTCAAGGGTCAAGTAAATTTACCCCCATTGATTCTCACCCAAATGCATTTGGGTCCCCATCCAGGGCCTTGCATTTGGGTCCCCATCCAGGCCCCTGCATTTGGGTCCCCATTCAGAATCAATGGGGGTAAATTTATTATAATCAATTTTTTTTGTCTTAGGAATGCAACAAATACAAATATTATTGAACTTGAGTCTCCATGGCATGACTAATACATAGAAAACAAGTCATTTTGGGGTGAACTACCTTTAAGTTCAAAAGAGAATTGCAAAAGAAAGGTCACTATTAAAGTCAATGTTTATTCCAACTTCGTTATTATTATTGAATATTTCACTGCATGCACAATGTGTCTACAGTAGGTGAAAGTTTCCTGTACATTTTTGAATGTATTATTTTTTTTCTTTTTTTAGATGGATCTGTATTCATGAATTTCAAATGTAGTCCTACTCCGTCCATGTTGAGGACCAACCCATCAACAGGGCTGTGTACTGCACGACTACATTTGAAACCCATGAATATACGTTATCGTGCGAAGTCCATGGCACTCCGACTTCTGTACAGCATTTAGAACCTGCTGTGAACTTGATGAATATTTAATGCCTTCGTTTTCACAGGGACGTTCATCCACCAACACACAACAAGCTCCGTCAGCTATTCCAACACACTGCAGTGCTGACTGAGTCAAAAATACTGTATAAAACAAACAAACAAAGAAACAAACCAAACCAAAAACTATGGGGGCGATTTGTTGAGGTTTGCTGAGCCTATACCGACTGAGTGCATTGTTATTTAGTCAAGCAGTGTTTTGATTTTGTGAGTGATCTTCAAACACCAAACTCCTCAAAACCTCCATGACCAACATACTTAACCTACGTAACCTGAACGCTCGGTATGCGACAAAAACAACGCGATCACCATGAATTTAAGGCTTCTTTTGGGTGAGTAATTGATAGATTAACAAGTCATTTTCGCAGTGAAATACCCCTTTAACACCCCAAGAAGTCAGGCAAGACTAAATGAAGTGGACAAACAGGGACCACCGTGGGGACCGCTGTGGGGAGAGGGAAGGGGACTAAATAACATTTCTCACAGACAAACAGCAGACGGGGAAAACAAGATTCACTGAAGATTCAAAGAGCCTTGGAGGAGGGGGGGGCAACGTTCCCACAGAAAAATCCCCAGCATTACTAAATGTTTCGGTGACCACACACACCAATGACAAAAGACACAAATAAGACTTCAAAGAAAAGAATAGCTGTTTAATTTGAATAATTGGAAACATATAAATGAGAAAAGTCTGGCCCGATTAGTGAATAAAATGTGCAGCAGGAAAAGCTTGTCTTTTGAACCCCTTTTTGCCGGATTCACTGCCTTTCTTTTTAAATGTTTTTAATGTTTGACGTTTTTACTTTTCTTTACTTTTCTTTTCTGCTTTATTGTTAATCATTTGTACTTTGCTCTATAAAGCTATACACCTTTTCAGGCCGCGACGCCCAAAATAGTCATATTTTAACTGGGGACCCCCACCCTGAAGAGCACTAATCGTTGATGCATTACATTTTGTATTAAACAGTTCATTTTGTATAACACAGTTCTATCGTTGTGAGCATGTAGATCTGCTATTTTCACAATTTCTGCCTCCAATATTTGACAATTTGGCCAATGTTTAATTTGTCATTTTAGAGGAATTAAAAAGCCCTTAAATCGTCACTTTAGAAATGTGCAGATACCCTCTATACACTTAAACTTTATGTTGGTTTGTTTACTGTTGAGAGAGAAAACAATGTTTCACATTAACCCAATCATCTGGGAACCCCCCCAAATAATTTGGGGACCCCCCCTGGGGGTCCCGACCCACAGGTTGAGAACCACTGCTATAAAGCACTTGTGATTAATGTTTGCTCTGTGAAGCACTTATTTGAGATGTATTTCATGTCATGATAGGTGCTATACAAATCAAGTTTATTATTATTACTATGTTCTGAAGGGTACATTCGTCCGGGAACAGCCGATCTACAGCCTTGCAGCTTGTAGAAAATAGCAGATCTATACAAGCTGCAGATCAGATATTTTCTGAGAGTTGGTGTAGAGGGGAAAAAGAGCAGGCCAAGTACAGAGCCAAAGTTCAAGTTTACCAGGTACTGAGGGTTTAAAAGGTCTGAAAATACACATTAACATGAGTCTAACATATTAATAGAAAATATAAGCCATCTATGAAATCTATGAACGAGTTTAATCTGCAACACAATTTGGGGGGGAAGGGGGGTCCCTGCTTCATCTCTCTCTCAGCTAAGGGGTCCTTGGCCTGAAAAACGCGGAAGACCCCTTGGAGTTGTGTTAAGTGGTTAATGGACGTTGCTTTTGTGCATTCTGGCAGCACGCTGAGAGAGAGAGCTGCAGCTGTAGGCAGGGGACACTAACACTCAGAGCTCAATGTCCTGTGGCTGGTCGACTCCAGTCACTCCACTAGCACCGACGGGAGCACAACTCTTACACAGGCTACAAAGCAAGACAAGCAGATTATACAAGTAGATTTTCAGGCCACTAAAACCTAGTCCTAAATTTACTTGACCCTTGACCCTAAATGTACCCCCATTGATTCTGACCCAAATGCATTGGGGTCCCCATCCAGGCGGTCCGTTTGGTGGTCCGTCTTATTCCAAGGGATAGACAACTCAACAAATCTATTACTATTAAGCTGAGTCATCTTGAAACGGAGGGGCACCTAGGCAGGTTCGACTCCCTATCCCGATGACCTTTGCTGTGTGTCACCCCCCACGGCCAAAACATACAGTATCTTAGACATTTCTTTTTATTGAACTGTACTTTCCTGTACTTTATTTTATTTTTTGCAAACCGATAATAAAATATTCAATCAATCAATCAATGCTTTCCCAGTTGTAATGAGTACGTTAAGATTTAATAACTGGATAAGGAAAAACAAATGCATACTCTTAAAACAATCTTCTCTCTCTCTCTACAAGATACAAGGTTTCTGCCCGACAGCGACACGATGATCATGTTCATAACACAGATCTAGACTTCTACACAGGGACTTCCCGCCCACACAAAGGTAATGCAGTATCATTATGAGAGCCACAGAGCCACACTTGAACACAGCCAGCCGTCTGGTCTGCTTAACGCTATCTGTTACAAGCCTATGGCCCTGAAAACATCAATACTACATTATGCCGAGGTGACATAATCCCCTTTCCACTGATCCTTTAATCACTACATCCCATCCATACATCAAATCACTAGACTAGAGGTCTTCAACCCTGATCAACCCAGTACGTACACACGCACGGGCACACACAAACGCACGCATGCACACACGCGGGCACCCACCACGCACGCACACACACACGCGTAAAGTCACATACACACACACACACACACAGCACTTGAATTCCATTATTATCGTATCTTATAACCACGTTCCAGCAATTGCGTATTAGTTATTTATTTCCCTTCACTGTGTAATGAATAGTAAACACAGACAACATCAGAAAAAAGTTAAAATAGTGATGCAATTCCCTAGATGTGTTTACTGCAGAAATCTGGATTTAGTAACTCAATCTAATGACAGCTCATCTCATGAAACAACAGATTTCATTTTGTTTCATTATGAGGAAAATACATTCAGAACTACAAAAGTGGTCTCCACCAGGCCGGGTTGCCTACCCACGGCCTGCAACGTTAGGAATGCAGTCACAGCCATTTGGAATGGAATCTGAAAAAATGCAGGTGCCTATATGGAGAGATGCTTCACGATGCAAGGAATCCAGGGGGAAAAACTATTCCGATTGTAGGACTTATGATTCAAGAGTTATAGGCCAAAACGTGAAGTGTGTTCTACAATGTGTCCAATTGAGGAAAATATGGTGCAGGTTCTTCTTTGGCTGGGAGTGTGCGTGCAAAGTTTCACAGTAATTTATACAATGGTGCCGGAGATACAGTAAGTTGATCGCAGATAAACTGACACACACACTGATGGACGGATGGACAGACTGAAAACATAGTCTCTGGCCTTCGGTGGTCGGCTTACTGTAGTAGGATGAATCTTTGAAAGATTAGACACTTCGACACTGCCACTTGCAAGTTCAAGAGAACAATTTATTACAGCAACGTTTCGGTCATGAGACCTTCCTCAGGCTTGGAGGGAGGAACCCCCAAAACACCACCCCCCATGCAGAAACTCACCACAGACATCTGGTGTTGGCTACAGGTTGCAAACAACCCAACCTTCCCCGTCTCATCCTCAAACCGATGCCAGATGTGGGCCGAGGTCGGTTGTTAGCGCCATCGAACGGTTGGAAGCAGATAATTGAGGCTAAGGGCACTGTGTGGGCTCGGTCGAAATCCTTGCATCCCACCATGTACCAGATAAAAGCTATGCCTCCAGAGGTGGGACTTATACATCTCTCACGGTGAGGCGGCATAATTTCCTATAATATTTAGCATCCTGTTCCCTCACGCCTGGCAGTTCCCCGGCATTTCAGGCGCGGTGGCGGCAACACGCTAAGCGGAACACGCTACGAGCGAGGCTATTTTCATAATGAGAACAATCGGGGCAGAGACTCATTAAAAGCACACCCCTGCAGGTAACACTAACAGCGGTGCACGCATTATAAAGGTGTCCCACCGAGAGATGAGGTGGGGGGAGAGAGAGAGAGAGAAGGTGGAGAGGAGACTGAAGTACATGAGGATAATACTAGAAAAAGTGCACAGGCCAGGTCAGGTAGGTTATTGTGGGCCAGCAATGTTGATGGAATATGAAGAATCGGACCGATTCAATCTTCATCACATGACTATAGATGTAATGGTGTGATGTTTGGGCAAAATCTGTTGGAGTAATTAAAATAGTGTGTTTTGCTAAAATCTGTATTGCGCGCAGAGAACAGCTGACATACAAGCCCACATCGCGTTGTGGATGTAACCATTGTGGGCTTGGAGGTCTGCTGTTCTCGGCCGTTCCCCATTTGAGGGGATACAGCTGCATGATCAAGCAGGCTCTGGTGCCGTGATCGTAAGGGAGCGACTGGAGGTGGGGTAAGGGGTTTGGGGGACAAGTGCTTTGAGAATCACAATAATTGTTACACACAACATGAACTAAGGTATATATTTCAAGAGATCACAGTAAACATCCATCCTAAACTTTCATCCTCAACACTGGGAGGAAAACAGCATCTGAAAGTTTGATGGGATGCATTTTTGACATGCGAGTGCTGTGACCACTTTAAGATGTCAGGTCGGTTTCTTTTGGCCCCGGCCTGCGAGCACATACTGGTCATTCTAGTCAGTGTGACATAGTCTGGAAATGCGTCTATAGACTAGACAATTTAAACAATGTGATTACCTTCACTTTGGTACTGTATGTTTTGACAGCTTTATTTACTTTGCAAATACTTTTGTACTTCTAAAACATTTTTTAATGTAAGCTTGTTTTATGTTGTGGTATTGCTACTTTTACTTAGTAGTCTACTTCCATCACAGTGATAAACAGAACAGGCAGAAAGAGTAGGGATAGAGGATACAACAACATACAAAACAGGAGAAGACTGTTTATCTGGCCCAGATCTGCATTGTTATTAATGTCCCCCTTGATGAGAATGAATAGAAGTCACGTCTCGCGGGGATGTTTTGACACCGACAGAACGGCGGCTGTGAAAGCAACGAGGCTCCACAGGAACACACGCACGCACGCAGGCGACGTCGTTTCATCTCTGTCTGTTTGAAAGGACTCTTCGGCGAGGCAGGATGTGAGGCGAGAGCGCAGGAAGAACTAAACGGTGTCAGATGAAGAAAAGAAGCGGCGGGGCGCGGTGCGGCGCTGCCCCCTCCGCTACAGTAACATCACTGGGTGCTTTGAAGCACTCCCGCAAGTATTTCACACACACATTCTAATTAACGGATAGCAAGAAGTGAGACCTAGAGAGAGAGAGAGAGAGAGACACACACAGAGAGAGACAGATAGGAGAGAGAGAGAGACAGATGGGAGCGAGGGGGAGAGAGGGAGAGGGGGTGAGGTGTGGGGTTGAGAGAGAAAGAAAGAAAAAGAGAGAGAGAGAGAGAGAGAGAGAGAGAGAGAGAGAGAGAGAGAGGGTAAGACAGTATAGGTATGTATTTGAGGGGGAACGGGGTAGAGGTTGTGAGGTGAGGGGGTGAGAGAGACAGTTAAAGAGAGAGAGAGAGAAGAGAGAGACAGAGACAGAGAGACAGAGAGATGACAGATCATATATTTGAGGAGGGGAATATATCTCAGATTTCACTTGGCATGCGTAGAGCAGTCTGTCACGTCGGTGAATCACAAGTCTGGAACAACAAGAGACAAAAGCGAGGGGGATTTTCAACGATCCAGCCTACGGCAGCATTACACGGATCCCATGAATAGCCTGGGAAATATTTTGATATTTGATATCTTGACCCCAAAAAAAGCAGCCACCCTAGCATTCTCCTGACATGAGAACGGAGGAGACGGCTCTATTATCATCGCTGTCAGGGGGAAACCTTGTACTTCCAAAACTGTTACTTTTTCATGAAAATGAATGTTCCATTGGATCCAGTGCAGTTATTTTTTAGTCAAAGGCTCTTGTTAAAACCACTTAATACTATGTAATTGGTTCAATATGTATACAACCCACACACATTTATTTTATTCCACAATAGCAAAAATAGGCGATATAAAAGCTCACAACAACTCGCCGCGAACCAAACAGTTTTTCAACAGTGAATTAACGCCCTGCTTGATCACTCTACAGCGTCACACAAAAGCATCAAAAGTAGCAGATCCACAACCTCGAAACGTGGCGCGGAGCGACACGCTTCGAGCCTGTGGATCTGCTATTTTTTACATTTCAATCCTGAAAAGTTATTTTCTATGAATCGAGTGCGAAAGGACCCCAATGTAAACAAGCCATTGTGCTTTTTAGTGGTTTAAATTAGCAGACCTTGTATCTGAACTGCACTGTCCTGTACTTTTCCTATGCGAACTTCTAATAAAGTATTCAATCAATACAACAAAACCGTTTTGGACATAATATGTCCAAAACGGTTTTGTAAACCTCATATTATGAGGTTTGCACCCGACAGAGACAATAACTGGGCCCAAGTCTCTATACCTGCGAACCTGGCTGTTTCGTCTAATGCTGAACACAGCCATCAGCTGCCTTCCTGAATGTTTCATGTGTTTTCTTCTGCTGCCGGGAGGGAGCTTGAAGAATGACCTCAGCATCTCTTGAGGCCTTGAGACTTGAATAGCAACAAAAGCTAGAAGTGTATTTTTGAGACAAACAGAAACGGGGTCTAACAGAGTCACAGGCGCACAGTGGTTCTCACGATGATCTCATTCTTCATGTGACCCAGTCTACTGTACATCAGTCATGTATGATGTAGTGTAATGCGTCCATATTTGGACAAGGATTCAGCCAGTTTCACTTCCTTTATGAAACCAATTTAAGGTAAAAAAAGATATCGTCTCTGTGGGGTGTCCAAAAATGTAACTTTTCAGTATTCAAATCGGCAAGCATCTTAATGCATCACTTCACGCTGTGAATCGAGCTTGTGGATCTGCTACTTTTGGTGCTTTTGTGTGACGCTGGATTATGATCAAAAAGGGTGTTAATTTACGGGAAAAAACTCAAAAAGTTAGAATATGTATAAGAGGTTTCTGCCCGACAGCAATCTACAGTACAGTATGTGTCCTGAATACTGGCAGTGTGTACAAGGAATGGTAAACGGTGCATTTACGGAATGTTGCGACTTCATCCAGCGACAGCGGAGGAAACCATGCAAGGCTCGGTGGTTCAGTGTTCAGTGTCTTGCTCAAGGACACTCAAGGCAACCAGGGATCAAACCGGGGAACCTTCCAATTCCCAAGTGTCCGCGTGGACATTTTTCAACAAGGGAACGATTCCGACGATCATGCAAATTGTAAATAATTATGTAATTGTGACAGGCCTGGTGACAGTGGGTCTTCTACTGCAGGTTTTGGGGTTCCACAGGAAGGGACAGACACACAGACAGCTGATGTGAGAGTGGCTGCCTGTGTGCAGACAGATGTCTGTCTGCATGCATCGAGCGTGAACAGCTTGGACAGTTACAGTACGCTCCAGCTAATTGGACGGCTTATAATGTGCTATAGCGTACATACAGCCAGGGCAAGGGATTCCAGCTAGCATGACATCTGCTGTCAGCCTGGCCGAGATCACTTAGAATGGACGTCACAAACTCAATTAGAGCGTAGCAGGGGGGCCTGAGAGTGTAAGAAATAGAGAGGGGGGAAGGGGGAGTGGGGGCTAATGAGGAGCTGAAAATACTGAGATATGAAACTACTGGATCAAGAACGACATGCAGGCTGAATAGTAGAGAGGCTTAAAGGGATAGTTCACCCCCAAAATGACTTTTATCGATTAAATGGTAAATGGTGCATTTTTATAGCGCCTTTATCCAAGGCGCTTTACATAGATTGTGCATTACATTCACCCATTCACACACACATTCATACGCGATGGCGGAGGAAACCATGCAAGGCACCAACCTGCTCACCGGGAGCTTGCTCAAGGATTCTTAGACTCTCTGGATCAATGTGCGTGCTAGAAACGTTTATTTTTTTTACATTAACCGCTTGAACCCTAGCACCCATATTCTGAGGGGAACATGAGCTGAAAATATTAGATCTACAAGCACTGCGAAGCGTTGTTTGCAAGCTTGCAGCCTGTTTTCAGCAAAGAGGTTTGGTGTGAGGGGACATAAAGAGCAGCCCCAGTACAAGGTGTCCAAAGTATGGAGGGTTTAAGTGGTTAAACTGCCTGAAAATACACATGACCATGAACCCAACACAATGCTATGAAGCTCTACATGAAAAAGTTTAATCTGCTACATAATCTTATACAATATGTAGTGGTGGGGGGTCCCTGCTTCATCTCTCTCTCTCAGCTAAGTAAAGGGGTCCTTGGCCTGAAAAACGTCTAGTCTGAGGTCCTTGGACCGCCTTTTTTCCACCTACACACCAAGATTTGGTACAAATGGGGGTTAAACATTTAAAAACTTGTCAATTGTTTTTTCTTTCTTTTTTTTTCTTTTACATACCAAGGTATTTACGAAAACGGTGAAAAACCAGATCTACAAGCTAGCTCGGGTTGTGGACCGTCTGTCTTTTGCCATTCGTCGTACGGGAAGGTAGGCTACATCACGGCAATAAAAGCCATGAGTGTCAGTTTGACTGTTACACAGGGACATTTTTTACTGCCTGGCTCTGCATCAGGCTAGACATCTACAGTTATAAGAGGATTGGTGTGTGTGGGTGTGCGCGCGTGTGTGTGTGTGTGTGTGTGTGTGTGTGTGTGTGTGTGTGTGTGTGTGTGTGTGTGTGTGTGTGTGTGTGTGTGTGTGTGTGTGTGTGCGCGTGCGTGCGTGCGTGCGTGCGTGCGTGCGTGCGTGCGTGCGTGCGTGTGTGTTGGGGGTGGGGGGGCAGGAGCGTGCAGAGATAATCTGATTTTGACAGATCACTGCCATATTTCTCGTGCACACTGCCAGTAAGAAACAGAAGTACCTTTTTTTTAGGGTTTCTTCGTTTAAGAATGACCTCAGCATCTCTCGAGGCCTTGAGACTTGAATAGCAACAAAGAGCCAGAAGTGTATTGGGAGACAAACTGAAACAGGGTCTAATAGCGGATCTCATGGCTTCATGTGACCCAGTCTACGTCAGTTATGTATGATATGTACTGTACTGTAATGCAGGGGTTGACACTAAGGTCTCAGAGGCACTTGCCCGTCAGGCAAGTACAGGTCAGGTTCTACTTGCCCAAAGGTCATGCCCACTTGCCCGAAAAGTAAATGGTCCATTATAAAAATGGTAGGCAAGATTTTAAAAGGCTCAATTTAACACATATTTCTTTACTTTCTGGGTCTGTGCGATAACAAAAGTCATACTGTACCTCAATACTTCCAAATCCAAATATCTACATAGCTATGATTGAATATGTCTATGGTTTCACACTAGTTATTTTACATTTTAAGAGTATCAACAGTAAAAACAGCACATTATAGGTAAACAGTGCTCTTATTTTACATTCCACAGACCAGAAGACAGAGCGCTATGGCCACGTTCAGGTGTTTAGACAGATATCTGGCGTTGTGTCGCTCTCAAATGAGCACTTGTCCGGTCGGGCAACCTGAAAGCAAACTTCACCTGCCCGAAAGTTTTATTTACTTGCCGGGGGCAGGTGGGCAAGCCTTAGTGTCAATCCCTGTAATGGGTCCATATTTGGGCAAGGATTCAGCCCGTTTCACTTCCTTTATGAAATCAATTAAGGCTAAAAATGTATCATCTCTGTGGAGTGTCCAAAACTGTTACTTTTCAAGATTCAAATTCAAAAATAGCAAAAGCAGATCGACAAGCGCCATAACGAGTCACTTCGTGTCCTTATATTGTCACGTTACTGTCATATGGGGACCCCACTGTACATACAGTAGATGACTGACGTCACAGGCCGGTCACAAGAAGTCTGACATCCACACTGGAGCCATGCGGTTTATATAACACTCCAGGCACGTGCACACATGAAAGGGGGCTTGAGCCACTGCCCTTTATGCGCCTGTAAAAAGTGCCCTCTCCAGACAATGAATGCAGTTATTACTAAGGTGAAAGTGCCCTCCTTTCTATCTTCCATACTATACTATACCTGAAGGCAGCATTCAAGAGAATATTGCCTTGTCCAAACTCCCCTGAACTTGAATGCAGCATCTTATGTTGAAAGAATTGTCCTCTCTGTGTAGAATCTGTGTAGAATCTGTAAGGCACATCTCCAGTATTGACTTGATTATGCTATAGTTCAGTGTGGTATCAAGAATTGAAAATAGCCGACCTCCAAGCTCACAACGTGAGCTTGGAGGTCTGCTATTTTCGATATTTTCACCAAAAGGCCCTTTTAGAAATTTCAGCCCCTGCCTCTCTAAGATTCTCTGCATGTCCCTGTAACACGCGGATCCCTAGATTCCACATGATTACATTTTCATATCCTCTCTGTTGGTTAAATTGACACTCAGTGTCATGGCGTGAGTCCACATCCTCCCACCCAGTCAGTCTCTCATTATTATTACATTAAAGGCTTCTCTCACAAGGAGCAAAGCAGAGCTGGACAACACTCCCCACGTCTCCACCCAAACTGTTCTCCATTCTGGATTCCAAAGTGTGGAACAAACTCCCCACTGCAGTTAGAACTGCAGACTCACTCGAAATTAGGGATGGGACGATAAGTGATATTATCATTTATCGTGATAAAAACACTCACGATAATCGTATTGTGGAGATTTAATTTATCGTGATGTCGTCCTCCATCATGCACTGGGATCAATTCACATTTTATTTGCCGAGCTGCATATCCGGTACCACTTAAACGCTATAAACCCTAAAGGTAAAAGTTACTTATAATATACAGTACGTACTTGATACAGACTTTTTTTCACTCTCTATCAAACGTCTTTTTGCGACGCGTTGTGAGCTTGTAGATCTGCTATTTTTTGGCAAATTTTCCACCCCAGGATAATGGACTTTGATTATCGCGATAAAATCGTAAATCACGATTTCTTTTGTCACAATAATTGTGATATGAAATTTTCATATCATATCATCCCATCCCTACTCGAAATCTTGAAAATGTTTGTATGACCAAGTCCTATGTGCGAAAGGAGGTTGAAAGGAGCCCCCCACCACTCTAACACTGAACAGTGAACACAATATCTAACTACTGAACCGTGACCTATGGTCGCAATTAATTTAACAAATGTCTGTCCCCCGTTCGCCGTCTGACCGTCTGTCTGCATGCTGACATCACTGATACTAAGCAGTGTCGCCACCATGGTAACAATGCCCAACTCTCCAACTGACATCAACAAAGCTCAACTGACATCACTGACTGACATCAGTACAGGGGCGGCATAGCTCAGGGGTAGAGAAACCGATATTAGAGCACGAAGGGTTCCCAGTTCGAATCCGGGCTCCCCCTGAGTGAATGTCGAAGAGTCCTTGGCAAGACTCTGAACCCCTAATTGCTCCCGGTGAGTAGGTTGGTGCCTTGCATGGTTTCCTCCGCCACCGGTGTATGAATGTGTGTGTGAATGGGTGAATGTAATGCACAATCTATGTAAAGCGCTTTGGATAAAGGCGCTATATAAATGCACCATTTACCATTTACAGTGCCCAAATTTGGAGATGACGTCACAGACTGGACTGGACAGGACAGGACAGGACAGGACAGGACAGGACACGGACCACCATATATGGGCATAAAAGAGTGCCAGCCAGACAGACAGATACAATGGGACGAGACACCTACTCATCCCAAAATGAGGGGATGAGGGATTGAATATCACTCATCCCCTCATTTTGAGGGGTCCCCAAATAATTAGCATGGGTGTGAAATGTGCAACATTGTTTTCTCACTCAAAAGTAGACGATCTACATGATTTTCAAGGCGTTGTGAGCATGTAGATCTGCTATTTTCACAATAGAACTGAGTTATACGAAATGAAATGCCTCAACTCTTAGTGCTCGTCAGGGTGGGGGGGGGGGGGGGTCCCCAGTTAAAATATGATTATTTTGGGGGTTGCGTCCTGAAAAGGTTGAGGACCACTCCCATAGAAGACATGCATGGCTTCCATGAAATCCAAAAAGACTGAAATCAGTCTTGGCGACTGAAAACTTTAATCCACGAGTACTTCTGTCACCACAATTGGATTAGAGCTGAACACACACTGGTATGGTTTCAAAAACACACACACACACACACACACACACACACACACACACACACACACACACACACACACACACACACACACACACACACACACACACACACACACACACACACACACACACACACACACACACACACACACACACACACACACACACACACACACACACACACACACACACACACACACACACACACACACACAGGGACGTGCTGGACCCCTGATTCAGGGAGTTGGAGAGGCCCTCAATGCGTGCTATAGAGAGAGATCTCTCTCCATAGCGCTGCTGCTACTCAAAGATTTGCCATTTCAGATCATGACAAGTGACAAGCCAGTGGGCCAATTACATGAGTTATATTTCCTCGTTGTCGGGTGGAAACCTTGTATGTCCAAAACCGTTTGTTTTGTATTTATCATTTAAAGAATTAATTAAACTAGTGAAAACAGCCGATCTACAAGCACACAACGCCTCGCACCGCGAGGCGTTGTGTGCTTGTAGATCTGCTGTTTTCACTACTTTTGTGCGACGGCCTTGTATGATGAAGCAGGGCTTTGCTAAAAATGTACACATTTGAAACTTGGAGATACAAGGTTTCTGCCCGACAGTGACGATTTACTTTGTTGGCCGCCCAGCCCCCAAAATGTAACGAAGGCCGACATTTTATTTTTATTTTTTTCCTAATGGCCGGCCTGGACCGGCCGGGAATGAACCGGCCGTTCGGGAGTTGTCCCGCTTTCCCCAATGGCCAGCACGTCCCTGCACACACACACACACACACACACACACACACACACACACACACACACACACACACACACACACACACACACACACACACACACACACACACACACACACACACACACACACACACACACAAACACACACACAATAACGCATTTCCCCGCAGCATGTGATTTCACACACAGGCATTCAACAAACCAGCTGTTGTACGAGGCCCAAGACCCCAGATATCATATGGTGGTTCCATGATGATAACATCACACAGATCCCCCCGTGGAAGACAGGAAATGCCACAGACCAGACGCAATCTGGAAGCCCCAGCATCACTTCACTTCACAGCACATCACATGGCGTCGCATGGGCTTTGGCTTTGGAGAGGACTTTGCTGCAGCAGATGTCTGGATGACGCCGCATCCAGTCTGACAGATGCATGGAATGAGTAGGGCTGTCGCCATCGTGACATTTAGTCACACAAATAATTTGCGATTACGAGTTAAAGCTGATAAGTAGTTTTCTGCTGACATACATTTTCTTTCTTTATTACCGGTATTATTATTATTTTTATTATCATATCGTCACTGTCGGGCAGAAACCTTGTATGTCCAAGTTTCAAATGTGTATGTTTTTTTTCATATAGTAAAGCCCTGCTTCATCACACAAGACTGTCGCACAAGGATTGTGAAAATCTACAGCACACATGCTTGAAGATCAGCTATTTTCACTATTTTAAATCATTTTTAAAGTGATGGTTTTGGACATACAAGGTTTCGACCCGTCAACGATATTCAGATGGCTAACATTGCTAAAGAAATCTAGTCTCTGTGACACTTCTAGGGGCCACAGTCTGCCTCCAAAACTATTCTTCTATTGGTGAGAAGCTCTGTCATTGGTCCAGAAATCATGGTGCCCACTTGCAACCAATCAGGGTGCCCCTCATTCGGATTGGTTAGACCTGTCTGTCAATCATTTTAGCCCCGGGTCAGCCGGTTCATGCACCAATGATTGATTAACAATTTAATTTGTGTTGTTGTCGTTGAAAACATTGGAACATTATGCATATAAATTACATAATATTTGTTTGGCTTCGTAACCAAAAAGGTGCACCGGGTAGATATGAGTATGACAATATAATTCACATAACTTAATAACTGGTTACTAGGTTACTAGTTAGTTACTAGTTAAAATAGCTGATCTGCAAGCTCAAAATCACCGTAAATGTCTTACGGTGGGTTTTGAGCCCATAGGGTCTTATTTCTAGATTTCCACTATTTTTGAAAATATACCAGTAAGACTCCCTAATCGGGAGATAAGCGACCGTTGGTCGCTTATCTCCACAAATAGGCCAAAAGTTTGTTTTACCAATTATCAAGACATACGGGCAGTTGACAGTTTGCCATGGTTACTCATTGAAGTTGAATCTCCATATATGGAGACATAAGTTGCTCATACCATAGCAACCATGTTTTTTACAGGGCCTGGGATTGATGACATCAGAAATCTCCATATATGGGCATGAAAGGGATTTTGTTTCTGGAAATATGTCTGTGGGGTGCCACATTTGGAATAAAACACTTACATCACACATCTGGATATCCATACAGCCCATCTAGTTTGCCTGTGTCCATTTATGCCCATATATCTGATGACATTGGGACACTGATCTCCATATATGGGCATAAAACTTATGTTAATTAGTAAAGCCTGGGGATCTCCATATATGGGCATGAGGGGTACCCTAAAAGGGCATCATCTGGGAATAGCAAATATAGTTATCCTAGAAAGTGAAAATCTTACATCAAAGGCCATAACTACCTACCTACCACCATACTGCATTCCTCATTAAACTACCTACCAGTAAGATGCCTATAGGGAGAAAAGCAAAGGGCGAGGTTGCACCATTTCTTGGTCTTCTGGCCAGTGATGTATATCGGACCATTTAACCATATATGGAGACATCTGGTACCCAAAGATATTCACAGATATGGGCTTAATATTGATGACATAAGGGATCTCCATATATGGGCGTAAAAGGGATTTGGTTCCCCTGGCATCACAGGGATCTCCATATATGGGCATAAAATGGATTTGGTTACCCTGGCAACACGGGGATCTCCATATCTCCATATATGGGCATAAAAGGGATTTGGTTCCCCTGGCATCACAGGGATCTCCATATATGGGCATAAAAGGGATTTGGTTCCCCTGACATTACAGTGATGTCAGTGGCTGGTTCTACAGAGGGGATCTCCATTTATGGGCATAAAAGGGAATGTATGTATGATGATGTCAGATATCATAGACGTCATAGGACTTTCACATAACGAATAACTGAGTAAGCATGTAAACCCGTAAAATCTATATTTGGGCATGGCTGATTTATGACCTCATCATGATGACACGAGCAAACACAGCTGAATTGTATAAATGATCAGTGCAGAAACCAACAGAAGTATTTGACCAAGACTCTTCGATTTAAACATCAACAAAGGTGTGACGTTTGTTGATGGTCACAAAGGTGTGACGGACGGACGGACGGACGGACGGACGGCCGGTGGAGGTTTTCATAGTAAACTGCTCCCTGACGGTCGCAATGAATACTTTTCAACATTATGCAAAAAAAAAGATTGTGATTATCTCAAATAATTGTGAATTAGGGCATTCATCAAATATTCGAATATTCGAATATCAAAGTCACTATTCGACGTTGTTCTCCGAAGTCGAATATTCGCTCGAATATTCGCTTTATAAACTTAAATTATAAAGCTTGGCTAGATAGGAAGTCATAAGAATGAGTTGTCAATGCTCCTGGTGGATGAATTTGTTAATGCTCTATACCGGGTCTGTGACCCCCAAAATAAACATATTTGAACTGGGGACCCCCACCCTGACAAGCACTTGGAATTGTAGGTATTACATTTTATGTGACTCGGTTCCACAGATGAATATTGTGAAAATAGCAGATCTACATGCTCAGAACACCTTGCAATGAATATTGTGAAAATAGCAGATCTACATGCTCACATATAGATCTGCTATTTTCACAATGTTTGCCTCAGGCTCTTGCTTACTTAATATTTGACAGTTTGGACAGTCCTGTCGAATATTCGACTATTCGAATACTTTGAGGTCGAATAATTCGAATACTAAAAATCACTATTCGTGAATGCCCTATTGTGAATACACGATTATGTAAAAAGTGCGACAGGCCTTATGCATGGGCTTTGGCTTTTGTTTTAACCCAAGTAAGAACTTACTCCAGCAGATGTCTGGATGGGCCGCATCCAATCTGACAGCTGCCTGGAAGAAGGAACCTCAGTGATCTAGCGAGGAGGTCTGACGGTTTGGCCGGAGGATGGAAGAGTCTCGGAGACGTAAGCAAACATACCATCACACACTGCTGTGGAAGACATCTGCTACACGGGGAGCAGTCAGATGTCAACAGAACTGCATGTCCACTGCTATGCTGTCAGTAGTACTTTTTAAACCCATTCAGAACGGGCACACATTATAGTGTATTATTATTTTATGCTTTAACTATTGAAAAACAGCAGATATACAAGCTCACAGCGCGGCACCGAGTGCCGCGCTGCGAGCTTGTAGATCTGCTATTTTTGAAAAATCGTGAAAATTTGAATTTTGACCCGATTCTATAAGTGTCTTTTTGAATCCTTCCAAAGTTTTTTTTTTTTTAAACCTATGTGTCTGTGTCAGCTATCTGGCTAGCCATCGTCAAAGAAAAGGTCCTTTTCACTTAACTGGAGCTCAGTTAGTCTGTTCTTGAGAGACTACTATGTCAGTGGTTTTCATGTGAAGGACCCCCAAAATGATACTGTATGTATTTGGCCACGGACCGCCATCTCAAAATATCTAGTTCCAGGGACCACCCAGAAGCAAAATTTTACTTACAAACGCTCGCTTTGAAAATACAGAGATTTGCACACATTTTCACGACTTTTTCAAAAATAGCAGATCTACAAGCTCGCAGTGCCGCGCTTTGAGCTTGTATATCTGCTATTTTTCACTGGTTAAAGCATTCAATAATTCTAGGCCTAAATTAAACTAAAGGGCTTTTCCAACAGGGAACAACTTGGGTCAAGAGCTTCCCTGCTCCAGACTGTATGACGGAAGCATTTGAAAATTGTGTGAGGCAACAGTCTGGCCACGCCAACAGTATGGGGCTGTTAAGTATGACATCATTTTGTAGGCAGAGGAGAATTTCTGCCCCCAGTTTCTGTGAATCTTTTTACTCTTTTTACTATTTACACATTTTTCTTCTCTTTGTTGTTGAAAGGAAAGTGTTAGAATTATACTTTAGTCGGTTTTTTTTAGTCGTTGTTTTTTGAAATGGCGAGGGACAGATTATGCTCTGGGGGCAGATTCTCCTCTGCCTACAAAATGATGTCACGGCTTAAAAGCCCCATACTCGCTCGACAAATCCGGATCCACCACGTGGTTTCGAATCCACAACTTCTGTAGTGGTGGGCAGGGACTTATACTACTATCGCTCGAGTGCCAGAGGTGTAAATGCTTTTTTAAGATATTTTTGATTGATGCGCAAGGTTCATTCTCACGGGACTCCTGCTCAAAAGACTGGCGGAACGCGTGCAATGAGCACATATGCAGTGAGCACCACTGGTGTGGATGGATGTACTGATGTGATGACACAGAAACAGCAGTTTAAATTAACGCAAATCAATCGCACGAAACAGACGCTCCCCTCAGCACCATCCACTGTAAACACTTACATATTTAACACGTGTACATGCATGATCAAGCGCACACCTTTATGTACATCCTAGCCTTACTGTTGTGTTCAATTCAGCGTCATACATTTTTAATATGAGAAGAGGTGAAGAGGTGCCGCTGTTGTTGAATCGTTCTCCCATTTTAGGAAACTGAGGCTAAATAATTCAACAGGACGTAATGAAGACTCACGGTTGACTTGCTGGGGTACCTAAAGCTATTAGCGAGCCATAACGGAACGACGCACACGAGTGAATACACGTGTCTAAGAACACGCTGAGTCATGTGTGATACATGTACAAAGTTATATGACGGCAGGGTTTTAAGTGATGTTGCCGAGGTTGCAAAGGAGCCTGACATTAGAGAGAACATGTACATGACTACTGTTCACCAAGCATGATCCAGTGGGTAGGGTTTTAGTGATCTTTAACTCGTACTAAAGTGTACAGGGCCCATTTGTGGGTCACACAACCATTTTTTTTTATGGGTCAAAAGTAAATATCCCCTTTTCCATTTCCTAAAATTATTTCAAAAGATTTTCAAAAACTAAAAATCTAAAATGTTCAGAGAAAAAAAAATCTAAAGGAAACTCATAACATCAAAGAAATTGCTAATATATATATATATATATATATATATATATATATATATATATATATATATATATATAAAAACCCCAACCCTATATATATATATATATAGAGAGAGAGAGATCGGCTATTTTCACCAGTTTTGTGTCCCGAGAAAAGAAATAACAATTTCTTTTGGGTCTCGAGCTAAAAAGATTGGTAACGACTGGTCTAGATCTCTCAAAAATTGGGATCAGCATATGGCACGAGTCTGACTCTGGGGGTGGCGGTGGGGAGGGGGGATCCGAGCACCACCACCCATCATGGGTTTGGTGGCTCGTGACCTTAAACCGAGAGTCCGTCTGAGGAGGCTGCTGCATGCATGCTCCCACCCGGGGCGGGCTGCTTGAGTTTCAACAGTGATAATGCATACCGCTGCATTCCAAACCCACGTCCAATCTGGTCTAAAAAAAGAAGAAGACGGGGAGTGCTGGAGGGGGCTAATCCGATAACGGCTGTCGTCCACAGAAGTTGGGTACCACGGGACTTCCAGAAAACAAAGTGGCCACTAAGACTCAATTAGCCACTTTGTGAGGAGAGCGCATGTCATTGACCGCCTTAATGGGCACCACATCCTAGATGATGTAAAAACTTGCTGAATGAGCTGTGCTGCTCCCATATGGCGGGGGGTTTTATGAGATAACTCGATCTTTGTTCCTTCAACACAAGAGACAGTGAGTGCAGGGCCAGGGAATATATAGGGACTGTTTGTGTCCGTCTTTGTTTCCAGTTATGCAGTAGCTTTAAGCCCATTTGATCTACTGTTGTATTACCCTTCCCTGTCTCCTCCTCAGCTCGATAAATACTGTATTATTAAATATTTCAGAGAAAGAGAGATGAAAGACTGACCTTCCGGATCATGAAACAATAATGAACCTGAACTGCTGTATATTCTGCTGAAACCATAATGTGCCATGGACTCATAACCACCGCTGTGTTGGTGTGTTGCTGAGAAGACTTTTAATGGGTCCTTCACACAACCAATGAGAGAGAGAGAGACAGAAAGAGAGAGAGAGAGAGAGAGAGAGAGAGAGAGAGAGAGAGAGAGACGTTTTTACCTAAGGGCCAACTTTCTCCCCTGACTATACAAGCAGATCAAGTCAAGTAAAGTCCATCTTATTCATAAAGCACATCTAAAAACAACCAACAACCAAGGCTGACCAAAGTGCTGCACAGCATGAAAGATTACAACACGCAAAAAGTTGAGAACACAAAAAGCATCACATACAGTCAGAGCATACAAATCCAAACAGGAAGACAAATAGCTGAGGTTAAAACGTGGGAGTTTAAGAAGGCCAGGGAAAACAGGTGTGTTTTGACTATTTGCTTGCAGGGTGCACACCTAATCGGTAAAGGTAGGCTGTTCCAAAGTTTTTGGAGCAGCGACCGAAAAGGCACAGTCACCTATTTTAACTACGAGCAGGTGTGTGGGACTTTGAGAAGCCTCCGATCTGCTTATCTAAGTGACCTAGTGGTGACACAGGGACAAAGCAACTAAGATATACCTATAGGGGGACTTCCGGGAAGATGGCGTGAGTAGTAGCAGCCTGAAAGCGAGCTCCCAGAAAGTCGAAAAGAAAACCACACAAACACGCATGTAAGATACAAATTTGTTAAAGAGAAAGTGTGGGGGAGAGACTAGATCGACTCTAGATTCGTCAAAACACGAAGAGCGGTACTTATTATGATACAAAAAGAAGTGAAAATGGCAACGGCGGACCAGATGGTCGAGGTGATCAAAGGCCTGGCCGACATAAAGCAGAATATGGAGGCGTTTAGACAAGAAATAAGACAAGAATTGGCGACGCTGAAGGACGAAATAAGAAAAGAGATTCATGAAGAAATAAAAGCATTAAGACAAGAAGTGGACATGGAGCAGCAGAAGGTGGCGGGAGAGTTGGTGGAATGGAAGGGGGAGACAATGGAGGTACAACGCCGAGTGAAGGAGACAGAGGAGCGGCAAGTAGAGGCGAGTGAGGCGGTGAAATATTTGGAGGACTGTGTGGTGAAGCTGCAGGACAAGGTGTTGGATCTACAGGCGAGGCAAATGCGAAACAACATACGAGTTTTCAATTGTCCAGAAACAGCTGGAGAAGAGACAAACATGGTGGACTTTATGGAACAGTTGTTGAAAGCTGAGCTTGGTCTGCCAGACAGAATGGAGCTGCAGATCACGAGCGCACACCGCACGCCGACCCAGAAACCGAAGGACGCCTCGGCCCCGCCACGCTCAATCGTTATGAACTTTCACAAGTTTGATACAAAGGAGATGGTGCTCCGCAAGGTGTGGGCAAAAGAAATAAAGGTGGCGGGGAAGAGGCTCGGATTTGACCATGAGTATGCACCAGAAGTGGTTAAAATGAGAAAAGATTATGCGCCATCAAAGAGAATCTTAAAACAAGAAAACATAGCCTTCCAGTCGCCATTTACAAAGCTAAGGGTCCATTGGGAGGATGGAATGAAGGTGTACAGGAACGCAACAGAAGCAGCGAGAGACATCCGAGCGAGGGGCTACCGATACAGGGAGAGGACATCGACACGGACGCGAGGTCCAGACTCGACGGCGGTGGAGGCGGAGACGGCGCGGGACGTGGAGACGGCGCAGGACGGCGTGAAAGTGACGGAGCCGGGAGCTGTGAAGACGGCAGAGGCGACGATGGATGAGAGAGACCGACGGAGGAGGGAAGAAGTGGAGAGATGGCAACGTGTGTTGAGGAGAAAGACGGGAGAAAAAGGAGAAATGACGAAGGTGAAAGGCAAGAGATAAGGACAGCCAAAGTAGCTTCACAGTGCTGATGAAGACGGGACGCTATGGAAAGGAAAGTAGTTAACTCGCAGGTTGAAGGACATGGGGGGACGGTGGAGGAAACAGGGATTTAACGCAGAAATATTTCAATTCAAGATGAATCTAACCCTCCTTGATAGACATATGTTGGAATTAATACAAGGGTAACTGCAGGGTGAATAAAGGGGAATCTAGAGTCGTAAGAAAATTATCATTTAGTTACAGGTGGAATCGACGAGGGTAATGCTAGTTAGAGGGTTGGTGGGACTTACGGAGTAGGGTGGGGAAGGACGCTGGAAGGACCCAAGAGTAGGGGATATTTTCAGGTCTAGAGAGGGGGCCCTATCCAAGATGGGGACAAACCCCTCAGTTTAGTTAGAGAGGGTAGGGGGTAGTCGCTCCTAGGTGGAAGTCCCGAGTGTGTGTGTATGTGTTAGTGTAGTGTAGTGTGTAGTGATTTTTGTTTTTTGTTTTGTTGTATGGCATGACATCTGGATGTGAATATGATGTTGGACAAAGACAGGTAGAATAAAAGATAGGAACTACGTGAAAAATTGATAGTTAAAATTAAGTGAATAACTGATGGTTAATATGACGGGAATTATGTGAATGACTATAATTACATTGAATGCAAATGGACTATAACAGAGAAATGGACTGATGAAAAGGAAGAAACGAGAAAAAAAAAAAGAGTAAACCCTGTCTGTGAACAGCATGAGGATGATTATTGTGAGGAGGTGATGATGGTCATGTTTGTTTATTTGTTTTGTAAAAATTCAATAAAAATGTTTGTGAAAAAAAAAAAAAAAAAAAGATATACCTATAGGCTGTAATTAACCATTAGTTTTGTATTTATCGTTTTAAACAGTCTTGTATTGTGAAGCAGGGCTTTACTTTACGAAAAAACATACACATTTGAAACTTGGAGATACGAGGTTTCTGCCCGACAGCGACGATATGGTGGTGCCAGCCCATGATGGCTTTAAAAACGTGTAAATGCCACAAGGCTCGCACATCAGGCAAAAAACTGCTGTGCATAGAGGTGCGGAGCTTTAAATGACATGTCCTACCAGCTGATGAGGCCAGCGGTCACGGCGGACCAGGTGACGCAGCAGGAGTTGGGCTTCTTACTCTCGTCCTCCTCCTCGTCCTTACGGCAGCAGCACAGGCAGCTCAGGTAGATGGCCAGGCACAGCAGGTTCACACCCAGACCTGCAGCCGCCACGCAGCCCAGGAAGATCAGAGACTGCACAGAGAGAAAGAGAGAGAGAGAGAGAGATAGAGAGATGAGAAGGATGTCCAGTGGTATAAAACCAGTTATCTGCAAAAAGCAACCTCATGCTAGAAGAGGGGCATGTGAGAAATCAGGTGCGGAGGTTGTGGTTTGCCAGCCAAGGATTGTGAGTGCTAAGTTTGGCATGGATAGGGGAAACGGTGCCGGAGATAAGAGTAGGGACAAAAGTGTGACGTGACGTGACGTGACGTGACGTGACGTGACGTGACGTGACGTGATGGACAGATGGAGGGACAGACAGCCAGTGGAGGTTTTCATAGTAACTTGCGACCTGACAGTCGCAACCACCTGAGGCCAATTCTAAAAATGTCTAAATCTAACACAGTTTTCTGTTGCTACGTCAGTGGTGCTCAAACTTTTTCATTTCAAGGACCCCCAAAATGATAGTATGTATTTGGCCACGGACACCCATCTCAAAATATTGTGATCCCCTGGAACCCCCCACCCCCCCCAAAGACAGCTGGGGGTCCCCACCTTAAGAACCAATGTGATATATGTCTGGATTGAATGAGTTAATGACTTCTAATCATAATAATTGTGTGTTCCTCACTGTCTGCACCGAGTGACCTCGGTACAAGGAACAAAGAGAGCAACTAACTTTAAATAGCCTACAGTATAATTGAAAAGATGTGCTGCTATTTGTCACACAGGCTTTATGCGAAGTGAATGCAAAACATTGAAATATTAATGCTGTTTGTTTAAAAAATGTATCTCAGGCTAACTTTTCATACAACAATTTTAAACCTGCGTGCCTGCTGCCTTCCTTGAATGAGGTAGCCGTTTCTCAGGATCTCTCTTCGGAATCAAACTCTGATTCCCTGTTACCCGTGGCCAACGTAGCTTTTTTATTATATTTCATTCCTAGAAGTGGTTCTCAAAACCTTTAATTTCAAGGACCCCCATAACTCTCAGAGTTACAGACCTGTAAGGGTCCATTTGGAACCCCCTCAAAGAACCGTGAGACTCCCTGGACCCCTCTTTGAGAACCACAGAGCTAGACTTTCTTTAAATGATACACTGCAATCGGATCGGTACGAGCGATACGCAAGTTACTACAGAATCGGTATCGGGGAGGAAAAATCAGTACATCTCTATTACAGAAAATACAGACCACTAAATCCCTGCACTAAATGATGAAGCGACAAACTAACATGAAAAAGAAGAAAGGACACACACCCATCCAAATCCCCAAAATCGACTGTGCAAAGAACAGTAATAAAGAAAGCTCCAGTTCAAACAGTTCTTTATGGCAGCCACAAAGTGAGCTCTTATTATCACACTCAGTCTGGTGGAGTGAGCACAAAGCTAGAGCTCCAAACGTGTTACAGCACTTTGTGGCTGCCATAAAGCAGTGCTTCTCAACCTGTGGCCAAATGATTTTTAGAGATTTTGCTTAATGTGCAACATTGTTTTCCTCAGTTGTAGATCTGCTATTTTCACAACATTTATCTATGGAACAGAGTCAAACAAAGTGTAATGCCTCATCTCCTACAATTCCAAGTGCTTGCCAGGGTGGGGCATCCCCACAAGTCCCCAGTTCAAATATGATTATTTAGGGGGGCCGCGACTCACGGCCTGAAAAGGTTGAGAATACTGCCATATAGAACAGAAATGGAGCCCAAGTATTTCATTTTATTCAATTCAAAACTGCAAAGCATGCATTTACAGAAGCACACAACAAAACACTTTGAATTGCCAATACACGCAATCCAATGACAAATGGAGGAAAAGGTCTAGCCAAATGGACAACAAATCAGAAATCTATCAGAAATAGCAGAGTACTTTTTGACCCAGTGAGTGTGCACTGTGCAGAGTCTATTTATCTCTGATGTTTGCTTCTGCCCAGCGACTGGAACTTAATATATTTTTGATGTGTGTGCTTTTTTGAGCAGTGAAGTGCTAGCGCTCCCACCTTCTAGCTTTGTGTGTCGTGGACTGGCCCTGTCTTCAACCCTGTCCTGTTGAGGATGAACTTTGACCGAGTGGCTTGCTATGTTTCTTTAGTACAACAGTGTGTGGCTAGAGTTATGTTTCATTAGTACGATGGTACGGAGCCTGAGTTATGTTTCATTAGTACAACGGTGCTTGGCCAGATTTTTAAACTATAAAAACAGGAACAGATTGAGAAGACCACTGTTGCGCAACCAAGACACACACACACACACACGCACGCACACACACCGTCTAAATCTGAAGTTCTCAAACTTCTTCATGCCAAGGATCCCCAAAATGTATTTGGCCACAGAGCCCTGTGTAGTCTATGAAGCTACGTATGACAGCTACCAAAACGTTTAATCTGAAACACAATACCCATGGGGGTCACTTACTGCTTCATATCTCTCTCTCTCTCTCTCTCTCTCTCAACTAAGGGGGTCCTTGGCCTGAAAAACGTTGAAGTCTGGAGGGTTTTTATTAGTAGCCTTTTTTCATCAGTTTAATTCTTTGCAAAGCTCTTATACTGCACTTTGTCTTGATAGGGCAGTGCAGAGTAGATCAGCGGTGGTAGCGTCTAGTGCAGTGTTTCTCAAATGGGAGTACGTGTACCCCTAGGGGTACTCAGAGGCACTACAGGGGGTACTTGAGAGAAAATGGAAAGTGGAAACATTTATTTTACTGTTATGTTTAATGATAAAACATTGACATATGTATGTGAACGTACTGCCCTGTAAAGATTTTTGACTAGCACAGCTGTTACTGAATAGAAAACAATAGGCACATTTTTTATGTCAGTATTTTCTCATCAAAATGTTGTTGTCGATTAAAGGTGGTACTTGAGGGGGTACTTGGATTCAGCATTCAGGAAAAGGGGGTACTGAAGCCCAAAACGTTTGAGAACCACTGGTCTAGTGTGACACAGAAAATACAGTTTGCAGTGTCTGTGGTCCAGCATGGATGTGTGTGTGGACCGGCCCCAGGAGGTGGCAAAAAACAAGGCCAGGTGCATTCTGGGAGAGCATCAGCTCTCCTCACTCCTCCTCATCCCCATTCGGATGAGAACACAAACACACCTCCTTACGTCTTTATAAACCCCCCCCCATCCCCTTCTCTCTCTCCTCTCTCTTAACACATCTACTGCCTCTTAATCTGAAGGTTGCTTGGTGCCTCGGTGCCACGTGGTTTCCTCCATAGGCCGCCGCTATTATTTTGAAGGGCTGGAAGGGGGTTGTTTTTGTTTTTTTGGATTATCACTTGACGGCAACGATTACGTCATCTAGTCACATGACAGTGTGGGACAAGAAGAGGGAAGATGGCTGCGCCCTGCCTTGTCCCTTGTTTACATTTAGATCTGCTGCAAAATGTCTCAAAATGGCTATTTTGTTTAAATGAAGTTTCTTTATGGGCCTCTCCATTGACTTAACATTGAGGAGCTTCACTTCGCGTGCACGCCCAACGTGCGTTGTAAACAAATCGCCGACATTACCGATGCGAGCGGGACCGGAGCGACATTAAGTAAGTAATAATATCTTTACTGTATATACAGTAAGATTCACAGTCCTCACCGTCAACGGAGCCATGGTATTAACCCTTTCAATGACGGTGAGGACTGTCAACGGCGGCGAAAAAGTTAAGCTCTCTTTCAGTCTCAATTCAATTCCATTCAAACAGACTTTATTTATTGCCATGAGAAAATTCACGTTTACATTGCCAAATCCAATCTAAATTATAATGTGTAAAGTAAGTGCAAACTTCATATGTACAGTATTTCCATGTACCAAGGTCATTTGAAGTAAACAGTGCAGGGATACCCTCTCTCTCAATTCAATTCATTTGGGCTTTATTTGTTGGCATGAGAAAACGTACGTTTACATTGCCAAGGGCAATTTAAACTATAAAATATCTCTCTCCCTCTCCCCCTCCCTCTCTCATTCTCTCTCTCTCCCCCTCTCTCTCTCGCTCTCCATCCCCCTCTCTATGTCTCTCCCTCCCTCCCTCTCTCCCTCTCTCTCTCTAATCCCTCTCGTATCTCGTCTGCTGTGAAAGACAAAGGTGTCAGAAACAGGAACAGCAACAAGTGTGTGTTCAGAGCATCAAACAGCAGCAGGCTGCTTTACTATGAGTTGTGTTCCTGTGTTCCTCTCCGTCCCCACTTTGCCATCTCCTTCATCTGGGGTACTTCTTTTTTGATGGCGAGCCATCTGGTCCCTCGCTGTGATGTCATCTGTCCCCGCTAGACTGTGTGTGCGCATGCATGCATGCGTGCGTGCTTGCGTGCGTGCATACACCAAGTTGACTTGTCCAGAATATTACATATGGCGTGTACTGTACACTGTTTACACTGTAAAATCCTCAGTGGTAATTCAACTCTGATGCTATCATGCTACATTCACACTTTTTTGTATCCACGGCCAAATAAATATCCATTTGGGGCTCCATGGCAAAAAAAGAAGTTTGAAAACCAACAGTGGTCTAAGTGGCATCTCTTCCCTCTTGAAAAACAGCTTTGATCAGCAACCCCACAGTGCTGCCAGATTTTGCGAGAGAAATAAGCAAACAGGTCTATGAAAACAAGCACAAAAGAAGCGAGCTAGACAACAGCTATTCGGAAAAACAACCCCAACGTCACTTGTAAGCAGACCTGGCAACACTGTAACCCCTGCGTTCTCGGACACCCCTCGACTTCACGTTGCCAACACCCCCTCCCCCATCTCTGCACCCCCTGACAGCCCACCCACCCACCCCCATACCTCCACCTCCATCTGGTGGGGAGCTCATTTCACGGCTGCATGCGTCCGGGTTGAACGTGGGTGGGGGATCTGGGGGGGTTGGGGGTTTCTGGTCAGGTGGAATGGATATCTGCTATGTCTGCTAAATGCTAAAATTGATAAGTTGTATATTGTGTGTGCGGGCGTGCATGCATGCGTGTGCGCACATGTGTGTGTACGGTGTATTCTGAACAGATGGATGATGGCATGCAGGCGACGAGAACGAGGGAGCAAGTTAGAAGAGAAAGAGCAGGAGACTGAGAGACGCGCGCGCGCACGCACGCACGCACGCACGCACGCACGCACGCACGCACGCACACACACACACACACACACACACACACACACACACACACACACACACACACACACACACACACACACACACACACACACACACACACACACACACACACACACACACACACACACACACACACACACACACACACACACACAGAGGGGGAGGGGGTCAGTTGACAACAGATTGACAGCTAATTTACCAAACACTACTACGTATGATGTGACACACTGCAAAAAACATGCACACATAAATGTACATGCAGAGGCACAGAGAACACTTAACTGTACAATATGGGTTTTACAAAGCACTGAAAGCAGCCAGCCTCTCTATACAGTATACACAATACAGTGTGTGTGTGTGTGTGTGTGTGTGTGTGTGTGTGTGTGTGTGTGTGTGTGTGTGTGTGTGTGTGTGTGTGTGTGTGTGTGTGTGTGTGTGTGTGTGTGTGTGCGCGTGTGTGTATGTGTATGTGTGCGCGTGTGCGCTGGAGAGAGGTTGTTTGAATGCAGCATCATGTGAGCTAGTCTGGCACGTCTCTCTGTCCCGTGATTCACCCCAAAGGAACCAAGAGAATGTTTGATGTTCACCTATAATGACATGGGACTCTAGCTGTCTTTCACCCGTGTTTGGTCCAGGTCGACGTGGTTCTGAGGTTAGGTTTAAGACATGGTGTTTATGAGGTTAGGGTTAGGGCTAAAGGGATAGTTCACCCCCAAAATGACTTTTTTTCTACCGATTACTCACCCCATTGAGACTTGAATTCATGGATATTATTTGTTTTTGTCGCATTCCTAAGCCAGTAATTTGATGACTAGCAGACAGCAGTGGTTTAAAACATTTTTTTTAGGTTAGCCTTTTTTTTAAGCCTTTTTTCCCTTTAAGGTTAGGTTTAGGCATATTGTATGTGAGGTTAGGGCTAAGGTTAGGGTTATGCATAGCCCCATATAGAACCTTACCCCCCGCTGCATACTGATGTGCTCCGAGATGAGGTCCTACGGGGATATCACCGGGCTGCAGTAGAATGCCTTCACGCCGAGATAGGAGCGTGGAACTAACCTTTACTTTTTGGATCCAATTTCGGGAAAAAGGGTGATCTATCTCGGTGTGGAGCATTCTACTGCAGCCCGGTGATATCCCTGTAGGACCTCATCTCGGAGCACAACAGTATGCAGCGGAGGGTGAGGTTCTATATGGGGCTAGGTTAGGCATAGTTTCTGTGACGTTAGGGTTAAGGTTAAGGACGGTTAGATTTAGGCAGAGTTTCTGTGAGGTTAGGGTTAGATTTAGGTAGAGTTTTGATGAAGTTAAAGTTTAGGGGTTTAGACATAATGACCATAATAACATGTCCAAAAAAAAACACATCAGTTGCACTGCACATAAGTGCATATAAAGCTCATATTATGTTATATACTGAATACTTTTCAGGATTTCAAATTCAATTAATGAATTATTTAATACCTGGAAGCGAGGATCTATGAGCTATAGAGCAGGGGTCTTCAACAGGGGGTCCTCAGAGTTACTACAGGGGGTCCTCCAAATCTTATAGGATAGGAACTCCCCCCCCCCCCCCCCCCCCCTTTCTTATATTAACCACTTGCACCCTAGCGTCCATATTCTGAGAACTTTAGCCAAACATAGCCGATCTACAAGCTTACAACGCCTTGCGCTGCAAGGCGTTGTGGGCTTGTAGATCGGCTATTTTCGGCAAAGAGCTTTGGAGGAGGAAAAGAGCAGACTAAGTACAGTCAACAATCAATTTGATTAAGTATTGACGGACGGTTCAAGTGGTTAAATATTCGAAAACACACATTAACATGAATCCAAAATACACTGTTGATCGTGCTGTCAAACAATGAAACAATATGGAATCTATTAACAGGTTGTGGGGGTCCCTGCTTCATCTCTCTCTCAACTAAGGGGTCCTTGGCCAGAAAACGTTGAGTAATATATATATGGGGTCAGGCTGAGGTCTAGCTGGCTCATAAGACCTCCTCTGTGGAAGGAAGGCTACATAATTCACTGCTCTTTTATGAGTGCCAGAGCTGAGGTTTACATGTGACAGCAGCTACCGGCTGTTTCTAAAAACACTTAAGACAACGAGAGAGAGAGAGAGAGAGAGAGAGAGAGAGAGAGAGAGAGAGAGAGAGAGAGAGAGAGAGAGAGAGAGAGAGAGAGAGAGAGAGAGAGTTGTCTTAACTCTGATGCTCTTTTCTCACCACTGTCCATCCGTTCTCATGTAGTAATGGCTTCTGAATAATGTAGGCATTGTAGGGTGCATTCTGTGGAGGAACCCCTCTCTCTCATGCACACACACAAGCATGCATACGCACGCTGCACACAAGTCTGTTTTCTAATTGTTTTGAGTACTGCGTCTGCCGTGACCGTTTCGTATTTCTCCCTTAAACTTAACGCTAAGTAAGCACCGCTGATCCTAAACCTGACCCCTGACTTTTTGTGAAGACATTTGCTGGCCATAAAAGTACAAGAGCACGCACGTACACACACACACACACACACACACACACACACACACACACACACACACACACACACACACACACACACACACACACACACACACACACACACACACACACACACACACACACACACACACACACACACACACACGCAAAGAATGTTAGAGAGGCAGGGGCTGAAATTTCTTTAAAAAAAGGGCCTTTTGGTGAAAATCTCGGAAATAGACGACCTCCAAGCTCACAACTGCGACATTAGGGATGGCCAAATGGAGATTTTCTTAACCGATAACCGAAAGGCCTTATCAGTTAATTAACCGTTAACCGTTAAGGAAATGTGTTCAAAAATGTGCTATTTTAGCGATTTAAAAAAGGAAAATACACCCGTTTTTCCCCATAATAAAGTGCCATATTTACACATTACAAACAATAAAACTAGGAGAAACAAGAATACAAATGTTTTCTAAAAGAAATGTGTTTTTGCAAAGAAACAGTGGGATTGAAATGATCAATCTGTAATGTGATAAGCTTTCGCCAGGCACGTGCGCACATACAGCAAAGGGGGCTGGAGCCCTTAACTTTTATCAACAGAATTGTCCACCAAAAGGCCCTTCAGCCCATGCCTCTCTAGCATTCTGTGCACTCCCTGGATATCGCCTAACAAAACAGCCGCAGCGAGATGCTCGCATGTAGAGCAATAACTTTCAATCGTATGACTTTTGGAGTGGTTGAATCGGCTAAACGTGATGTCCATTTCATTCATTTTTTTCTCTCTCGCCCGTGTTTTGTGTGTGCTGATGCAGCGATCATTGAATTTGCGACTCTGAGCTCAGCTTTGTTATTTTCGCATATCCTACTGTAACCAAGACGACTTTAGCGCGTTCCTCACGTCATCAACATGTAACATTACAAAGTTGTGTTTTAAGCTCTTCTTAAACGGGATTCAATGTGACGACGGGGGTCTGTTTTGTAAAATCCAATCGACGACACCACGACGGAGCATTTGTTGAACAAGTCAGCGTGTACGACTCCAAATCAAGCAGACTCGCAGTTGCGTGAATGTTACACAGACATTGGTGTCCCAGAAATGTGTGACCACAGCGTGTATAGTTGCATGGTTGATGACTTGATGTTGCGTAGATATTGGTGTACGGGGCTTTTGGTGTGACACATGGGTTGATTTCCTTTTTCTTTTCTTTTTTATCGGTCAAAATTGACCGTTAGTGCTTACCGGTAACCAATTTCTTATCGGTTTAACGGTAACGGTTAACCGTTGGCCATCCCTATGCGACATGTTGTGAGTTTGGAGGTTCGATGCTTGATTTTTACACAGAGAGGGCAATTCTTTCAACATAAGATGCTGCATTGTGCATTCCAGTTCAGGAGAGTTTGGACAAGGCAATTCTCTTGAATGCTGCCTTAAGGTGGCATGGAAACTTGGAAAGAGGGGCATTTGCATCTCTTTCGCCATAGAAAAAATCAAACCTCGGTTCGAAGTGGAGTGGTGAATCTGAGCAGCGTGCGTGCGTACGTGCGTGCGTGCGTGCGTGCGTGCGTGCGTGCGTGCGTGCGTGCGTGTGTTGAGTGTGCCTGGCCTGCACAAAACAGCGCCCCTCCTTTAACTAGTGTGTTGTGTGTGGCCACTCAAGGTATTGCCAGGCTACGGACACGGCCAGCCAGCCAGCCACCCAGCCACCCACCCACAGACATACCTGTCTATTGGGAGTGCTTTCACCACTCCAAAAACTGCATTCATGGTCTGGAGAGGGCACCTGTTTAAGGGCAGGGGCTCAAGCCCCCTTTGATGTCTATGTATGCAAGTGCCCCCCACACACACACACACACACACACACACACACACACACACACACACACACACACACACACACACACACACACACACACACACACACACACACACACACACACACACACACACACACACACACACACACACACACACACACACTTCCTGAGCATTCCATTTAGGTCTAAAGGGCCATTAATCTTTCACCAAATGGAGTGCAGCTCTTTCAGGGTTTTGTAGCGGTCTAATTGTCAGCTGGGTGGTCACGACAGTGGCCTCTAATTGGTGTTCCAGTGCGCTGTCCCCTCCCTCCTCCTTGCTCATTATCCCTGACTCAGACCCGGCCCGTTCACTCTCCAATGCACTGCTTTTCATGTCAAGGACCCCAAAATTAATTATGTATTTGACCAGCAGCAGTACCCTCCCTCCTCTGAAAATATGTGGTGCCAGGAAGCCTCGTACAGCATTTGTACCGTTAAAATGTTATAAAGAGGTGGATTTGTATTTTTTTCTGTTTTGTATGTGTCTATGGAGTAAAAAAAAAAATCACGGCAGCCCGTCTTTAATGCTATTTCTTTTTGCTACCGCTCCTACATCTGGCTTTGTCTGTATATACTGTATATACTGTATGTACGTATGTCTGTCCCGCACTTGGCTCATTGGCCAAGCTTCGCTGGACGATTAATGTAATGAACTCATAAGATGCACCACTCACTTCACACTGGGTGTGATTTCCTTTCTCCTAGATTTTCTTTTCAAAATAGTAGATCGTTGTAAGCTGGTACATTGGCTATTTTTCTCTCTCTAGAGCAGTGTTTCTCAAACTTTCAAATTTCAAGGTCTCCCTTTAACTCTGACAGTGTACAAATGGACTTACAGACTACACTCACAGTTACAGACTCAGAGTCACAGAGTCCCTGGAATCCACCACTGCTCTAGAGCTCTCCAACCGTCTCTCTCAACTCTCTCGCTGTGTGTGCAAGTATGTCTGTCTGTCTCTCTATCAAGTACATAGCACTCTCTCTCAATTTCTTTCTCGCTCTCATTCGCCTTCACTCTCTCTCGCTCTCTCTCTCTCTCTCTCTCTCTGGGGGAGGGGTGGGGGTGGGGGTCAGTGACACTCCAGGAAGGAAGAAGATCTAGCTGGCTCACAGTGGAAATGCAATTCCAGAAAGGAGTGTGTGTGTGTGTGTGGTGTGTGTGTGTGCGTGCGTGCGTGCGTGCGTGTGTGTGAGATGAGGACAAATGGAGGGAGAAAAGAAGGGTGGAGGGAGCAGAGAGAGGATGATGAGCACAGGAAACCAACAGGGCGGAGCACGGATGTAGAGAAATGGGGCAACTGTGTGTGTGTGTGTGTGTGTGTGTGTGTGTGTGTGTGTGTGTGCGTGCGTGCGTGCGTGCGTGCGTGCGTGCGTGCGTGCGTGCGTGCGTGCGTGCGTGCGTGTGTTTACGTGAATAATGTGTGTGTCTGTGTTCTATATATTTAGATGGAGAGAGCGGGTTTGGGTGAGGATATGGGGGGAAAAGCCATAATTACACACACACACACACACACACACACACACACACATTCTCATTACGCAGCAACGGGTCCCAATTCCTGTCTCGTTACCACGCAATTACTGACAGCTCCCACCTCCCCCTCCCCCGCCCCCCCAGGCTGAAACACTGTAGCCGCCGACGCCGTGATTTTCAAAACATCGCCGTGCAAGAAAATACTCTTAATTGTTGAACATGTTAGCACACGCAACGCCTGACAAAGACGAACGGCGTAGGCGTTGGTTGGCGGCGTGCCAGCGGGATGACTGATGGCCTGGTTCACACACTGACACACTAACACCAGCAAACCCACCCGTTACAGTCCCATCGACCTACTGTACACTGATGGAAAGTAGGCTAATTACATTTACTGTAAAATGTGAAGTGTTGATTGATTGATTAATTGATTGATTGATTGAAGTATTAATTAGAAGTTTGCATAGGAAAAGGTAAGGTTTCATGACTACTAAAAGGATAAAAGTTTCGAGTAGCAGCCACCTGTGGCTTTTCAAAGCGTTTTAAGTTGGGGATTTACACTTACTGTATGTACATCACATGTGATGTCAGATCCTCAGAGCAGGGATAGTTGGGTCTATGGGTTAGCCACTCTGACATCATGCAATGACGTCACTGTGATGTGAGGGGACATTTAGGGCGAAGTCGCCCTTTAGGGCGAGGTCGTATGTTGCCCTGAGGCGTCTTACTAGTACTTGACATTTAAACTGAAGTGATATTGATGAATTCCAAATATTATCAACTGATTCTGCGGCACCCCTGGACTGGCATCATGGCACCCTGGGGTGCCATGGCTCCCACTTTGGGAAAGCCGGTTGTAGATTGGCTATTGTCAGTGTGCACACATAAGCCTAAAGGTGGCTCTTCACCGCACAGATTCGGGGGCAATTCGGCGACGGATGAAGTCCGAAAGCGTCTGTTCCCGATAAGCTGCAGAACTGTAGCCAAAAATAGCAGATCTACAAGCTCACAACACCTCGCAGTGAGCTTGTAGATCGGCTATTTTCGGCAAAGAGGTTTGGTGTAGAGGGGGAAAAGAGCAGACTAAGTACAGAGTAAAAGGTCAAGTTTATTAGGTAATGACGGCTCAAGTCGTTAAATATCTGAAAACACAAATCTACATGAATCCAAAATACACTGATGATTTTGCTGTCAAACGATGAAACTATATGGAATCTATGAAAAAGGTGTGGGGGTCCCTGCTTCATCTCTCTCTCAACTAGGGGTCCTTGGCCTGAAAACGTTGAAGACCCCTGGAGTAGAGATGAGGGGCTAAATACTCCACTGTACTGTGGACCTCTAGTCTGCTACTGCAGCAGAAGAAAGACTAAACAAGCCAGAGACATTTTCCCGTCACACATTTGAACTAAATAAATTCTCAATCTCAAATCTCAATTCCTATACCAATCCATCAACTACAAAGTGAAGCTAGCACTAAATATGCTGTGTTTGTTTTCTCTCGCTGAGAGAGCGTTGCCACATTTGCTTTATTATGTGAGTGAAACAAGCGAACGGGTCTATGAAAACAAGCCCAAAAGAAGCGACCACTTGAGCCACTTGAGCCCGATTTTAAAAAAGAATAATCTTGGAAGCAAGCCCAAATAAGCAACCTGCGACTACAGTATGAATATTTACAAGCGGCTTTACAGGAAAACAAGCCCAAAGTAGCTCATATTAAGCAGATCTGGCAACACACTGGCACTCACAAATCAGCGCAAAAACAATGTTCTTTCCAACCGACTAAGGTTTGCGCTTAGTCTGTGCCAACTAAATATGTCATAGACTGTAACAGATTACCAGTCTGAAGGAATTGGAAAGAGTCTCTTTTAGTCTGTTTGGTAGAGAGCCACCTTAAGTCAGGCATGAGTGTTAAATGGTGCATTTATCCAAAGCGCTTTAAAATGTACATAACATTCTCTCCATCTCACTCACTCACTCACACACTCACACACTCACACACACTCACACACACAAACACACACACACACACAGCAGAGGAAACCATACAAGACACTAGCCTGCTCATCGGGGAGCAATGTGGGGTTGAATGTCTTTGCTCCAGGACACCTGGACAGTAACACTGGGGGAGTCGGGGACCCGACCGGGAACCTTCGTTTCCCCCAAGCCACAGACACCGCTGAGCCACTGCCGCACCATATAATCTACCTCGTAAAAACAGCTGTCAGTAAATAAAACATGACAAGCTCCAAGTACATGGGCGTCTAAACAGCACATAAACCTGTTTCCCACAATCGAAAGTATGTAATTTCCTACTTTATGTGACACTGCGTAGCAGAGGCAGAAAGATAACAAAAACGTGGGAGAGGACGAGTGGTTTGACAAAGACACCGCAGCTCCGAACCGACAGCTATATAGACTCACATTTTTAACTCGCGAGTTGAGGCTATAATAATTAATAATAATAAGAAAAACGTGTGCATCGGTTGAAGTGCGGCCACTAAGTAGACACACATACAGTAAGTCATGTCAGCAGCAGCATTGCAGCAGCTTGGATTGAGTGGCGGTAAAAAAGCACGCCAAGCAACGGGAAGGAAGTGCCGCCGCGGCTCCTCAGTCATAGCAGGTGGTGGACAGCTGCACCCCGGAGGTGGAGCGCATCCCCTGGCTCCTGCTGTGTGTGTGTGTGTGTGTGTGTGTGTGTGTGTGTGTGTGTGTGTGTGTGTGTGTGTGTGTGTGTGTGTGTGTGTGTGTGTGTGTGTGTGTGTGTGTGTGCGCGCGCATATATGTTTGCTTACTATACAGTAATGCACTCAATGTATTTACTTCATTATAAGTATCAATACCACAATGTATAAATAATCTGTTACGGTAAAAGTCCTGTATTTAACATTTACTTGGGTAAAAGTACAAAAGCATAGGTGATAAAAGTAAAGGTACTCATTGCGTAGAATATCCCTTTTCACAAGTTATCAAAATGTATAAAAAATAGCAGATCTTATCTGCAATTTTCAAACAACCAAAGCACATAATAGGACTTTAAGTGGTTAATCTAACTCTATAAAAGTAACTATAAACTAACGTTGTCTAATTGTAATGGAGTAAAAGTACAAATATGTGTAGAGTAGAAGTAAAAGTATTTAAAATAGGAAATACTCAAGTAAAAAGTAACTCAATATTGTGCGTAAGTACAGTACTTATGCACCTCTGCTTGTTAGGGCCAAAAGCCCTTGTTTTATGTTTAAACAGAGGGTTGCAATAAGGAAACCATTCAGGTTGAGGTTAGGGCCTTAGGGTTAGACATGTGGCGGTTAGGTTTAGGGGTTTACAGTTAGAGTTATGCATGATTCATGCTGTATGTCGTACCGCTCGTCACTGAGCAATGCATGCGAGACAGTAAGTAGATTGTCTATTTTTGGTGCACACAACTAAGTATAGAAAAGCTTATGAATTATAAAAAATAGCCATCCTAAAACATTGATGTCCTCACAAGTATAGTGGTACAAAAACTGGTGTGAGTAGCGTGTGTGTGCGTGCGTGCGTGCGTACGTACGTGTGTGCGTACGTACGTACGTGTGTGTGCGTGCGTGCGTGCGTGCGTGCGTGTGTACAGTATGTGCATTTGACTGGAACAAGCAGTGACAGTCAGTATGACAGAGGTTAAACAGATGCCAGCTCACTGACTAAAAGCAGAAGACTGACGTGGAACTTTTAGCAGAAAAAGGCTGTTTGACAACAACGTCATTCAAAGAGTCAACGTCCAAGTCTCTGAATTATCTTGTCTCTTTCTTTCTCTCTTTCATTTGCAGGGTTTTACAAAAAGAAAAAAAAGTCATAGTTTGTTCTGTCATTACAGAGAAGCAAACACACAAACCCAAAATAAGGCCCTCTGTGTTGTCACCGCGGTCGTAGATTTGACATATGCGCGGCGGTTCCGTTCCACGGTGCATTTCTGTACAAACGTTGTTTGTCACTGTAAAGCCTGATTTATACTAGGCTGTGCGAAAATAGCAGACCTACAACACCGGAATGCATTGTGCTGCGACATGTTTTCCGAGCTTGTAGATTGTCTATTTTTGCTTGCGACACTTGTGCGCAGTAGGGATGGACAATTAATCGGTCATCGTATCGGCATTGGCCCGATGTTGCAGGGCACTCCACTTGTGACTGTTCCCTGTTATCAGTGTTTCTCAGAATGGGGTCCGTGCGGGGACCCCCAGGGGTCCTTGAAAGGGTACACAGCTAAATTATTATGGGAACTCCAAGAGTGTACAAAATGTACACACACACACACACACACACACACACACACACACATGTACATTTGTGCATAGCACACACTGTGTGGTCTTAGGAATTAAAGAACATTGAGAATCACTGGCCTAAAATAGACCATAAACAGCTCCAGGAGCCTTAAATTGTGAATTGTGCAAACGGCCATGGCCTTTGAAAGGCTAGTGGAGCGCTAGTCTCTCCGCCTCATGAATGTCTTCCTTCTCCGTTCCACTCCGACACCCGGGGCGGGCGGGGCGGGGGGAAGGAGGAAAGGAGAGGAGAGGAGTCTTTCCGGGAGAATGCACTCCACCAGGAGTCTCGGGCCGGGCCTGGCCCCCGCACAGCTGGGACTCAGCCGAGTCCCAACATGGGTTATGGATGAGATGGGGGGGGGGGGGGGGGGGGGGGTAAGGGAACGGGGGCGCTTCCTCGAATCTGTCACGCTCCTCTAGCCCGGGCCTCCCTCAATAACACTTCTTTATCCCCGCTAAACTGGAGGCCTCTGGAGGCTGCGAGAGATGCGGTCTGAGTGGCTGTGTGTGTGTGTGTGTGTGTGTGTGTGTGTGTGTGTGTGTGTGTGTGTGAGAGAGAGAGAGAGCGAGAGAGAGCGAGAGACTAGAGAGATGTTGATCTCAGTATATACAACAACTGTATAGACTAGAACAGTGGTTTTCAAACTTTTTTCATATCAAGGTGGTCCATTATTTTATTGATTTCGGCATTTGATGAAATTTAGCCTCTCAGACCCCAAAATGAGACCATTTGGTTTGGTTTTACACTATCAAGAGTTAAATTGGTTACCAACTCTCCATCATTTAGCTGGGACCACCTGGAAACCCCTCAAGGACCACTGGTGGTCCCCGGACCACTGGACTAGAGCAACTACCATTAAAAATACATTTGAAAAACTGCATTTACCAACAAAAAATGCTGCTATCCAACAAAGGTTTTGTGAAAATATTGCCGTTATTTCAAAAGCTACTGTATATACAGTACCATGTTATCCTTGCTTACATATAAAAAATAAATTGGGTTTGTAACCTTGTTTTTCTAAGCTGCAATGTGACACAGCATAATTGAACCTACATAATACTGTAGGTTCGATAGTTTGATATCACACTCCCTTTGGCAATGTAAACGTTGTTGTCATATAAATAAATAAAACCCCTTTGAATTGAGGTGTGTGTGTGTGTGTGTGTGTGTGTTTGTGAGTGCGTGTGTGCGTGCGTGCGTGCGTGCATGCATGCATACAAAGAATGCATTCTCCTCCTCTCAACATACAGTCTATTTTGCAAGTGGAAAAGTCCAGTGTTTACTCTGCTCCTGGGGTCCTGGATGCATGTTGACTCTGTCCTCCCTGCTTCAGGACCTCTGTGCCGGGCTGTGGTTCCGCTGTGTGCGTCACTCTCATTACAGCGTCTCTGGAACCGTATCCCATGTCTCATTATCTAGACATTTCCCTAACTTTCGTTGAACCCAAAAACCCCTCGAACCCTATAACCTAGGGATGGACAATTAGTCGGAAATGCATAAAAACAAAACATCTAGTGAACCTGAGTGCATTTATCTCTTACACCTAATCTCATGTGCAAACACCGTACCTGCTTGTCTATGCTACTATATGTGTATGTATACTGTCTGTATGTATACAGTATATCGTTGTTGTCGGGTGGAAACCTTGTATGTCCAAAACCATTTGTTTTGTGTTTATCATTTTAAAAATGATTTAAACTAGTGAAAACTGCCGATGTACAAGCACACAAAGCCTCGCACCGCAAGGCGTTATATGCTTGTAGATATGCTGTTTTCACTACTTTTGTGCGACAGCCTTGTATGATGAAGCAGGGCTTTGCTTTGCGAAATAATTTACAAATTTGAAACTTGGAGATACGAGGTTTCTGCCCGACAGTGACGATATGTTCAATTTCTGCCTATCCTTGATATTTTTCTTTTCCTTGCTCTCCTTGCACCCCCCTTTCTTTTCTTCTTTCTGAAAACAACAACAAAAAGCTTGCACAAAGACACATTTAAACCTCTTCTTTACACCTGCAACGTGACAATAAAGCTCATCTTTTGAGAACTACGAAGGCACTGTAAAAAGTCTGAAACAGTCGACTGACTTGTGACGCTGATTCGAAGTTCACGTCGCCCCGGCCCCCTATTACCCACCCATTTCTTTAACCTTCCTTGAACCTAAAAGAAGCCCCAAACCCCTATAAGCCCCAGGGGAGGGAAGGGTTCATCATGATTGTAGGGGCCAGGCAACGAGGCGCTCCCCATCCCCCCAACACCCCTCATGCTCAGCGGATGACACAATCCTCCCAGATGAATAGACCCTCCTTGTCGTTTCCCTGGAGGGCAAGCGGGCAGGGGTGTCGCACCAAATTCTGGGCCCTGGGTACAAGGATTCACTGCGGGCCCCTGCACAATTATTTTGTGCTTTAACTATTGAAAAAAATAGCAGATATACAAGCTCACAGCGCGGCACCGAGTGCCGCGCTGCGAGCTTGTAGATCTGCTATTTTTTTTTTTTATTTGAATATTTCAAATCCATAAATATGTTTCTATGCCAGTGGTGCTCAAACCTTTTCATGTGAAGGACCCCCAAAATGATATGTATTTGGCCACAGATCCCCATCTCAAAATATTTAGTTCCAGGGACCCCTCAGAAGCAAAATTTGAGTTACAAATGTTTGCACACATTTTCACGACTTTTTCAAAAAATAGCAGATCTACAAGCTCGCAGCGCGGCACTCGGTGCCGCGCTGTGAGCTTGTAGATCTGCTATTTTTCAATAGCTAAAGTATACAATAATTAAGGCCCCTCCACCTTGGGCCCTAGTAACTCAGTACCCCCCCACCCCACCTCACCCCCCCCCCTTGTGACGCCCCTGGTAAGCGGGCTGCATGAATCCACTCGTCCTCCCCGCTCGCTGTAGCGCATCGCCATGGCTACGGTGTGTGGCTTTATACCGAACAAAGGAGAAGCCCCGAAACACAGCCAGTCACTAAAGAGCACCAAGGATATATCGTCTCTGTCGGGTGGAAACCTCATGTTATGTCAAGACAATTCATTTTTTAGGATTTCAATTTGAAAAGTTGCAAAAGTAGCAGGTCGACAAGCTTGCGGATCCTTTTGATGCTTGTGTGTGATGCCGTGGAAGTTAATTTACGAAGAAACACAAACAGTTTAGAATAAGGATATACGAGGTTTCTACCCGACAGCAACGATGTACATGCAGGCTTGGATTTAGTGGGAGCAGGGACGTGTGGGGAATGTTAGAGAGGCATGGGCTGACATTTCTAAAAGGGCCCTTTGGTGAAAATATCGAAAATAGCAGACCTCCAAGCTCACAGTTTGCAGAGGATAAAAGGGCAGGGGCTCAAGCTCCCCTTGAAGTCTATGTGTGCCTGAGGGAGGGATTCCATGCCTCTGCTTTTGATACACCCCTCACCCCCTCCCTCCTCTGGACAGTATTGTGCAGCTCTACGAGCTCACAATGCGTTGCGACGCAACACATAGTGAGCTTGTAGATCAGCAGGCAGGGGATAGACTTCCGCGCTTTGGTCTGACAATAATCCTCTCCAACCTACTTACTTCATGCAGTGTTGTCATGTTCTTTATGACACCTTTACATCAGAGTGCAGACACACACGTACGTACGCTCGCTGTCCAATGATGACATCATTCCACGCGCACAATCAAAGGAATCAGGTGGCACTCGTCACAGACGTCAAACACACAAGACACATTGAGGTTAATGACCGTCTTTTAAGGACCAGAGGGGACACAGGGTGTGTGTGTGTGTGTGTGTGTGTGTGTGTGTGTGTGTGTGTGTGTGTGTGTGTGTGTGTGTGTTTCATATGAGTAACCAATAATTGAAAAACAATTTTACTCCCCCACAATTGTACTTTTTTTTTATGTATTGTATTGTATTGTGTACACTTGCTTTGGCAATGTAAACCTATGTTTTCTCATGCCAATAAGGCCTTTGAATTGAAATCGCATTGAATTGTGTGTGTGTTGGCGTGTGTTGGGGGTTGTATGCAAATGATGCGTGATGTGGGGGTTCCATTGGAAATGTTTCATGGCCCTCCCTGGAGTCAAGTTGAGCGAGGCAGCATGTATCATAAATTACATTGCTGAGACACAGTCTCACACACACACACACACACACACGCACGCACACGCACACGCACACACACACACACACACACACACACACACACGCCCGTATTGCTACAATTGTGTGGATAGCGGAAAGTAGCCGACAAATAGCAGATCTAAGTTCTCAATGCTGAAACCTTTCCTAATTCTATACCCATTTTTAATACCCATAAAAGAGCCATTTATCTTGTGAAGACCAGGAAAACACACATTTTACTATACAGTATGTCCTCATAAATATAGCGTGCGTGCAGTCGTGCACACACACACACACACGCGCGCGCATGAGGCGTGAGCAGTCGTCAGACAGAGGCGGGGTAGGCAATCAAGCGAGACAGATGAGAACGATTGATTTTTTTTTTATTCCTCCGGGAAGAAGCAATAGAAAGTAAATCTGATTCCGATTGTAATCACGGCGGCCAGAGGCAATCACGCGTGCGCCGCCCGAACAACTGTTCACTCCCCGACAATGGATAATTTGGACGTTTTGCATCACAGATAATGAGCTGTCCCCATTAACTGGCTTCATTCAGATGGGAAAACCCACATTACCATTATTAGCTATTTATCTTGATAGTAATGCTGCATTGGGGGACTGGAATGGTATTATATTGAAGAGTGAAGATGATTATTTTCAAAATTAGCTAACACAACAGATCTATTTTGTAGTCAATGGCTATATTAACTACAGTTAGTAAGGGAAAGTTAGCCGATTGCTACATCAATCTGGGAACTAAATCGAAATCACTAGCTTTCTTCACAAATGTGTTCATAAAGGTGTCTACTATCACCTCTGAACTTTGTCAAACCCAACTCCCTTGACATACTTTGTGGGAGCAAATCCAAGTTGGGGGTATCGGGATACCCAGGGCCTGGGATTAAAGGGGGAAAAATAAAAAATGGCCAATATGAACATATGAGGTGTGTAATTAGGGTATTGTTGGGCTGCTGAATCCATTCCAACCATTAGTTATCATTAAAAATGACTCCTTGGCCATAAAAAAGGCCTAATTGGCTAAGCCTTAGCCAATCATGTCATTCGAGTTCACCTGTGTCCTGTTAGTTTTAAACCCTGTGTTTGAGTGTTCCTTGTCAGATTGTATCATGTTATCCTGTGTGTCATGGGTGATTACCCACCTGATCCTAAATAGTTTTCATGAATTCAAACCCTACTCCAACTTTTTTTTTATTGCCAATATTATATGTCTCATGGACACACAAAAGTAGATGTGGCCTATTTTATGTCCAAGGAATCATTTTAACTGAAAACGAATGGTTGGAATGGATTCAGCAGCCCAAAAATACCCAAAGTACACACCTCATACCCTCATATTGGCCATTTTTAATCCCAGGCCCTCGGGATACCCAATAACTTTGATTGGCTCCCACAAAGTATGTCAAGGGAGCTGGGTTTGACAAAGTTCAGAGGTGATAGTAGACACCTTTATGAACACATTTGTGAAGAAAGCTAGTGATTTAGATTTAGTTCCCAGATTGATGTAGCAATAGGCTAACTTTCTCTAACTAAGTACATAAAATGATATATCGTCTGGACTGTCGGGCAGAAACCTCGTATCTCCCGAGTTTCAAATTTGTATGTTTTTTTGGTAAATTAAAACCCTACTTCATCATACAAGAGTAGAGAAAAGAGTAGAGAAAATAGACGATCTACAAGCACACAACGCTGCTGTGTGCTTGTAGATCGTCTATTTTCACTATTTTAAATCCTTTTAAAAATAATAAAGGTTTTGAACATACAAGGTTTCCACCCGACAACGACGATATATATATAATATGGCTAAAAAGGAACACTTCGCCATTTTCAGCCATATTCTCATATAATTGGTCATCACAACTGGGTTAGCGGCCACAGCTGAATGGGTAGAGAGCCTGCCTGGGAAGCGGAAGGTCCCAGCCCAGGTTCGATTTCCGGCTAGGGGTGGGCGATATGGAAAAATACAATATCACGATATTTTCCCAAGCTGTATCACGATACACGATTTTATCACGATTCTTTTTCACCTTGGTTTTTATGGTTATTTTTCAAGTTACTTGACAAAAACTAGACTCGCTGGGTTCCTTTTTGGAGGTCTAAATTGAACTTTACAAGTATGTAACTCTGACAGTACACAAATGAAACCAAATGGACCCTTATGGGTCCATTTGGTTTCATTTGTATACTGTCAGAGTTAAGTGGAGACCTTGACATTTTAAAGTTTGAGAAATGATGATTTAGATTTTTGACCAAAATGCAGATTTAATTGAATTCTGCAATGAATCTCTGTATAAACGATTAAACAGGATTTTTTACAAGGCTCCCTCAATTGTATCACGATATATACGATACCTCTGAAAAGGCATATCGTGGTCACCATATCGCCCACCCCTATTTCCGGCCTAGGCAAATGTGTCGAGGTGTCCCTGAGGTGTATCTGAACAAGACACTTAACCCCTAAACCCCCACCTCCCTCCTCTGTGGGCAGCACTAAGCTGGGTGAAGCTGAACACTAAAGCTCCCCCATGGGATGAAATAGATCTAATCATTTCATTCACAACATTGCTGTGACTCATTGCTGGCCTGTGGAGAGTTCAGAAACCTGCCTACAAAGCATTCCAAGCTAATAGAAAAGCTACACTTTTCGGACACTTCTGATTGACTAAATATCTGTGAAAGCATCTGTAATTGGTGGACTAGAACAGTGGTTCTCAACCTTTTCAGGCCGTGACCCCCCAAATAATCAAATTACGATAGTTACCTACTCCTCCCGCGAGGGTAATTCAGATATTACAACTGATATTACAAATTACAACTGGGGACCCCTCACCCTGACGAGCACTTGGAATTGTAGGAGTTGGTATTACATTTAGGTTGACTCGATCGGTTCCATTGTGAAAATAGCAGATCTACATGCTCACAACGCCTCGCATTGGGAGGTGTTGTGAGCATGTAGAGCTGCTATTTTCACAATTTCTGCCTCTAATATTTGACAATTTAACCAGAGGTATTAAAAAGGTCTTAAAAGTCCTTAAATTGTATAGCCTCACGTTGCCATACTCTATCGCACTGACCGTGTCTGGCAACACAAGGCTAATTAAATTGTCACTTTAGAAATGTGTAGATACCCTGTATACACCTATTACTGTATGTTGGGTGAGAAAGCGTTTGAGTGAGTGAAAACAATGTAAACATTAAGCCTAACATCTGGGGACCCCCCAAAATAATGTGGGACCCCCCTCTGGGTCCTGACCCACAGGTTGAGAACCACTGGTCTAGAACAGTGGTTTCTCAAAGTAGGGGCCAGGGACCCTCAGGGTTCCTTAAGGAGGTTACAAATTGGACCTTTTACAGGTTTGTAACTCTGAGTGTGTACAAATGGAACAGTTTGTACACACTCAGAGTTGTGGGGATCCTTGAAAGGATAAAGTTTGAGAACCACTGAGTCAAGAACTCCCTGAAATTGGGAACGGCATCGGATGACATGGGTCTGTCTCTAGAGGGGATGTTGGGGTGGGAAAAGAGGCAAGAATGTGCCTTAAAGTGTTTAATAACAGACAGGGATATATCTTGGGTGTGTGTGAGTGGGGTGAGATTAGATGATCACGAGGGAATGAATCACGGTGTTATATTCGGTATTTCTGAGCGGGGGAAAAAAGATAGGCCTCCATGATTCATCACCATGTTGGCTGCTGTCTACAGCCCTACAGATAGAGCTCTGTGCTGCCTTTAACGGGCTTTGAACCTGCGCTGTCTGTGATCACTTTAAATGGAACACACCACACACACAACCTTACTGAGAGAACACGATATGGCGAGAGGAGTAGAGGTTGGAGATGACAGTACAGGCTTGTCACGAGTTGTGTTTTTAGCATTCAACATTGGAACACAGCACTAAGCACACAAATAAAAGTGTTACTGCATAGATTGGCTTTTTTAATGTAGCTTAATGCAGGTTTCCTAATAATTATCTAAATCTGAAAAGGTAAAGATGAACTAAAGTCTTCAAATAATTCTCCCTTTTGCAAATCCCGCCCCATTCTGCCCTGTTACTATAGGCATGTTTTCACTACAGTTCCGGAATTTTTCCTGCAAAATAATTAGCATAATCTTTTTCAATTTGCCGCGAGTTTTGTTTTTTGGGTGTTTTCACATGAGCAAAAATGCTGGCATCGCCATAAAATACATCGTTTTCACTACTAAACCGTCACGGAATGAAAATCCGTGTTGCCAGACTTTGCGAGAGAAATAAGCAACCAGGTGTACGAAAATAAGCCCCAAAAAGTGATATTATCTAGGCCACAAAAGCAATTTAAAACTATAAGCATCGCCACATCAGCTACTTGACAATTACCGATCTAAAAGATCACAACAAATAAAAAGCAGCCAGAACGATCAATACATACAAGCAACTTTACGGAAATCAAGACCATAGTCGCTTATAATTAGCAAACATGGCAATCAGTGCTTACCACACCGTCTGCGTCTGGACGCTTGGTCGCTTGCTAAAGCAGCAGCGAGTCACGTCTGTTCGTCTCTCCTTTTCTCTCTCACCAATGGATTTAACAAGTTACAAGAAATATTCTTCATGAAACAACACATGTGAACCTTGAAAGGATCGCTTATGCAACGTGTTGCACATGTGGGATTGTGGGCTTGTTTTTTTTTCTTCACGCGTCACCGATGGATGCTGGTCATCCACTCGCTCGCTGCTCAGTAAAACACTTTACGACGAGAAACTATTAACTAATGATCAGTGGTGCTTTGGGGGCCGGACGGGACCGGACGCCGTGTGGCCGGAAATATTTCCCCACATGCACGCGCACGGACGGCACCGAACGGTGCACGACCGTGTAAACGCGTGCATACCCCCCCCCCCCGCGCGAGAGCCGCGACAACCCCCCACCCCGCGAATCCGCCATAACTACAAGCAATACTTTAATCAGTGGCTACTACTATGCATAACAGGTTTCTAGTGGTGAATGTGTGAGCGTCCTCAAGCCTCTATTCATATGGATATACAGTATAGCCTACTTGGGTTTCCAGCTGTGACTGCATGTGCATGTGTCGATGTGTGTGTGTCCTCATCCATTGTGGTATTTAGTGTTTGAGATTCGTTCAAGGCAAACTTTGTTTCTCTATCCTACTGCAGCGCTGTATTTTCTAAATGAATTTAAAGAAAGTAGAACATTAAATCTTAAGTTTAACAATGCAAATGTAATTAAGACTAGAAAACTTGTTTTCCCACCATTAGATCTGCTGACATCCTTTCTATCTAAATAGCCTCTAGAGGCGCGTGCACGCGCGTGCACGTGACGTCAATAAATGACCGTCCGCCCGGAAAAAAAAATCCCAAAGCACCACTGCTAATGATGCCGCTCTTTGAGTTGGTAGCTTCCAACTTTCATCACAGCATAGGCCAAATGAGCGCATTGTGTCTCACTCATACAAAAAATAGGCTATAGCACCGTAAAAAAAGTTGGTAAAGATTCCAGCTTTTATCACATTACGAGCGCATCGCGCTCCTGTCTCCAGAGCGGACTTGTATCAAAACCCACACAGCTTAATTACAAATAGGCTATAGAATAATTTTGAACCATGCATTGATCTAGCATTAAGCTTGCATTTCTCGACGTCTGTCTTCTGTGTTTGGCTGGCTTAACATTCGAATGCAATATGGATTCTGAAGCTTTCAATCCCAATTACAATGCTTTAACTGTTAATATTGGCTCCTTGCGTGCACCTGCTTGTCCGAAAAAAGTAAAAATCACGGTATGCCGTTTTCACTGTGGGGATATTTCTATTCTGCCGGGACTTTAGGCAAAAATTACTAGGTATTTTCCCGTCACGTTTGGGACACCAAAACTCACGGAAGACAAAATAAGTGGCCGTTTTCACATGGCGTGAATTTCAAAATTGCCGTCATTTTGGAAAAAACTTCCAGAAGTTTGACTCAGTGAAAACGGGGCTTAAGATGGGACATTTGACCCTGGGCAGATTGTTTTTATAGTGGCAGTGAATGGGATTTTTTTATTTTTTTATAGCCTCATTACAGCTATATAAAGTACCAAAGAAAAAACATCTAGGTGTTATTAATAAAAAGGGAAGACAAAGGTACAGTAGTTACATTGCAAAACAGGGGGTTTACCTGAAAAATATATGTTTAATTTGTTTAATCCCAGTGGGACAGAATCCTCTTTGCAGATTCTTTTATAGTGGTAGTGGATGGGATTTTTTTTTTCTTCATAGCCTCATTACAGCTATATAAAGTACCAAAAAAAACACATCTACGTGATATTAATAAAAAGGGAAGAAAAAGGTACAGTAATTACATAGCAAAACAGTAGTTTTCCCCCGAAAATAAATGTTTTAATTAGTTTAATCCTCTGGATCAGAGATAGAATAGAAATAGAAAGAGAAGCGCATTGCATCTTGGGTAGGAAGAGGACAGAACTATAATGTTTCTCCTCACATAATAGGCTGGCTTTTCGTAATTCTGCCCATTTAAAATATATGTACCCAATCGTGACTCTTAGACCATTGATAAGGTCCATGTGAACTAGTTTGTTGAAGCTTATTCATTATGATGAGCGAGATCGCCCCCTACTGCCGCGGCCGTACTGGACGAAGGTCGTGCTCCGCACTGCGGACAGTTGTTGAAAGCCTGAAGCAAGGGAAGCAACATTCTCCACTGCACAAACTCCACCCCCGATAGCAAAAAGTGAATGGTTTTTTCTGGTTGGCCAGTCAGGGAGTCTCAGGGACCAATCAGAAGGCTGACAAACGGTGAATTGTAGTGGAGTAAAAAGGTGCAATAATGTGCTGCTGAAATGTAATGGAGCAGAAGTAGAAATTATCAAAAAACATCTGAGTATCTTGGTAAATGTACTTTCCCTCACTAAGACAAAAATCACACCTGTGTGAACTGAGCGGTGGTCGTGGAGGCTGCACAACAGCAAAACAAATATATATATATATGGGTAATAATAATAATAATAATAATAATAAAAAATAATAAAAAAAAATATGTGTGGGGGGGGGGGGGGGGGGGTGCTTGTGCGTGTGTGTGTGTGTGTGTGTGTGTCCCCTCCCTGCATGGGGCTCTACTCCCCGTGTGTGTGTGTGTGTGTGTGTGTGTGTGTGTGTGTGTGTGTGTGTGTGTGTGTCAGTGACCCCCCCCCCCCCTCCCTGTGTGTGTGTGTGTGTGTGTGTGTGTGTGTGTGTGTGTGTGTGTGTGTGTGTGTGTTGCAGTTGATTTTCAGGCTAGACGCAACAGCACCCTCTTTGGTCAACCAGTGCCACTCCAGGCTACAGACCCACACACAGACATACATACATACATACATACACTGATACACACATGGCCGTGCGTGCGTGCGTGCGTGCGTGCGTGCGTGCGTGCGTGCGTGCGTGTGTGCGTGCGTGTGCGTGCGTGCGTGCTTGTTGCAATTGATGCTCAGGCTAGACTCAACATCAGGCTACAGACACATATACGGATACACACTCCTGCATACACCTCAGGCTACAGACACACACACACAGCCATTCTAAGGAGCGGCGTCACCACCGCTCAAAAAGGCAATGGGTTTTGGAATAAGACGGAGAGAGAGAGACAGAGAGACAGAGGGAGGGAGGGAGGGAGACAGAGACGTGGAGGAATAGATTGTTCAGAACCGCCCAGGCAGAAGATTGGTCCCAAGGATCCTCTGTAAGCAAGTCCACCCAAGCAGAAACATTGAGCGTGTTAAGAGTGTGTCCGCTTGTCTCTCTCTGTGTGTGTGTGAGTGTGAGTGTGAGTGTGTGTGTGTGTGTGTGTGTGTGTGTGTGTGTGTGTGTGTGTGTGTGTGTGTGTGTGTGTGTGTGCGTGCGTGTGTGTCTCCCATCCCATAATTGAATGTCTGTGCCCTTTTCATTTTGCCCCCTATCATTCCTTCACGACGACATGCAGCGATGGCAGCAAAGTGTGGTCGCTCTTTGAAGTGGTTTTGATAGAAACCCGTCTGACTGGGACTATGACAATGATGCTTAGAGGAGAACAGGGGGGGGGGGTACACGTTTTATGCTGACGCTGTTGGTTGGATAGCTTATTTCCGTCAGATAACTCAGAAATGGTTTTAAGAAAATTCACAGCTTCAGAACAAAAATGTCAATACGAATGTGAATATCATATTTGATCTTCAGGCTCTGCTATACATTACTCCCTGCTCAGTCAGCATATCGTCGTTGTCGGGTGGAAACCTTGTATGTACAAAAGCGTTTGTTTTGTGTTTATCATTTTTAAAATGATTTAAACTAGTGAAAACAGCCGATCTACAAGCACACAACGCCTCACACCGCGAGGCGTTGTGTGCTTGTAGATCGGCTGTTTTCACTACTTTTGTGCGATGGCCATATGATGAAGCAGTGCTTTACTTTGCGAAAAAATTTACACATTTGAAACTTGGAGATACGAGGTTTCTGCCCGACAGTGACGATATTAGAAGACAACCATTTAAGAGCAGGGAAATAATATACATATACAACAACCCCCCCAAGCCCCCCCTCAGGGGAAATCAGAACCCTTAGGGGAAAGCAGATTCTACTTACTGGTGGTGCTGGGAGCAAACAAAGTGCATACAACCTTCCGTGACACTGACAGCCAGAGGAAGTAGACGTCACATACAGTAATGCATCACCCACTTAGTGCTGGGCATGCATGTATAAAGCTCTCAAGTGTATCTGCCTGGATTAGCTCACTGGCTATACGTATCATGATGGCTGTGGCATCATGAAGGCTATTAGCTCACTGGCTATACGTATCATGATGGCTGTGGCGTCATGAAGGCTATTAGCTCACTGGCTATACGTATCATGATGGCTGGGGCGTCATGAAGGCTATTAGCTCACTGGCTATACGCATCATAATGGCTGGGGCGTCATGAAGGCTATTAGCTCACTGGCTATACGCATCATGATGGCTGGGGCGTCATGAAGGCTATTAGCTCACTGGCTACGCATCATGAAGACTATGCCAAGGGTTTTCAATGTTGGATCCGGGAACCAGCGTTGGTCCAAATGGACCCTGTAACTACAGACCCAAACTGTTCATTTGGACCCATTTGCATCCAAACGAACAGTGACAGTGGTCTCGGAGACAAACACGCTGTAAAGTAATATTACTTTTCAAAAAAGTTATATGAGAGAGAAAGAGAGAGAGAGAGAGAGAGAGAGAGAGATATGAGCCCACCACTGATTACGATTATAATTTCTTCAGGTGGCGTAATACCAATCGACAATGCATTATGTGTGAGTCAATCAAAACGTCCCCTATCACCAGCTTGTAGAATGGCTACACACACACACACACACACACACACACACACACACACACACACACACACACACACACACACACACACACACACACACACACACACACACACACACACACACACACACACACACACACACACACACACACACACACACACACACATGCACACCTGCAAGCAAACACACACAAAGACATGGGATTTGCCCAGCCAGAGGTATCATAGATTCAATTACATTTTATCAAAGTGCCAAATCACAACATGTTGTCTCAAGACACTTCACATATAGAGCAGACATTATGATTGTCTAACCCTGAGCAAGCAGTTCTTTGCAACAGTGGCAATGAAAAACCCCTGACTCTTGACTCCTTCCACCGAATTATTTTGGGGGGTCCCCTGATGATTAACTTAATGTTCAACATTGTTTTCTCACTAAACAGTAAACAAACCAACATCAAGTTTAAGAGGGTGCACGTTTTAAGGATTTTTTAATACCTCTACAATGACAAATGAAACATTGGCGAAATTGTCAAACATTGGTTGTTATTATTATTGTGAAAATACGCTGCGAGGCGTTGTGAGCATGTAGATCGTCCATGTTCACAATAGAACCGTGTTATACACAATGTAATGCCTCAAGTCCTCAACTCTAAGAGCTTGTCAGAGTGGGGGGGAAATCTGATTATTTTGGGGGTTGCAGCCTGAAAAGGTTGAGAACCACTGCTCTAGGGTGGGCGGCCATCTGATTCTGGGGGAATCGTCATGCTCCCTATAATGTTCAGAGAAATCTCCCAGGGGTCCATGTTTGAGAGGCTTGGGAGATAAATGGATGAAATGTGACTTTGCTAAAGAGGTCTGACCTGCTAGAGGTCTATGTTTACACTGTCAGGGTTCAACTCACTGTGAGCAGCAGTGTTGCCAGATTTTGCAGGAGAAATACAGCAACCTGGTTTATGAAAACAAGCCCAAAAGAACACAACTGCAGACCTGCCCCCATGCCCATATATGGCCAGACCCATAAATGCTCATATACTGATAGCATCGGGGATAGCCATATGTGGGCATAAAAGTGATACAGACAGACAGTTATAACGGGTGCTATGACAACAGGCATAACAGGGTGGGGCATGAATTCCCTATTGTCATTGTTCCAAACTTGCATGGTTCCCAAGTTGACCGGTCGGCCGGTATGCAGACGACCAAAACATAACATCAACCCTAACCTCAGTAAAACTAACGCTGGTGAGTAGCTAACCTGCCGACGCTGGTGAGTAGCTAACCTGCCGACGCTGGTGAGTAGCTAACCTGCCGACGCTGGTGAGTAGCTAACCTGCCGACGGTTATGTCGGCATACCGGCCCGTCGGCATAATGAGTTCTTCCCCCCCGACGGGCACAGGTCTAGTAAAACAAATAATAGCTATCAGCCCAAAAAAGTGTCCATTCGGTCCGTGCAAGAGTGTGAGAAGTGAAAGTGCTCACAGCGGGAAATAACAGCACCAAACCTACCCTACAGCAGATGGCAACACTGGTGGCTGGTGTGTACAATGTTAACATGTGTGTACAACGTTAACATGTTCACATTTATACAAGCTTCATGTGAGGTCTGCTGAGCATGAGTTGTGGTTCCACAGTTGTCGTGTGTGTGTGTGTGTGTGTGTGTGTGTGTGTGTGTGTGTGTGTGTGTGTGTGTGTGTGTGTGTGTGTGTGCGCGTGCGTGCGTGCGTGCGTGCGTGCGCATGCATGTGCATATTCTGGGCTTCCCCTGGGGGTCCCAGATGGTCTGCCAGTTGTCATTATTAAAGGCTGTGTTCTCTCACCAACAACATTACAAGTGCCGTTGGAGACGTTAAGACAAAACTCCTTCCAGTCCACAATAGATGCACTTGACTCAATGATAAATGTTTATAATCACCAACATGTAGCTAATAACATCCTTTTAACAACAGCTCGGAGCCAAAACTATTCATGCAAGCTTGTTTAAGAGTAATCTAATGGGTGAAAAGTAAGTCATTCATGTGTTGCTGTTGGGTAATGTTTGTATGAATTATTAATTTTGTCCTCAACATCTATCTGCCAAGTTCATTTCAGTGGATAGGAGACCACTGCCAGGAAGATGCAGAGACCTCATTATAATTGCTAATTGTATAATTAGAGAAGCGGCACTGATTTCAATTAGCTTTCTTCAAAACCTTTCTTCTCAATTGCGGTGGAATATTGTCAACACTCAGGTTGACGGCTGCGCGCTTATTTAAAAATAGACAGATGCACAGGAAAGAAAATAATAACGATAATAAAAAATATGACGCTGTCATTCACCTTAATTGATATTGCTAATTAGTGTTGAAGTAATTCCTTCTTCTTCTTGTTAGGGATAAACAATGTCAACATTTTCACCCATAAAAACGTTTTTATGGGTGAAAACAATATTAATAATTCATTTTTTATTTCATTTAACATTTAAAGGCACAGTATGAAACTTTGCCCTCACGACAAAACAATGAATATATATTACTCCTTTAGTGGCATACTAAACTGGGGCCTGGGGGTCCTTGAATATTTTTGTACTTTTGTACATAGTTTCGTTTGAGTGCTGTGATTCCAGTTCCACTGGAATGAATCAAACGCCTCAGTAGGGGTGGGCGATATGGTGATAATTATCGTTGAGACGATACAATGTCTCCACGATACAATGTCTCCACGATATGCCTTTTCAGAGGTATCATAATATATATCGTGATACAATAGAGGGAGCCTTGTAAGAAATCCTGTTTAATCGTTAATACAGAGATTTGTTGCAGAATTCAATTTAAACCTGCATTTTGGTCTAAATCAGTAGTTCTCAAACTTTAAAATGTCAAGGTCTCCACTTAACATACTTGTAAAGTTCAAATTAGACCTCCCAAAAGGAACCCAGAGTCTAGTTTTTGTCAAGTAACTTGAAAAATAACCATAAAAACCAACGTGAAAAAAGGAACCCAGAGAGTCTAGTTTTTGTCAAGTAACTTGAAAAATAACCATAAAAAGCCAATGTGAAAAAGAATCGTGATACAGCTTGGGAAAATAATGTGATATTGTATTTTTCTATATCGCCCACCCCTACGCCTCAGTTTGCATGTTACAGGAGGTCACTGAACTCCTGTCCACTAACACACACTGTAAACACACAAGAAAGCACCACACACAAACACATGTATGCTAACACACGCTGTAAACACACACACACACACACACACACACACACAGCACCAGACACACAGACACGTGGGATGGCTCACAAAACAGGAAACGGACACATCAGATGGGATGCGACCTTCTGACCTGAACGACGCCACTGTCTGGCACGCCACGCACGCACACACACTCACTGTCTACACACTAACGCATTTATGTCAGCACACACACACACAGTCTTCATATGAACAGTCTACATATGAACGCATGTATATCAGCCGTCAGCACACACAAACACTGTACGCATGTATGGCAGCGCACACGCACACACACGCACACATCAGGGGAGGTTCACCGAGCACACATTATTCAGCAATGCCCTGCAACACACACTAACATGTGGGAACTGGCCATCAGTACTACTACCACAGTCTTATATTGTACCGTTAGACAACTAGCCTAAGCATCTATTGGGGGGTTCAGTGGCTTGCTCAGGGGCACTTCAACAGTGTTGAGGGAAAGGGTGAGTGTGTTGGTCATTTAATTCCCCACACAGTTTTGTATTTTATGGTAGAGAATCACCCGCACACCCGCACACATACGCGCAAGGAAAAATGTGGAAATCTAGGCCCCTGCCCTACGTTAGGTTTCTGGCTTTGCCCTCTTTCTGTCATTCCCTCTGAGTTGTGGGCCACACACTAAACAACCTCAGTGTTCCTTGAACCACATTAAGCCTGGACATTTTGGACCCGCGCATGTGCATGCGTTCATCTAGAGATAATTATGCAAAACACTGGTCCAAACTTTGAATGCACACTGCCAGTAGACCACGACAGCACCACCACTAGTGTGGTTGCCTGAAGGGCAACCACACTAATACTATGTTATGTATGACGTATGTATGGTGACGTATGTCCACAACATCAAAAGCAGTTGTTGCTTCGTAATTGGTTAAATCACCAGAGGATTGGTCAAGCTTCACATCACATTACATGTTTGCTGTTTCCTCATTGGTTAAAAGTTACTCTAAAATGTTTTTTGTTGCTTCCTCATTGGCTAAAAGTTACTCCCAGAATTCCCATAATTGCATCTTTATAGTTATTTAAAGGAGCTATAGTCAACTTTTTCATTGTAGGTGTACATCCTAGTCTACAGACTAGGATGTAAACAAAGTACGGGCCCTGTAAATGTAAACAAAGGGCCAAAATGATTATTTTATCATTATTTTACGCTTTTTGTGGTCATTTTTTAATTGAAACACATATATGAAGCTTATTTTTTTATAAAATATTTTCGAAACATTATTTTTATTTTAGCATCCGTTTTTCAAGAAAAAGTTGACTATAGCTCCTTTAAGGTTTTATTATCTATCTATAAATGCGAGAAGTCTCTGCGTGTCTGTCTGTCTGTGTGTCTGTAATCCGCGTATCTCGCGAACCGTTCGTCCCACCGGCTTCAGATTCGGCACGCGCGTTCCCCGCCGCGGCACGGAGTGCAGTGCCGGGTCTCGACCCGACCCGACGCGCGGTTTTCCCGAACCGGCGCGAAACGTTCGGAATCTCCTTATGCAGGGTTGATTGTTGACATCAGGCTGTTCCGGAGGAAATCGGCGAAAGCTCTGACTCATTGTGACATCACTTCATAAATGGCTCTGACATCACGTACGCCACATGAGTCAACAAAAAATCTATGTGAGTGTGTATGTATGTAATCCGCGTATCTCGAGAACCGTTCGTCCCACGGGCACGCGCGTTCTCCATATATGGGCATAAAATGAATGCCCCCATATATGGGCATAAAATGGATTGCAGACAGACAGATACAGATATCTCCATATATGGACATAAATGGACAGAGGCAAACAGATGGTCAAAGATCTCCATATATGGGCATAAAATGGATGCAGACAGACAGATACAGATATCTCCATATATGGACATAAATGGACAGAGGCAAACAGATGGTCAAAGATCTCCATATATGGGCATAAATGGACACAGGCAAACAGATGTTCAAAACGGGTCCTATGACAACAGGTATAATGAGGTTTGCATTAAAGGGGGAACCGGCACTGTGTCTGCAACACAGTTGGAGGCATATATGGGCATAAAATGAATGCCCCCATATATGGGCATAAAATGGATTGCAGACAGACAGATACAGATATCTCCATATATGGACATAAATGGACAGAGGCAAACAGATGGTCAAAGATCTCCATATATGGGCATAAAATGGACGCAGACAGACAGATACAGATATCTCCATATATGGACATAAATGGACAGAGGCAAACAGATGGTCAAAGATCTCCATATATGGGCATAAATGGACACAGGCAAACAGATGTTCAAAACGGGTCCTATGACAACAGGTATAATGAGGTTTGCATTAAAGGGGGAACCGGCACTGTGTCTGCAACACAGTTGGAGGCACAGACAGATACTCCATATATGGGCATAAAATGGACGCAGATAGACAGATATCTCCATATATGGGCATAAAATGGACCCAGAACTATAACTGCAGTGATCTCCATATATGGACATAAAATGGACGCCGACAGACAGACAGACAGATACAGATATCTCCATATATGGGCATAAATGGACACAGGCAGAGAGATGGTCAAAACGGGTCCTATGAAAACAGGTATAATGGGGTTTGCATTAAAGGGCGGGGCATTCATTCCCTATTTACATTGTTCCGAGTTGGCCAGGTCGGGCGGCCCAGCTTCTAGTATTTTCAAATATGTAATAATCCTATAATGCAAGGGTCAGCAACCTTTTTGAAATGAAGTGCTATGTTTTTGAAGCGGTGAAAACCGCTTCCTATGAGTGGCTTTGTGTGTCCCACGCCCATATATGGTCATTTCAGTTCAGAATGAACAGGTTTTTTCAAAAACAAAATGTGTGTTTAATTTCCATATGGTGATCTCAGTCCAGAATGAACAGGGTTTTTCAAAAACACAATGTATGTCACCTCATGTCCATATATGGTCACTCCAGGCCAGAATGAACAGGTTTTTTCTGTCCCGTACGTCCAGAATAACAGTCCAGAATGAATAGGCTTTTTCAAAAAGCAAAATGTGTCCCATGTCCATATATGGCCATTTCAGTTTAGAATGAATAGGCTTTATCTGTCCTGTACGTCCAGAATATGTGTGTAGTGTCCCTCCCGGTCAGATGAATGGATACTTTGAGGATTGGTCAAGCTTCACATGATAATTCAGCCCTCCATTCTTTATATATTCATTCAGAATATATAAAGAATGTAGAATTCAGAATATATAAAGAATGAATAGATCACAGAGTCCATAACTGTATAGATGTATAGATCACAGAGTTCATAACTCTAGAACACATAGAATAAAAGTTCACCGCTTCACTTCGAACCGAGGTTTGATTTTTATTTTCTATATAGTCAGTGTGCCATGTCAACCTAACATTTAATGACACCCCATCAAATATTCTGATATCATATTTTGATTGTAAGGACATTGTTATAGCCTAATTATTGATGATGGCCCACCCAATCTCAGTACTACCTGCTGTAAAATTCTCACTCACACAGTCACACTTCTGCCAGCGATCACCCTCCTCTGTGCCAATGTTGGCACCCGTGCATAAGGTTGCCTAATGCCTATACTATACCCCTGCTATAATGGAAGTTAAAGGGGCTCTGATTGGGCTGAAACCCTGCCTTTGTGTGGACTGGAGTCATACAGTACGAGATCCAAATTGGAGTCACGCCAATCCATAAGGATACCGAGATCTGATTCAATGTCTTCCTATTTTCCATGTTTTATTTTTAAAGATTATTTTCTTTTTCCCCCCAAACATGGCATTCAAACATGCCCCCCCCCCCCCCCCACTCAATTAGTAAGTGAGGTCCAGGGAGCACCAGGGGACCAATTATCACTGGATTATACAGCTTAGATTGGGGTCCCTGAGATACAAATAAAAATCACACCTAGTGTGAAGTGAGCGGTGGTATTTATGGGTTAATTTCATCAAGCGTCCCACAAAGCTTGGCCAATGTGACCCTGAGCGTACAACAAACTTTAAGCACTTTGTGCCAAGATGTAGGTCAGATGTACTGTAGGCCACACTTCAGAGCCCAGACGAAGCCAGAAGTTGGAGCTTTGATCCTTCCAGGAGGACCGCTCAAAAAAAGAAATGCATGCAATTGGGGTCTGTGCTGTGCATGGTCCTTGAAATTAAAGAAGGCTGGGAATCACTGAGTTATTTCAACTCTGTCTCCTTCAAATGAATCTGCCAATTAATTCTGGATAGGACAACTAGAGAGTATATCACCGGGCTTGCCTCACCGGGCTTCTGACGGTACAATTATGGAAAGTCTGGTTCCTAATTACTGCTCAGAGCCGATGTATCCGGTTATTTGCAATGGTTTTAATGGGTTATACCAGTGGTTCTCAAAGTGGGGTTTGGCGACACTCGGGGTGTCCTTGAGGGGTTCCAGGGGATCCCCAGCTTAAGTTATTGGTAAAACCATGGACAGATACTGTTCATATGACAACTGGATCCAGCCATCTTGGTCCGTGTCGTACCTCCTGAACACGTCGGTCAGCCTCTGCAGCGACACACAGCACTGGATGAAGTCGTCGAAAGCCACCTGCTGCTTCTTCTGCCGATCGAACTTGGCTATCAGCGTCCCGTAGAACTGGTCGGACAGGCGGTACCCGAACGCCGTCAGCGCCTGCTTGAGCTCGTTCTTGTCGATGAAGCCCGAGTTGTCCCGGTCGGTCGTCCTGAAGATGTTCTGCCAGTCCGTGATGTACTTCCAAACGCCGGCAAACTCGTTGAAGTTCACGGCGCCCTTGTTCTCCCGGTCGAACATTGCTATGATGGAGCGCACCGTCACCGGGTTGAACGGGGTCCAGGTGCCGTTCGACAGGGCCTGCTGGAGCTCGGAGTCTGATATCACGCCGCTCCTGTCCTTGTCGACCGCCTGGAAGATGCCCCACAGGTAAGCCTGGTCAGGTAATTGGTTCACGGGCGCTTGGTTCACGGGCGCTTGGTTCACGGGCGCTTGGTTCACAGGCGCTTGATTCATGTGCGGCTGGCTACTGTAGCTACTGCCGTGATGATATGCCATTTTAAATGGGTCTTGTCTTGTCAGATGATCCAGATGAGATGTTCTTCAACTGCCTAACAGTTTCAATGTGTCAACCTAAATCCCACTGTGATGATGTGGGGATCTTATATAAAGTGTTAGACCTTTTCTTTGAAATGCTGACATTTGAAACGATGACATCATGAAACACGTAATTGTGCATCATGCCTGATGATGAAGATTACCATTAACTCTGAGAGACAAAGCATATGACCTAAAAGTCATCCAGTTATGTCAACATGTCTATGACATATCTATGACAGAACAGTATCCCTCCAAATATGGACATGGTTTCAGCCCATGCAAGCAAGCCCTGTTGTCTTCCATAATCGAATGTAAGGTACTTCTGTGGCCTACTGGAATCGTACATACAAGGTTTGCTGCCGATCGGTCGAAAGATTAGTTCTAATTTTACCCACAAGATTAACCCTCTTATAGATCTACAAGCTCAAAACACGTTGCAACGCAACCCATCAGTGAGCTTAATAGATTTTTTAATAGTGCTTAAAGTTTCAAGTATATACTTCAGTAAATGTTATCCATTATCAAAGTCATGCTACATTAACATTAATTTTAGTAAGTCTTTTTGGCAACATTCTCATAGCTGTTTCCATTGCAGCGTTTGTCTATACAGTACCGCTCAAAAAGTAATGTGTCAAAATGCCAATTTTCTCTATCAGAAGAATAAAATGAGATGCCTCTTCCTTGTCGCCACCCAATCATCAAGGACGATGATACATGAAGGAATAAGATGCCTCTTCTTCAGCTTCCAAAGAGCTTCAATTTGTCATTATTCTAAATCTCATTAGCAACCTTGTTGCCAAACACAAGTTTCCCGAGTTTGGGCCATACAGTATATGTCCCTGTGCCAAACACGAGTTTCCCGAGTGAGCAGTTTTCGGCATGACCGCGATCGCGAAATGCATGTTTGACTGCCAGAACAGCTCTATCTTTCAAACATGGCAGCCATATTTTTTTACATTTGAAGAAAACACTATAGCCTCTATCATTTGAATGCCTGAACGGATTTCCAAGCAGATTTTTCTTAAAAGCTGTGAATGGCGTGCACACGTTTGGCGCATGATCTGTGCATTATCAGTGCCCGGGTAGCTCAGTCGGTAGAGCTCCCGCCTTTGGACCACAAGGTCATGGGTTCGATTCCGGGCACCACCAACTCAGTGTATGAGTAGCACGGCTTGGCAAGCTGTGCGGCAAGTACTGGGAGCTGATGGTAGGTGTGGCGCTCCACCTCAGCAGTCCATCTCCCAGGGGTCTAGCGCATTGTAACGGGGACAGACTCCCACGTGTTACCGGCTGATACCGACAATAAGCCACTCCCGACCTACTTGTTATCAGTGCATGACCCATGCAACATCGTGGACACAAGGTAAGAAAATGGTAGCAATTGTAGACATTAGTCGATTTTAATACTGGCAACAGGTGTGTGTTAGTGTTATACAGTAGTAGACAGATTGTCTGTGTTTTTGAGCGGTGGTCACAACGCTCCTATACGTGGCCGTGTGTGTGGGTCTGTCTGTCTGTCTGTCTGTCTGTCTGCGTGTCTGTATGTAGCCTACAGTACCTTTTGTGACCACACATGTTAAGGGAGGGGCGCTGTTGTTCAGGCCAGGCCAGGCCAGGCCAGGCCCACACACACACACACACACACACACACACACACACACACACACACACAATATATATATATTTGTTTTGCTGTTGCGCAGCCTCCACGACCACCGCTCAGTTCACACGGGTGTGATCGACACCTCACGCCTGGGCTTTGAAGTATGCTTCCATGGCGTTCATGCCCGGCGTCTCCTTGCCATAGTCCTTGACCACCACACAGCTGCAGCCGATCACCTTGCGGGCGTTGCCCTCGCGGTCGATCTTGCACTGACCGGCCCACTCGCCCAGGGTCTTCCTGTCCGCGACCCTGATCAGGTTAATGTGGTGCTGGGCGCACATCGCCTCCACCAGCTTGACGTACTCGGGTTCGTCGCAGTCGGACGCGAGGACGCAGAGGTGGGCCTGCCGCTTCTCCAGAGCCTTGACCACCTCGCGGAGGCCGCGGACCAGACCGTCGTGGATGAGCGCCGTCTTCAGCACCTCGCGGAGAGCGGTGTTGACGTCCATGTCGCCTCCTTTCGTGTCCATTGTAGATTGACTGTCGGAAACCGCTTGCTGTAGAACTCCAAGGGATCTCAGAAATGTTTGTTAACAAGACACTGGAAGCAAAAGTCTTTAATGAGCAAACTCACAGAGAAATGTTGGTTTACCAATAGCACTCACTGACTTTCTTGATGGTTTGGTAGATGCAGAATGTAATCAATCATACGTTAGCGTGAGATGCGTTATATAGACCCTGCAGATGTCAACGATTATGTCATGCTCCGACATCGTTCTTTGACATCATTCTGACACATCACAGGGGTGAAAGACCCTGATGATGTCACGTGCTGACTGCTGACATCTCTATCTGATGTCACAATCTCACAGGGTTGGAGATCTTATCTGACGTTGTGAAACAATGACATCAATCAGGGTCTACATTGAACAGCGTGGCTTCAGATGTGGATCTTCATGTGACCACTGACCAGCCGCGATGACATTAGCAGTCTATGACATATCCATGACATACTAGGCTATACTGTAGGTCTCCAAATGTGGGCAAGATTTAAGCCCGATCAAAGCCACTTTGACTTCCATCCATTAAGCAATTATTATTCATAACTTCTGTGTCCTACTGGCAGTATGCACTGTGCATACAAGGTTTGGTGCTGATCGGTTTGCAGGATTAGCCACACACACACACACACACACACACACACACACACACACACACACACACACACACACACACACACACACACACACACACACACACACACACACACACACACACACACACACACACACACACACACACACACACACACACACACACACACACACACACACAGGCTCTCAAGAGACCCGACACACCAATTAACACTGAGGGTTTCATTGTGCATGGAAATAAGCAGCAGAGTAGAGAATAAAACAGCTTCTAGATCAGATATGGAATCATAGTATGAGGAGTGCTGAAGTGAAGCAATGATTACAGCCTGACTGAGGGGTCTGGGCCTATGGTGAGTCATTATAGGCGAGAATGTTCAAACGTTGTAACTGTGGGCTTAGATAGGCTAGTTTTGATCCTTTTTGAAGAGGACTTAACAGTTGAAATAAAGTGCAGCAGAGTGAATGTGTTTAATAATATTTTATATCCATAAAATCTTATTTCTTTGCTTATAAGCTTGCTGCTTTCTTAGTAGTGACTGACCAAATAGAAATTTTTGTGATCCGATACAATACCGATTCTAGAGAGGGGGGCCATCACCGATACGATACCGATATTATATACATATATATAAAACAGGCCTTTTACTCTTAATATGTGGATTGTGTAAAGATTTTGCACCAATATGATTATGACAAGGTACAGTGACAGTCATACATACTACAGATTCAGACTGCTGCTTTCTTAAACCGAGCCACAGACCTCCAATCTGCAGTGCTCTAACTGGACTGGAGTCTCATTTCTCTCCAAAAGCCCTTGAATATGATGGAATATGATTAAGGATTACTGTGATTATGGTAAGCTCACATTTCATATCGCACAAACCATACTTGTAACTTTCACTAGCCCCTAAAAAAAGTTATATCTGTTATATCGGTCATATCGGTCGCATATCGGTTATATTGGTCATATCGGTCGCATATCGTCGCATATTGGTGCATACCGATATGGCCAAAGCGATATATCGGTCGGTCACTATTTCTTAGTGTCAATTAGATCAGAATATCATCTGATTCACAGCATTGGAAACACATTTTAAACGCGAGCGTGGAGCTGCCCGTAGGCCTGTCACAATTAGTAATATTGTAATATTCGCCAATTATGATATAATCGCAATTATATTCCGCATAATCTTTCTAATCGTCATAATCGTAATCATTTGCCATGTTGATAAATTGCCATGTATTTTCAAACATCTTTTCAAGATCTACAAGCCCAAGTAGCTTGTAGATCAGCTATTTCCACTATTCATATTATAAGTAGTATATAGTTACACAATTATGTAAGTTACTTGTCATAATCTGCACGGCAGTGCACACCTTTTGTTTAGGACGCCTAGAAGCCCAAACAGAAACGTCATTTCTATTCAGAATGTTCCACTGTTCAACGACACAATTAAACGGTTTAATGGCAAATTTGAGGGGCAGTTAATCGTCAACTAACTTTTCATAATGGTGACAACAGGCCCTTCAGTTGGTCTGGAGAGGCATTGTCAGGAAACAGGGAACGAGGGTCTGACTGTGATCAGGTGATTCACATTGAACTGACTTGACATTCCATTACTGACAACAAGTACACTGTCCAAGCCAGGGGCGAGAGGCTGGGGGCCTGACATAGCTGGGACGCAGCCATCCCTGCTACTACTTGCACGCATGCACGCACGCACGCACGCACGCACGCACGCACGCACGGTCGCACGCAGACACACACACAGACACGCACGCATGTACACGCACGCAGTGGTGGAAAACTCGCATTTCTTTCTTAATTGAGTAAGTGGTTCACCCTGAAAATGAAAATTTTTCTATTGATTACTCACCCCATGGAGACTTGAGTTCAATAATATCTTTGTTTTGTTTTTGTTGCATTCCTAAGACAATAATTTGATTATAATAAATTTGCCAATTTGTCAATGGGGGTAAAGTAACAAGTAACAAAAGTTTTAAAATAATTGTAGTGGAGTAAAAGTATGATATTTGCATCTGAGATAGTGGAGTACAAAGGTAGGCTACTGAAAATTGTACAGTACTTGAATAAATGTACTTGGATACTTTAAACTACTGATACACGCACGCACGCACGCACGCACGCACACACGCACACACACACACACACAGAGTGACAAAGGCACGCAAAGCTGTGCGAAAAAAAGCAAGCACAGTGAAAGGTTGCGACCCCTGGCATTCCAACGCATTCTATGGGCCACACAGCCAATGAGGAATTCCACAATCTCCACACACTATAACTGGCCAATTACAATCCCCCTCCTCTGACCACCCAGCCAAACCCCCACCTATTAACACTGAGAGTGGGAGAAAGAGAGAGAGAGAGAGAGACCCACATCAGCAATTCCTCTGAAACAATTTAGATTAGCCTCCGCTAAGGATTTAATTTGCCTGTGATGGAGAATAATGTAATGCCATGTGCTAACTGCTAAGTGAATATCAATGAAACAGAATAGCAGCTTTTAATCACCAGCAATGAAATGCTGTGGGAGAGCCACACTGAGACCCAATACAACGCAACAATGTCTTCTTAAAGGAGTAGTTCACCCCCAAAATGATTTACCCCCATTGATTCCGGATGATGACCCAAATGCATTTGGAATCAATGGAATCAATGTCTTAGGAATGCGACAAAAAAACAAAACATATTTTTGAACTCAAGTCTCCACGGCATGAGTAATCACTAGAAAAAAGGTAATTTTGGGAACCCATTAAGACCTGAGGCCGTTTCACAGTTTCCTGAGAAATCTGTGGTGCTCGAAACTTTTTATGTCAAGGACCTCCGAAATGATACTGTATGAATTTGACTGGGGACCTCCCCTTACATTTTGAGTTTAAAATGTTAGTCACCTACAATACCTAGGCTTGTAGTCGTGTCGCGGGTTCGAGTCCTGATCCCGACGACCGTTGCTGCGTGTCACCCACACACCCCATCTCTCTCCCCGTTTCCTGTCAACCTACTGTATAGCTTACAGTGCCTATATCAATAAAGGCATACCTTTTCAATATTTAAAAAAAAAATAGCAGATCTATAAGCTTATATCTGTGAGCTTGTAAATTTGTTATTTTTTAATAGCCAAAGTACAACACAGATGCCTTCCCAGTTTTAATGGGTCAACCACTTGAACCATAGTGTCCCCTTTCTGAGTTAAACATTTGGTGAAAATAGCTGATCTTCAAACTCACAGTAAGATGTGTTACAACATGGTGTGAGCTTCTAGATCAGCTATTTTCTGCAGAAACAAGAGAGAGCCTAGTGTAGAGCCCTGCGGGACTCTTGTGCTACTTTTGTTTGGTTTCTGGTTCAGGTTAAACACTACAGCAGGGTAAAAACATGGCAGGCTGCATAAAGCTAACCTTATAGTACGCTGTGATGTAAGCAGCACAGCTGCAGCTAATCTAATTAATAATAGGCGTTAGATCCAGGTGTCGTGATATTTTCCAACTCCCCCCCCCCCCCCCCCTCCCCCCCCCCTAGGCCTTTCTCTTCTTTTCTTTTTCTTTGACATGCCCAAAATAAAATAGGGACACCAGGTTGAAACTGGTTTAACAACCATTTAATCTCTATACCAACTATATAAAGCTAGGCTGTTTCATCAAAGTCCCATTGTAAACATCTATTCATAGCTCTTTACAGAACCCACAATCCAAGACAAGCATGAGCCTTTCTCCTGTCACCACAGGCTCTTCTTTAGCAAGTTTCATCAGGCAACATGGACTATAGGGCTAATGGGGTGATGCGACTTAAAAAAACAACATATCGAGTGCAGCGTGTCACTATTTTTGTATGCCAACATTGTACAACATACAAGGGTTCAGTGGTTAATCACACATTTCGGATCATAACGATATGTTTTTGGTTAATAGCCTTGTACTGGTCAGTACTGCATCAAAGGTAATCGACAAACTAAACTATAAAAACTGGTCAAACAATGGCCAATAATCTACTGTAAGAATGAGGCCAATATTGTGAAAATAGCGGATCTACAAGCCGACAACGCCTCGCATCGCGAGGCGTTTTGAGCTTGTAGATCTGCTATTTTCACATTGTTTATCTGTGGATAATAACAAGTCAAAAGACTGAATGCTTCAACTCCTACATCCCAAGCGCTTGTCAGGGTGGGGATCCCCAGTGATTCTTTTGGGGGGTCACGGCCTGCATGACAATGTTGAGAAGCGAGTCCCATCAGGCAGCGTTGGACCGTGTGGAAACATCTATTCTATAGCGTCATTTAGTGGCTTGTTGTTGCCAGCATGAGTGGACTCACACACACACCCAAAAAACACACAGCAGGGAGATTACGTTGCCTGGTCGTTAATTCATCAGCCAGATGGAAACCAAATGTCAATGAAAGGGACACAAACACTAGTTATGAAGAATGAACAACTTGGCCGATACACAAATTTCCAGAGGCTGTGTGTGTGTGTGTGTGTGTGTGTGTGTGTGTGTGTGTGTGTGTGTGTGTGTGTGTGTGTGTGTGTGTGTGTGTGTGTGTGTGTGTGTGTGTGTGTGTGTGTGTGTGTGTGTGTGTGTGTGTGTGCGCGCGTGCCAAGTTACCACCAAACTCCCTTATCAGCTCCCATAGCTCAACTGTGACACTACTGTCACTTTTAACGACAAGACACAAGTATCAAGCATGAAATAGAGAGACAGAGAAAGAGAGACAGAGAGAGAGAAAACATTTGAATTTATTCAAAGTAGTTACATTTGAATAAATTGCTGCCATTTGTCGCGAAGGTTTAAACCAAGTGAATCCAACACATTGAAATATTGCTTTCAAAGGTTTATATCTAGCTAACCTTTCCTATATGGATGTATAACTAGTTCAGACAGAAAATGCACAATTGTTTACATTTGTAAGATAGTCTTCCCTCTAAGTGGCAATGCTCCACTTTTGCTTTGCCAATGTAAACGTATGTTTTTTTTCATGCCATTAAAGCTCCTTTGAATTGAAAATTGAGATAGAGAGAGAGAGAGAGAGAGAGAGAGAGAGAGAGAGAGAGAGAGAGTGAGAGAGAGAGAGAAAGCATAGTGTCATAATTATGCAAGCCGCGACCTAAATCCCAGAATCTGTACATAATCCTATAACTATATTTAATCACTCCTAATCTGTGTAAGCATACAAATATGTTAATGACACCATGATGTGCTTTTCCTCGTTTATCAACACACTGCAAACCTGATTATTCAGGATGTCACTGCTGAAGTGCAAAGTTGTCTGTCATCTGCTTGCTTGATCATCATGTTTCTGATCTATTCCCATCCCATCTTGCTGACTTCTGAATCAGTTATGATGAGTGACTCATATTAATAATATGTCCGGGTCAAGTAAAATGGCTTGTGCAAACTAAGGTCATATCTTCTGTTAGCTCTCGTTCTCAATGTGTGTTGTGTAACCACTTAAAGTAACTTAAAACCTTATACTTGGTTGACTGGGGACCTCAGGGATCTATACTTGGACCCGTCCTTTTCACCCCTCTACGCCAAGTGATGTTTGCCAAAAACATGCCGATCTACAAACCCAGTGTCATCTTAATTCTCAGAGCCCGCTGCTTTCTTACAGAGAGGATGGATTCAGCTGAAACACCATTCACCGTCAATGAAATTCACAGCAAAGAATTCTGAATCACAACACAGAATGAAAGAAAAAAGAAAGAAAGAAATGGGGAGAATGCGAGAGAGAAGACTGTATGAGATAGACAGAGAGAGAGAGAGACAGAGACAGAGACAGAGAGAGATGGATGGATGTGTGTGGTTGTGATGTAGGGGTTTTCCCAGCCAGTTGGTTGGCTGTGTGTTCAGGATGACCGTTTAGTCAGCAGGAAGCAGAACTCCCATGTGACTCATCATCATCATAATCATCATCAGCAGCAGCAGCAACAGCCCCATCAGCACTATTGAGTCTATCTATTCATCACAGTCTACTGCAGGGGTCTTCAACAGGGGGTCCGGGACCCCTAGGGGGTCCTCAGAGTTACAACAGGGTGGCCGCCACATCTTTGTGATAGGATAATGTTTTTTACATTAACCACTTGAACCCTTGCATCCCTATTCTGAGGAGAACTTTAGCCAAAAGCAGATCCACAAGGTCTCACCGCCTCGCAGAGATCGGCTATTTTCTGCAAAGAGGTTTGGTGTGGAGCCAAAAGAGCAGACCAAGAGAAGAATGAAAGGTCAAGTTTACTAAGTATTGACGGTTAAATGTCTAAAAACACACATTAACATGAATCCATGGACTGATGATAGTGCTGTCAAATGTGTCTATGAATCTATCTATGAAATCGATGAAAAGGTTTAATCTGCAACACAATTTCATACAATAATTTGTGGGTGTAAGGGGGTTCCCTGCTTCATCTCTCTCTTAGCCATGGCCTGAAAACGTCAAAGAACCCTGGTTCATTTATATAGCGTTTTTTATATACCGGTATATTTGTATCGAAAGCTCTTTACATTAGATTTTTTACATTTTTACATTCACCCATTCACACACACTCATACACCGATGGCGGAGGAAACCATGCAAGGCACCAACCAGCACATCGGGAGCAATTAGGGGTTCAGCATCTTGCTCAAGGACACTTCGACACTAACTCTGGGGGAGTCCGGGATTGAACTGGGAACCTCATGGTTTATCATCCGGATGCACTACCCCCGAGCCACTGCCACCCCTGGTCTCCAGACTCTACACATGCTGTAGACTGGACACACATCAAAGTCTGCATGCTGTCGGCTGGACACACATAGGAACTGTGAGTGAACTACTAGTGAACTTCTATCAGAGGTGATCTATTAGTGTTCTCACTGGCCTCGACCCTGGACAGTGTGCACTACCAGGGCCCAGCGGTGGACAAACTACTCAACCCCCAGTACTTGAGTCAATAGAGTATAGCTACTCATGGTCAAATATTAATCAAGTACTAAGTGAAAGTTGCTTTGTCTAATTTGTACTTGAGTTAAAGTACTGGCGCACATTCAAAAGTAAAACATTGCAAAGTACATGTTCTAATTTTAAAATAATCAATGCATTGCTGTTTCAATTTAGACATTTTCCAAACAAATTCTAACATTGTCCAGAGGAATTTGTTTTCTTTTTAAGTCAATAATAGTGAAAATGACAGATGAGCTTGATTTGTAGATCTGCTATTTTCACTATATTTGAAACAGGGGTCTAGTCTAGTGGTTAATTCATAAAGTCCTTTAAACGGTCCAAAACCGTTCAAATATAAGTAACTAAGTAAATGTACTTAGTTACTTACTGTCCAATACTGCCAGCCGTGCCAGGGCCCCGGAGGCACTGAGCTTTGAAATGCTTAACAAATTAAATGCTAAAGAAATTCCATATTCATAGGCTACATGTGAAGAAAATTAATTTACATCCTCATTGCCTCTCTTCTGTGTGACTTCAAAGGCATGAGTCACACGCACACACTACTGTCACTGTCACCTCTTCTGGAGAGAGGGAGGCTGTGGGAATTGTTGTGACTCCCATGAGAAGAAATGTATTCCAATGCTTTCTCTGTCTCTCTCTTTCTCTGTCTGTCTGTCTGTCTGTCTGTCTGTCTGTCTGTCTGTCTGTCTGTCTGTCTGTCTGTCTGTCTGTCTGTCTCATCTCTGTCTCTCTTTCTCTGTCTCTCTTTCTCTGTCTGTCTGTCTGTCTGTCTGTCTGTCTGTCTCATCTCTTTCTCTCTGTCTCTCTTTAAGTGGAACAAGACAATCAAAACAAAGCATGTACAATTAAATATAAATTATAAATGAGACCAAATAAAAGTGTAAAGAGAGAGCTGTATTGCATACGAAACTATAAAAGTTGTGCATTTTTAGTCAGACATCTCTCTCTCTCACACACGCTGTGTGTGTGTGTGTGTGTGTGTGTGTGTGTGTGTGTGTGTGTGTGTGTGTGTGTGTGTGTGTGTGTGTGTGTGTGTGTGCGTGTGTGTGTGTGTGTGTGTGCGTGTGTGTGTCAACCTCATTGTTTTACAAATGTCAACCATTACTCAATGTAAAAACAACTTTTTCCGTGTGTCCTTTAAACTTAAACTTAGAATACAGTCTCCTGACTCCTGACATAAGCAGATAAAATAGCTTGTTCCAACGTGACATGTGATAACACATTCACCCAGCCAGGCAGTTAGTATTGAGCTTAAGCTGCGCTGCATGTGATGTTGTGAACCAGTGGGTGGTTTCACCAATCACCACCAGCTTCTAAATGTGTCAGTGGAAGATAAGGGAGGGAAACCACCTCCAACCAATGACGATATGCCAGTAGCCTATTAACGCATTCTGCTACTGTACCGATTGGTTTTGTGATATGAATCAAAACAAGAAGTGCCAGGGGTTTGCAGACTATACGCTCAAAGATGATGTGACTGTAAATACCATTTATAAGGCCTATGCATTGTGTTTTACGATTTATTGTGTTGTCTTTGTCTGTCATTCAATGTTATGAGTTAAAAAAGGACCCCAAAAACAAGCCCAAAGGCTTTTTGTTGAGGTGTTGATCCTTTTAGTTTACCTTAGTTGATCTGTACTGTCATGACACTGTACCTTTTCGCAAGCTTCTAATAAAGTCTTCAATCAATCAATCAATCAATCAATCAATCAAACAAACCACAAGGGGTCCTTATAATATGGACTCTTGTCAGGTCTCTAACTCTGAGGATGCGCTGGACTTGTGCACTCTCAGAGTTAAATTAACAGATGTCCCACTGCAGACTGGCCTGCATGAATGAATACTTTATTAACAGATGGCAAATAATTAGTACAGTGGTACCGATTGTACAACGATGCTAAAAAGGATGACACAAAAAGCCACAAGGACTTGTTTCTATTGTGGTCCACCCCTGTCTGTGTATTGTGTATGTACTGACTACTGACTAACCTGCTGGTAGTTCTGATCTTCGGGCTCGAACGCGTTGTCAGTGGTCTGGAACCTCAGGTTGATGTGGGGGAAATTGTGGAGCCAGTAAGTCCACCAAGGAGCGATGTAATCCACCCGAGCAGAAGACATGATCTCCTCTCCAGCCTTTTCCACACAGGAGAGAAAAGTTAGGGGCTGTGTGAATTAAAACCTCCCGTATCTTCACACCCCGACCCCCAAGCAGCGGACACCGAGGGTAGTCCGGTCCGCTATCTCAATCCAGTCTCATATCCAGTAACAAAAGGGTCTGTGGAGATTGAAGAAGCGCCTGTCACACTACTACTACTATAGCAGCCACCACAACAACATGAGACAAAAGACACAAGTCACACGGAGGCGACAACAACGCCGCAAAACATGGGACAAGCTCCGGATTTCTTTGGGTTATTCTTCACAGCGCGCTCATGTCTCCCCGATTCCTCCTCTGTGCGTTTTTTAAGTCCCCAACTGTCCCGCAGCAGAAGATCCGTCCAAAAGCCACCGTCCCACGCCGTCTGACACGCTCCGATCATCCCACACTGACACGGACTGGAGTCTGGAGAGAAGCCCAACGGGTGTGCGTGTTTCTATTCTGCATCTAGCTTAAGGCAAGACACAAATAATTCAGAGTGAACAGCATTTTTTACTCAAATCTTTGCTTCTGGGCCCTCTGGGGGTCCCTGAAACACTATTTTAAGATGGGGGTCCGCCCGCGGCCAAATACATATCATTTGGGGGTCCATGACATGACAAACTTTGAGAACCACTGATAGCAAACATACGTTTTTTTCCCACTGTTAGGATTTAAGACATTGTAGAATCGTAGTTCTTAAACATTATCATGTAAAGGACCCCCAAATTGATATGTAGCCTATATGGCTGCGGACCCCATTTCAAAATATTTTGATCCAGGGTCCGTGACCCACAGAACTGCCAGAAGCAATATTTGAAATTAAAAATGTTCACTCTGAATTTGGGTCTTGCCTTAAGCTAGATGCAGAATAGATACACGACAACGGTGTCCATGGACGCGCAATTACGCTGGCCGGCACGCGGGCACGCTCACATTAATAAGCGTCACGTCACGAATATATATATATGAGCACACAAATCCAGGACACTACTGGACATATCGTGTTTTATTACTGAAACATCGTGACCTCTTACTGTACTGAAAAGCCCTGTTAGCCCGATTAAATTAGAATTTCCTGATAGGGCTCTGACAAGTCACTGTACTGCCATCTAGTGGATGAAGTTGGAAACAAAAAGGCTTGTCGGAAGCACATTTTATGGAGAAATGTTCCAGTAGCTGTCAACTTGTCACTGTCCATCCAATAGACAGCAAAAAGAATGAAATCCTTCATAGATGTGATGGTTTCAGTGTAAAAAAAAAAGGCTTTGTAAAAAAAAAAAGGGTTATGTTGATAAGTAATTATCTCAAACCTGAAGTTTCAAGGACATCCAGTTGGTAGGCTACACGAATCCCCATCTATCAGTGGTTTAACCTTTTTCATGTCAAGGTCAATTATTTATTCGGCATTTGAGCCAGGGACCACCATTTGATGAGATTTTTCCTCTAATACAGAACACCACTTGAGCATAAAATTAAACAGTTAAAGATCTAAAATGATATGTCCATTTGGTTACAAACTCTCAATCACTTAGCTTGGGGACCACCTGGAACCCCCTCAAGGACCACAGTTTAAGAACCACTGCCATGTATAATCAAAACTCAAGTAACCACATATTTAGCCCCTGCATGGAGTTTCCCTGAACCCACTTGAGAATCAAGTTGATTAATTACCATTGGTCAGTGCATTAAAAATAAACTGAGCATGTTTCATTAGGTTACAGGCTTCGAACTGACTATTGTATGCAATTATTAAATGGTGCAACAGCTGATTCATGTCAAGAGATCAAGATTTTGCTATGCATTATCCATTAGCAAACTCCCATAAACATTTTAGCCCCTGGCAAAACACCTTGATGCAGTTGCAATGAATTAGACAGCGTAATCGGCTAATTTGTTTGTTTACAAAGGACTAGATTGTTGCAGGCAAATTTTTCCTCAGCCACTTTTAATTTGCTCAAAGTCTGCCATCTTGTGGACACTCCAACCAATGACAAAAACCCAGTTTGACTAGAACTATGAAAAAAACTTATGTTATGATAAGAACACTTGCAGATAAATCTGCAATCTGCATGGCTGGGCCTGGCATAGCAATACTGGCATTAAACAATACAACAAAGGCATTAAAGGAAAATAAAATAAAACATTGACAGGACCAAGAAATCTGGTTTTCCAATTTTTATTACAATCTGTACATAACAAAGGACTTATTTCAGCTCCTTCACGGCCAGACCTGAAAAACAGAGATTGAGATGGTGTTAGAATATAGTTTACAGGCTGTGTAGAATAAAATAACGACCAGATGCATGGATTAAAGCAAAACAAAATCCCACGACTGATTTATGGAAGACGCTTCAGAACATATAGCTAGTTTTACCACTTTAATACTATAATATCAACTGAAAATGTGACGCATTGAGAGCTTGTAGATAGGCAATTTTCACTGCACAACATGCGTCTTCTATGGAATCCAAATGACTGAAATCAGTCGTGGCGACTGATAACTTTAATCCATGCAGATGACACAGTTGGAGCACAACTTCCAGGAACTCCGCTCCATCACCACAAAAATGTTTTGTTTTTGCATCTCGTCATTGTCAGTGGACCGGTGGAACTCAAGGTTTCGGAAGTTGGCGAAAACTAAGCACTTTGGTCCATTCTTTGTTCTAGCAAGCGTATAAAGGCACCTCAGGCACGGAGAAGCCTGCTGTGTTGCATAGACTTGCTTAGTTAAAAGACATTACCACTTTCACAACAGATTGCATGAAATGTCTGTCAGATGGCCACTAATGTGACGGAATTTGGATGCTACAGGTTCTAGTTATAGTTAAGCTTTAGTGTTTGTTCATTAAAAAAAGGTCTCCCATCGATCCACTTTAGTACACAAGACATTTTCAGGCCAGGATACCAATTTCACCCCATCAGGATGGAGAACACATACAGGATAAGTGTAATTTAAGTGATGAACCAAAACAAAAAGGGTCAGACAATATTGGAACGCTATCCACCCGTTTCCGCAAGAATTTACTGTAGCATTATCTGTGGGACACACAGCTGACATACAAGCTCCCATCGCGTCACAGATGCAACCGTTGTGAGCTTGTAGATCACACTAGGCTGAGGCGCCGGAAGCTGCCGCACACCTTCTGCGCAATGCACGATGGGACGTTGGAAAGTTGTGGATAAAAATAGAATTCCGTTTATTTAAGTGCCGGCGAGATGGAGAGACCCAGTTCGTAAACAAACACTACACTAGTCTATAGCCTGATTTCCAACAAAAACGTTGTTTTAACCCAAATAAAATTTCACTTACAGCACCTTTAACTAAACAAATGGAAAAACCCTTAAATTAGGCTCACATGTACACTAAATTCTTAAGTGGATCCAAGCAATGTTCAATTTAATTTTGTGCATAGAATTCAAGTTCCTGGCATCATCATCATGGCAATTTCAACTACTTCTGCCAAAAAGTGAGGCAATAAATCCAAGCAAGTTCAACGGTCACCTCAGCAGGTTCACTATGTACAAGACAACCTTGACCACAATCACATCTTAAAGTGCAGCACTAGCACATCTCAGGCATGCATTTTCTTAGCCTGGTGTAGTTGCCAACACGGTCCCAAATTAACACCAGCCGTCACCAAATGCAGGGAGATTTGGTGTGTACGTTTTAGAAAACACTTTGGCGAATGTTTATTTTTGTAGCCAGATATCGGCATTGCGGGTTCAGATGCAATTTACCTTTATGCATGATATGCAACACTAAAGGTGTATGCTGCACCTTTTTGGCTGGTTAAAAAAAAAAGTTTAGTTATTTGGGACCCTGGTGACCACAGCGGCCTACAGTCATGGTCTACAGGCACTCGACTGACCTGGGGGCAGGGACTGCTTGAGCTTCTCAGCCTTCTCCTTGTCGGTGATGACCAGGGTGTACAGGTACCTGCTGCAGCGCACCTTGAACTTCACATTGTCCTTGTTCTTCTTGATCTTGACGGCTGGAGGGGACGAGAGAAAACAAAGACGCATCTAGTTACAAAAAGGACATTTTCACAAACTTCTGCCAGGGGACGTCAGCTGCAATAGGGGGGGGTGAATGTCAGTGGACCGGTGGAACTCAAGATTTCGGAAGTTGACGAAACTAAGCACTTGGTCCATTCTTTGTTCTAGCAAGTGTGAAAATTCATCACCGGCACAGCAGCCTGGGATGTTTGGATCACCTGCAGTTATATCGTACATTACGACTTGAATACACTTCAATGCTGCTGTACCTGTGCCTTCTCTACGAATAAACTTGCATGTCTGACATGCCGTTATGATTTCCACAACCCATTAAGACCAGAGGCCCATTGATTCAACAAATGCCTCCTAAATCAGTAGTTATCAGACTTGAGATTATATAACTATTGAAGTACAGTTGTAAAGCACATAATTGTATGCTTTGGCTATTCAAAAATGGCAGATGTACAAGTTCAAAGCGTGTCACTTAGTACCGCACTAGGAGCTTGTAGATCTGCCATTTCTGAAAATCATGAGAATGTGCATATCTTTGAATATATACATTTTAAATTCAAATCTTTGATTCTGGGGGTCCCTGGAATTTTTAAGATGGGGTTCATGGCCAAATACATATAATTTTTGGTGTGCTTGACATGCAAGTTTGAGAACCACGGATACAGCGCAAAAACTGTTTTTGGTTTAACACATTTGTAGAATCGGCCTCAGGTCTTAATGGGTTAAGACAGATAAAAACGAATACATTTTTCAGACTGCCTGTTGATGTTTGACACTTTATAGCTTTTAAGAAAGAGCAACTTGTCTTTCCTTCATCACCTGTACTACTTGCGTTTTGACCCGACTCAGATTCAGATTTCTTTATTAACCATTGTGTAATACACATAGGAATTTGCTTTGGCATACTACATTTTTGCATTCAAATCAATTTTTTCACATATCAGACAAACACAAAAACACCGACAGAACGCAACACGTAGTCACCTGGATATTTACTGGCTTGACCCAGTTCTAATCAGGTTGGAAAAAGGTTTTCCAACTAAGCATGTCCACAGTCTCAAGCATCAAATGTATTCCAGGCCAGTGCCTCTTAACTCCTGGGAATTCATTTCTTCCATGTTTTCTATTCAGCTTGCAGTCAACTGCATTTTCCTTCATCATTAGTGTTATTCTAACTCCGAAGAGCACAAATTGAAGATCCTACATTTGTAGACAGTATGCTAAATTAATTAACCAATAGATAAAGAAAAAATAAGTACATAGTCTTTTATAGGTAACTTAATGATGACACCAACATTTCACAATTAAAGTAGGTGACACTGTGATAGAAAGAAAAAAAAAACACATCTGCTACCTGGGTTGCATCCTGGAGGCTAACCTATCCAGTGAAAAAATGACTACCAAGGTGATCAAAAAAGTCAACCAACGAATTCGTTTCTTGCAAAGGGTTGCCCCGCTGATCAATATTAAATCTCGAAAGACACTAGGAGGTGCTCTTATTGGGCCCCTCATTGATTACGGAGTCCTTGTCTGGTATCGCGACGCCGACGCCCCAGCTGCCTTAAAGTTAAAGCTCCAAACAGCCCAGAACAAACTAATTAGGGTTGTGCTTGGTCTTCCACCTCAGACCCACCTTACCGATCATCACCACGAAAGCGTGGGGTGGCTCAAAGTAGCTGACAGAGCACGGCATCTTGCAATGGGCCTGGTGTACAAGATTCACTACACCTCCAAGATACCCATGTACCTGGCAAACTACTTCTTAAAGGTCAAGGATGTTCACAATCACAACACCAGAGGCAGCTCCACTAATCATCATCAACGTAGATTTAACACTAAACAAGGCGCCAACTCGTTCTCCTGCTATACCATCAACATGTGGAACGCCCTTCCACAAGCCTTAAAGGAGAGCAAATCCCTAGCCTCCTTCAAAATTGGTATGAAGTCACCTTCAGACAGCTGCTACCCGTGACTTGTAAATACACTAAGCCCCCATGCTCCCCCCCCCTTTCTTTTTTTCTGCCTTTGTATTTGATGTTATGCTTTTGAAACTGATATTATCCTAGATAAAGTACTATGTTCTATCCATCTGTCTTTCAATGTTATATGAGATACTTAGTGTGGTTCCTGTGGAAATAAGCCTCGGCTTTCTAGGATCTCCTTTTAGTTGACCTTGTACCAGTGATTTGTACTGTCATGAAACTGTACTTTTTTCTATTGCAAACTTCTAATAAATTCTTCAATCAATCAATCAATCACTGCTTGTACTTGTGAGTGCGTGACAAATGAGTCTCTTGAATTTAAAAGTTCTATTAACTAGCCGACACAGGCAGCTGACAACCATGATAAAAAATAAACTAACTTACACTTGGCATCCTTCCTCCTTGCCGTCAGCAGGAAATCTTTGATTTCTTCGATCTTTCGTGGCTGTGAAACGAAAACAAAGGACAATTAAGGACAAAGCATTGACTGATTTCAGTGAAATACACTTGTCACGCATACTGCAACAAATACAGGCATAGAGCAAGTTCATGGTAGTAGACAAAGATAATCACATTTTTTTTTTTACATCTTGTCAGTGGACTGGTGGATCTCAGATATCGTAGTTGACGAAACTAAGCAAAAGATGGTCCAATCTTTGTTCTAGCAAGTGTGAAAAATCATCACCGGCACTACAGCCTGGGATGTTTGGATCACCTGCAGTTATGATCGTACATTTATGACTTTGAATAAACTTCAATGGTGTTGTACTTGTGCCTTCTCTACGCATGAACTGCCATGTCTGACGTGCTGTTATGACTCACGACCCATTAAGACCCGAAGACCAAAAATGGCAGATGTTTGTACAAACTTGCAGTGTAGCACAAAGTGCTTCACTGTTAATTGAATATCTCCCATTTTTGAATAGACAATGCAAAAGATCTAAGACAGATGCTTTCCCAGTTTAAATGGGTTTTAAATAAGAGTGATTCTAGTTTGCTGTCAATGGGACATTCACCCTAAGCACTATAGCAATACAGTAAAGTTTTAAAAATAGTCAAGTGGATGAATGGCAGTGTTGACAAACTTGAGACTTAATCATGGTGAACGTAATACTGTAGTTATTGTGCCCAATGAGAATGGTGTTAAAGTGTTGTCTTTAGGCTATTTACATTGACAATTCTGACTAATTTATTTCCATTTTGACCATGCAGCCCATTCATTCTTGATATAGTTTCGCCATGTCTCCCCCATTATTGGATATTTTTGAAGCTACAAATGTTGGGAGCGTATACAAAACAAATCATTTAATTCACCCACCCAAAATCTGCATTCTTGTGATGCGACAAAGTTTGAGTTGCAGTAGTGTTTACCTTCTGGCTTAGAGACAGCAGTTAGCAAACTTAGCATCCATGGCTGACTACAGAACCCACTAGAATACTAGGAACTACAACCAGCTATAAAATACTAGCTTGCTGGCAGTAGGCAACCAAGTAACAACTCAATCCCATCATGATCTCCGTTCACTGATTAACAACATAGCCTAGCTCCCCGATAGCTGTATTCGTCTGGCAATGCATTGAGGCCGGTAAAGGCAGGTCTACAAGCCCATAGCGTGCAGAGGAAGCAGCGTCTTGTGGGCTTGAAGGTCTATCATCATCGGCGCGCCTGCGGCTACGCTGGTTAGCATTAGCAACATTAGCTTCCAGCAAAGCGAACCGACAGAAGCTCAAGATTAGCAGACACGGGCGAAAGCACAACAATGCCACGCTAAGAAGAAGAACGTTATTATAAGCCATGTGAAGCCACGTTAAGCTGATAGAAAGTTAAAATCTCACCATGTTGCCGTTTCAGTGGCCTCAACCCTGGAGAGGAGAGAAATAGTGGAGTTTAGAATGCGGCTCATTGAAACGCTCTGGAATAATAATTCATATGCAGTCATCTGGCCGATGGACACATATATCGTGGTTTAATGTACATTTGGTGGTATTTGTAAGTGTGAAAGAGGATGGTTTATGATTGTAAAACGTTATTTCGTGGATGAAGATGATGCGGAAACTCACAGTGTCAGCCAGAGAAGGATGAAAAAGGGACGTCATTTCCGCTTTGCTGTTGTTATATACTGCGGCTACGGCACGACGCGAAGGACAGAAATGATAAAACTCAAAACAATGTGCCCGATCAGCGTCGGTCTTTTACTTGAGTAGTACACATCTATTTTTTTCTTTTCCTACGTTACAAAGTATATAGCTCCTTTCGGAACCTCTCCCTCCGCTATGCAGCTCCGAGCGGAGGGAGAGGTTCCAAAAGGAGCTAAAAAGTTAAGTATATACCTACATATTTCAAAATATTTGCCCCAAAAAAATCTATTTTAAATATATTAAAGCAAACAAACACATCTAGTAATACATGCAATTAATAATAAAATAATATAATATAATAACAAATAACAATCTACAAGCTCACAACGCGCTGCGAGCTTCTATTTTCACTAGTTTGGTTTGGGACCAGTTTTGGGTCCACTGGTTTAGATTGCTTTTATGTTGGTTACTTAATCCATGGCGACAGTGGCGTTTTATTATAAAACAATAGGCCTATAAACTAAACTAATGGCCTGACATGGAAATGTAAATTTTGAAACAAGCCCCCCCAAAAAAACCAAAAGCTTTCTTTCTGTGTTATATCCTTTTAGTTGACCTTTGCTTGTACCAGAACTACATGAGTTACCCTTTCCCATGCAAACTTCTAATAAAGTCTTCAATCAATCAATCAATCAATCAATCAATCATTCAATCAATCAATCAATCAAGTTATTACCTACCAAAAGTAGGTCTATCATGAAATGGGCCCCAAAATGCGTGGGACAGTCCCTCATTTCCATGACTTTTCAGGCGTCCCACACATTTAGACCCTGTCCCACATTGTGACTGCCACGTCTGCCAGGCTCCGGTAATAATCAATGCACAGGTGTTGATAGGTGACCAAGCTAGACTGGACCACACTGGACACGAACAGCATTGCTCTAGCAGCATTTGGGTAGGCTACTAAGATATCCTCCTAATAATTGGCTTTCTATTGTAAATCTCTCTCATTGTCTCTTTTCCTCAAGATGTTTTGTTAAGCCATTTAAAATAACATGAGAAATATCCCCTAGGCTACAGCAGATTACTAACAAAACTGTAGGCAGTATCAAATGACCTCAAAGCATTGAATAGCAACTTAAGTAGCGTGCGTGCATGACTGCATGTGGGTGCGTGCGTGCGTGTGTGTGTGTCTTTCGCCATAGGGCAACAGTCTGCTCTCCTGTAATTGATTGATTGATTGAAAAAAGTTTGCAATAGGACAGATTTATCACAAGTCAAATCACTGGTACAATTGGTCAAATGGAGATCCCACAAACTATACGCCGTATACAAAGGAACCAAAAGGACACTGTCAGAAGTGGGATTCGAACCCACGCCTCCAGGGGAGACTGCGACCTGAACGCAGCGCCTTAGACCGCTCGGCCATCCTGACTTATATGTGTATGCCTTTTGAACAATTGTCATAGATTTGCGTTGTTTTATCTATTTTCTAAACCTAAAAAATAAAAGAAAAATGGTTTAAAGGTTTGTTGAATATGATGTGAGCTTATAGCCTAAATATTTCAAATCTTGGATGACTGAGATCAAGCAGCTTCTCTCACGGCTTAAAAAAGGATTTGGCTGGTCTAACAAAACTATAACTAATGTTACTTGTGCCTACGTTTTTCTTCGTTTATGCATTCTTTATAAGTTGTTGGTGTTCCATCCTCCCCTGCCCCTTCTTTGTATAGGCCTACTTACTGTTTGTTTAGACTTACTGTTTTCTTTTTTTTGTTCTCTCATTTTCTTTTCTTTACATATCTACTGCATAGTAGACCTACTGTGTCCTATTCGTCTGTCATTCAATGTTATATGAGATACTTTAATGGTTTCCTGTGGAAATAAGTATTTTCATGGATCTCCTTTTAGTAGACCTTGTACCAGTGAACTGTACCGTCATGAAACTGTACCTTTTCCTATGCAAAGTTTTGCAAACTTCTAATCTTCAATCAATCAATCATGGGTTGTTGTTCCTGGACTCCTCCAGGTGAAGGTGTCATCTGTTATCATCCAGGATCCTCCTGTGTGAGCAAATGTGGTGATGTCTCCATCTAGTGGCCAAAATAAATACTTGCTATTTTGATTTGATTCTATTTTGGTATTTGATTTGAAATTTTGATTTGAAAATTCGATTACTGTACCACATGAATAGCGTGGCATTACTGCCCACAGAAAAGCATGATATCAAGCGTAGCCTTCTAGCACTAGAGCGACGTGACAACAACAGAACACACGCAGGACACGGCCAGGAAGTACAGCCGAGTACAGCCGGCCAATCGCGACGGTCGGGGGCGTGGTCTGGGAGCAAAAAACGGGGAGGCGGGGGTAGCGGGGGGCGATCGGCCTCAACCTTTCCTGTAGACACATATACACGCGGACCGACCGACCGAACACACAATATAACTTAAAGCCAGGATTTAGATGCAAATGCACGTAAAAGTGTAATTAAACACAACATAAAAACAAATAGTATCATATCATCAATACATAAGCACCAATACATTACATAGCAAACAGCATGTGCACATAAACCACCTAAAATCTCTAATATCAAACCATGAAACTAAAAATATAAAGTGCATCCCTAGCCTGTAGCTTAATCCACTGCAGTATTCCAACAGTATTTAAACACTTTTTAAATGATCAAAAGTTTCCTTTTGAAATATCAAAGAAAAACAAATCTAGAATTCCACAATAGGCATGTCCTCATCAATAGTGCAGCCTACCTAAGCAAGGAATACTGATGCACTCCCATCTTCAGGGAGTGATAAGGGACAGCAGTCCTCAGGCTAGCCCTCACGGTCTTCACATGACATGCCTATAAGTCAGTGAGTCTGTAAGGGAGTAGGCTATACATTGTCTAAATCAAGGGTTTTCAATGCTTTTCAGGCCAACCAAGACCCCTTAGGTGAGAGAGAGATGAAGCAGGGGCCCCCACTACATATTGTATAAAATGCTGTTGCATATTAAACCTTTTCATAGATTTCATAGATAGCTTCATAGACTTCCTTGAGTACTATCATCAGTGTTTTCTGTTTTGTGTTTTAATTTTTTCTTATTTTTTATAACGCATTTATCAGGTTTTGCAGATAGTGATACTAAACTAATTGATTTGCATTATATGGGGAACAAAAACAATATATGGCTTCTGGAACCAATCACGGAACCACAATTAATGTATTACTTTTTTCTAAACCGGATCTACCCATCTAGTTTTAGAATAGTCTTGCGAGGCCAGACTGTCGCCTCCGCGATTTGGGCAAATGCTCCCGGCATATAGCATTCGGAGATTGTGGAATAGTTGTTGTCTGGCTACGCGAGACTAGTTTTAGAACGATCCAGGCTTTACTCTGCGGCGGAAAGTCTGTGATGCGGAAAACTATGCTTAAACCTAATAGTAACCCTAACCTCACAAACACTAGGCCTACTGTGCCTAAACCTAACCTCAAAACCATGCCCACTTGGGTGAAAGAGAGAGTCCGGAACCTGGCCCTGACAGGATGAGGAGGCCTAATGTCTCACACAGGCTAGGTCACACTCACACACAACTGATGTGGAAAAACATGCACAATTCACACCCAAATAAGGCAGGTAGGTGCTGTGGAAACGTTTCTTTCATTGTACCCGCAAAGTGCCAATGCGTGAGCTGCATGCTCTTCATCAGAAGAGTGGGTACAATAAGAGATGTTTCCGACTGCAGCCCAATAGTGTGCGAGCTGATTCCTTTCTCTCTCTCTCTCTCACACACACACACACACACACACACACACACACACACACACACACACACACACACACACACACACACACACACACACACACACACACACACACACACACACACACACACACACACACACACACTTCCTCCCACATTCAGCCTTTTTGTATGTACAGCTATACCTTTTATACCACATGCTGTCTTCCTGTCAGCTTGCATAGCATACTTGTTGTGGTTTTGTGTTGCACTCTGCTCAGCTCTGTCGACCTTTCAAAGAACAAGACAGAGTCTAATAACAGATGTCAGGACTTCATGTGGCCAGTCTGTGATGTCAGTCATCAGTGGTTCTCAAAAATGTTCAAGTCAAGAGGCCCCAAATATTTTGTCTGCAGGCCCCCCATCAGAAGATATCTATAGCGGTGCCCGCTGGTCTCGTGGTCCAGGCCCATAGGACTACGACATCGGCTTTGACGCCCGACAGCGCACTGTGGGTTGGGTCCCGGCTACCTTTGATGCGTGTCACTTGCCCTTCTCTCACTCCCTGATTCCTGTCTGTATCTCCACTGTATACTATCAATAAAGGCAGAAAAGCCACACAAAAAAAGACGAAAATATTTTGTGATGGGGACCCCCATAGAAAGATTCCAAGATTATTTTTAAAACAGCAGATCTACAAGCTCACAACGCATAACATTGTGACACATTGTAACACATTGTGAGCTTGTATAGATGCATTGGCTTTTTTCTATCAGCCAATGTACATACTGTAGTATAGTCCGGGAAAAAAAGGGTGATTTTTGGCTGAACGTGGATTCGCCTGTAAAAGTTTTTTTCTCAACTGATTCTTGTAGCTTGGGGTCACCTCTTAAGGATTCAAGAGGATGACCAGTGATATCCATTGAGCATTTTTTATTATTAATAATAAAAAATGCTCAATGGATATCACTGGTCATCCTCTTGAATCCTTAAGAGGTGACCCCAAGCTACAAGAATCAGTTGAGAAAAAAACTTTTACAGGCGAATCCACGTTCACCCCCATTTTTCCCGGACTAATAGTGGTTAAACTGTGATTAACACATTCTGCAGAGGAATCTACAAGCTCATAACGCATCCCAATGAGATGAAAAATGACATTCAAAATGTTGTATTATTTATTATCTATCAATTGGGTAGTGTTTATAGACGATTAGCGTCTGGGTCCAATAGGAAAGTTGAGGTGTTTTAGCCCAGGGCTAAGTCCCTTCTTATGGTGACCATGACTGTGCAATACATATTAACAGACATAGGACATGGGACTCTTTCTTCAACTTGTTTTGTCTGTATTTATATATTTTTTTGTTTGATGGTAAACTATACAAAGGTACAAAATATTATATGAATTCAACTGCTTAAAACACAAAAAATAGAAAACGTGTTCAGATACATGTCGACTGGAATACAGACGATAGACTTTGAATGGTTTTGAATTAATCCTGGTCTCCTCCATAATGTGTGTGTGTGTGTGTGAGAGAGAGAGAGAGAGAGAGAGAGAGAGAGAGAGAGAGAGAGAGAGAGAGAGAGAGAGACTGACGATGTCAGACTGATTTGGTTGACTAACCACTTAAAACCTGTATATTCTTCTTCTTACGATAAATTGTGACAAATCTTCCCAAATAGGCTGCCAGATTTAATGTGATTTAATTCTTAAATAAAGTGTGATACTGTATTATACATATTAAAAAGGATTTGTGTGTATTTAATTCAGTCTGATAAAACATATACCAAAAGCAGAGGCATTGGTCCCCTCCATCCACCCCAGCAAATTGAATGCGAACAACGTATTAACAACTTCAACATAAAAAGATAGACATAGATAATAAAGTGATAATGAAGAATTTCTTTAAGAGATACCCAAACAAATAATATATTATAATAATAAAGTGAAAACTGGAATATCATTAAGGAATATCATACATATAGTGCAGGGCCGGATTAAGACGGGCTTGGACCACACATTGGGTCTGCAGCCTTGTGACCCCCTTGTGTGGGAGACCCTGGCTAATCCACCTCTTCATACACGTGGTCTTCTGCCTCTTCACACGACCCAGCTTCAGGACTGAAACCGGAAATGTTAACATGATCCATCTCAATGTTGTCCACTCCTGCCTCCTGGCCAGGGCCGCCCATTGGGAGAGGCGGAACAGGCGCTTGCCTGGGGCGCCAGGTCTTGGGGGAGCTTTGTAGCCCCTGCTGTAAATATAATAAAAATACATAAAATAAAATAATAACGCTTTTGGGCGCCCAGGCACAAAGGCGCCTCTCCCAAATGAACATAAATAAGAATAAATAAACTTTGCACCCTGTTCTGTTCCTCATCCCAATGCACCTAAATGGGCCGGGGGATACACACACACTTAGAGGCAACCCCAAAAGCTGTGAATGTAACATTCTCAGGTGAGCTCACTCACACAGATGCTGCCTGCCTGTGGGAGGAATAAATGCCTCTTGTACTGAATAAAGATGTAGAAATTACCTTGCAGAGACAAAGCACAAAGATGACACTTAGTTTCATCAGTAGCACTACTGAAGACAGCACAAGGACTGTAATTGTGATGATGTCAGACGTCAGATGAGAAGCTGTGAGAGAATTATGTTGGATTAAATGCATCACTAAACAACATCATGTAAGAAACATCTCTGATTTACAAAAATAATTCAATTGAATTCAAAATCCTAAGGATTTCTGAGTACAAGTCACTTTCATGTTCCTGTTTCATTTATTTTCAATTTCAATTCATTGCATTCATATTACCTGTAATAGTGAGAGAGATGACACTCTCAGAGGAGAAGTTATGGGAAAAAACATGGATGTGATAAACACAGCTGTAATTTCCTTGGTGGGTGTGGTGTGCTGCAGGAAACAGGAAGCTGGCAGAGTGATCGACGGCAGGCTGGGTTTGGATGTGTGTTGTGTTGGATCCGGTGAAGGTGAGGAGAAAGGAGCCTCCTGGGTACTGTGGTTGGATGGAGCAGCTAATGGTGAAGTTGGAACCCTCCAACACCTGCAACCCCTGCTGCTGGCCCTCGGAAACCCTGTTCATGGATGGGAAGAGGCTGATGTGTGGCTTGAACAGCAGATCTGTTAAAAGACGGAGGTGTTTGGCTGTTACCTGAACACATTTCATGATCTCTGGGTGATGATGCTGTTAAAATATGATTGTGAATTGCATGTCTATTGGAGATTTCAATTGAAATAGTGAATGCCACTACAATTATATTTAATTAAACTGAGAACAACAGACATTCATTTATAGAGAATCATCCTCGCACAGACCAAAACACCAAAATACAGAATACTAGATAGATAGACAAACAGACACTGAATAGATAATACATATTTGTTACCTGAACAGATCACCTCCCATCTATCCGTGGAATTATCAGACTTCTGTGTTCCACACTCCATCACTGAAGACTCCAACCCATAACATGATGTAATCCACCATGCAGGTTGTTTCGTAGAACCAGAACTCTTTTTTGTTGAAACGGCAGCGCCACAGTCCAGTTGTCTACACACTACAGCCGATGACTTCAGGTCCCAGAACCCAAAAAACACTGGTCTCCACTCTCCCTGGTGCTTTATCTCTAGTAAACCAGTACAGTGACTGGTTCCTCCCACCAACCTGACATCATAGGGCTCTGGAACAGAGACAATAGAATATACAGTAAAAAGAAAAAGTAATATTCTTTTCAGTATAAAATAATAATCCAAAATTGTACTTGGTATTTTACCTGAGCAGGTGAGTCCAACAGCCTTGTCAGGTGAGCAGGTGCTTCTAGTAGAGCCTGAGGTGCTACAGTCCAGGAGAACAGACTCACTGCCTTTACACTGGAACTCTTTGGTCCCCATCGAAGCCTCCACATCTCCATAAAGCTCCCCCTGGAGGACTGAAGGAGCCCCACAGCCAAGTTCCCTGCAGACCACCTCTGCATCCTTCTGGTCAAAGTCACCTTCACACACTGAGACCCAAGACTGATCGGAGTTCACCTCCACTCTGCCTGAACACAAACTAGTCCCATTCACCAACCTCACAGACTCTGGAGAGAGAGAGAGAGAGAGAGAGAGAGAGAGAGAGAGAGAGAGAGAGAGAGAGAGAGAGAGAGAGAGAGAGAGAGAGAGAGAGAGAGAGAGAGAGAGTGCCAGAGACAGACAGACAGACACATTAAAAAATCCCTTTATTGAATGACGAATCCATTACTGATGCAAAACACTGCACTATACACACACACACACACACACACACACACACACACACACACGCACGCACGCACGCACGCACACATGCGTGGACGCACGCACGCACAGACGCACGATAGATAGATAGATATTACCTGAACAGATCAAATCGAGTCTACTAGTAGAAGTACCAGGCTCCATTGTCACACACTCCTTAAGTGAAGACTCAAATCCACAGCAGCGTAGACCTGTAATCAATCGATTGATTGATTGATTGATCGATTGGTTCAGGTGTCACAGCAACACAACAAGTAGACATGGGGAAAATAGTAAAGCAATATGTACATCTGTAAGTAAAATATAATGTAAAGAAGTAGGCCTATATAATAATTATAATAACATAATGCATAACATATGAACTGTTCATAGTGGCCATAAATATGGACAGTATGTACACTCTATCACCGGTAATATGATGTGATGCTGATATGTATGGAATCAGCCATCAGCTACACATAAACACAGATAAATAGCCTATATTAAGTCAATTTATAGTGAATATAATGAGCATATAGAATGTATTGATGGTGAAACATATACTGTCTGCAGCCTTCATAAACAGGCCACTGATTATGATAGTGTAGCACAAAGAACTGACCCTCTTGCAGAGGGACAATCCTCCATACAGGTTGAAGAGCTGAACCAGATCTCCACTCCGTTGAAACAGCAGAGCCGCAGCGGAGCTGTCTACATACTACAGATGACGACTTCAGGTTCCAATCAGACCAAGCATCCACTGGTTTCCAGCTTCCCTGGTGTTTCATCTCCAGTATACCAGCACAGTGACTGGTTCCTCCCACTAACCTGACATTAACTGGCACTGTACAGAGACAACAGAATAAGCAGTAAACAACTAATATATTACGTTAAAGGAGTAGTTCACCCGGGGTCTAGCTGTCCTACCGCATAGGCTCTAGTCCCGGACTGACAACCTTTGCTGCGTGTCACTCCCCATCTCTCTACCCATTTCCTGTCAGTCTACTGTCATATCAATGAAGTCATAAAAGCCCCAAAACAAATCTTAAAATAGGAGTAGTTCACCCAAACTATTTTATATATAATTACTTATTTTCACACCCCATGAAGCCTCGAATTCATGGATATCTTTTATTTTTGTCACATTCCAGGGCCAATAATCTGATGACCGGCAGAGTCTATCCGGTAGGAGACTCAAAGAGTACTAGTCAATAGGAGACTGAAAGAGTCTGAGCAGCCACCCGGTCATCGAATTATTGGCATAGGAATGTGACAAAAATCTCCATAAATGTCTACAATCTATAATAGTTTATACTCGTTTATCTTTCGTTACCTGTTGAGTCAAGTGTTGGTTCAATCTGGAGAGCTGAGGAGAAAAATCAAAAAGAGAAAATCAATCGCTGTAGGGATTGATTTGGGGGAAGTACTTTGGAAGTATTTTGCAAAGTACTTTGCAATACAAACCCCCAAATCAATCCTCCAGTTCTAGGCAACACAGAAGTGGGGAGACTTTTTCCACATAACAACTCAAAGGTAGGCTATATTAATGATAATGACATAGTTCAATATTGAAAATGGTTGGTTCTCCCCTTTAAAACAGAATCCTACTGTACCTGAGCTCCACACCAAGGTGAAAATCATCACCATTCTCTTCATATTTGCCCGTATTTGCCAGGACAGCTACGTGGTTGTGATGCTGCATTCACCGAACAAGCCTCCCTGTCTATCCTTTAACATTAACTGTTTTGTCGTTTCTCTGTCGCTTCAGTGTTCTTATTGACAGGAAAGTGCAAGGTACGAAAGACAGGAACAGAAACATGTCGCCAGGGGAAATGCGCATCCTGCCCACCCAAATCATAGTTGCAAGAGTGGGTGACGACATTTTAATGCATCAGGGTCTTCATCAGGTAAGACAGTGGTTCCCAACCTTTTCAGGCCACGAAAAAAAGTCCTGTATGTAGTGGCGTCGGTCTGAATATAGAACTTGTCAAACATGAAATTGGATTTCAGTATGAAGTTTATTAAGTTCTAAGTGAAAAGTCTGAAGGGATGTCGTCTCTTGTATCTAAAAAGAATGACATTGTTGCCAGGCAGACTTTGTGAGGTACAGTATGCTGCATATACCATTCTGTCTGTCTGTGTCTGTCTGTCAGAGGAGGCGCAGGGAGCTGGGGGAGGTGCAGCGTTGTTTGGAGGAGAAGGCCCTGCAGCAGCAGATCAGATCAAAACTTAACAGGATGAGGAGGCCTAATGCCTCGAATAGGCCCTTTCCGACATGTCTCCTTTCCGACACTAACCCTATCTCTAATCCTAACCCTAAACCTAACCTCTATGGAACAACTCCGACAATAAGAAGTCAATGTCGGAGTGGCGACATGTCGTAATGGAGATATGTCCCCGCCTCGAATAGGCCAGGTCAAACGAATACCGTCCAGATCTAAGAGTCGCCGGAAAGAAACTCGCCTGGGCTGATGGTTTATGCCTTTTGATTGATTGATTGAGGTATTTATTAGATGTGTTGGATAGGAAAAGGTACAGTTTCATGACAGTACAGTTCACTGATGCAATGTCAACTAAAAGGAAACTCGGGTAAGGCAAGGTTTATTTGTTATTGTCCATTGAGATCCTTAATATCCTTATATACCTCTGTAAACTACGCCTAAACAGTTACACCTAACCTTATTCCTAACCTTAACCTCAGTAAACCGGTGCCAAAACCTAACCCTATTTATATTCATAACCTCAGAAATATATGCATAATCCTCAATTATTTCGAACCTTATTCTCAGTAAAACAAATACAAGAATAAACATCTTGGTAAGTTTCTTTACGGCGACTCTACCGGTTACGCACGCACGTACGCACAGACATTTTAACAATGTATTCATGTCCACATAAAAGAGAGCATACAAGGACACAAATATTAAAGGTAGGCCTACAGATAAGTTTGCACTCCTCACAAGAGTGTAGCATTATGCCTTCATCATACCATAAGCACAATCCTTTGTCCAGCCTTATTGTTGTCTCCTTTTTGGGCATCTGAATTTGTTGAAACCTTCTAACAAGCAGTGTGGGTATGTCCGAGGCACACAAACACACGCACGCACGCACACACACACACACACACACACACACACACACACACACACACACACACACACACACACACACACACACACACACACACACACACACGCACACACACACACGCACGCACGCACACACACGCACGCACACGCGCACACACACACACATACACACATACACACACACACACACACGCACGTTTCACTCTGTCTCAGACTAAATGTTGGCTTCCTGTCAGTGTGCTTGAAAACTAGTTGTGGTCTTTGTTGCACTCTGATGTCAGCTCTGTCAAGAACGGCTCTAAATAACAGTGTGGGTTCTGTGGATCCAGGACTTCATGTGTCTATGATGACTATGATGTATGACTCCATGCTTGGGCAATGTTCCAGCCTGATCCCACTGACAATCACCCTGTTGAATACCCCTGGTCTAAATACAGTATAGACATGGAGGAGCCACACCAGGCTCTGTACCAGCGGATGAGGTCAGCTGCCATGATGGGACCTTTCTGACTGGTCTGGACATTGATGAGGATTAGGCCCACTTCTTTGCTCACAGTCACAAATGTAAGCCACAAGGGCAGTCTCTCTAATCAGCTTCTTGGTGATGTGCAATCATACAGAGAAGACAGTGACTGCCTAAGCCCACGTACATTGTATTTCTTAAAATGTTATGTGATGCTAGTATACCATCGCTCTTTATTATTATAAGGCCAAATATCAGGGCACGAAGGCCATCAAATAAAACAATTCATTTCATGTCATCTTTATTTATGGCTTTTACATATTTACATGGATTTACTTAACTTTTTCCTTTTTCTTTTTTTCTTTTTTACATATTCTATATAGATAAAAAGGAGCAGGAAGAAGATACATCTTATTTATTGGTAAGAAACATTTGATTTTACGTCCACAGAAATATACTACGAGAACAGTATAATTAGCAGTAGCATAACCTGTTTATTTCACAAATTACCAATATATTTGTACAAAGTCACATTGGTCTCAATATTTCTCACATTCAGCTTGTATGTTTGAACTCGTTTTTCAAAGCATAATCACTGTTGTTAAAGGAGTAGTTCCCCCCCCAAATGACTTTTTTTTCTATTGATTACTCATGCCATGGAGTAGAGTTCAATAATATTTTTTGGTTTTTGTCACATTCCTAAGACAAAAATTTGATTTGAGTAAATTTACCCCCATTGATTCCGGATGGGGACCCGCTTCGAAACGGGTCCCCATCCGGAACGAATCGGGGTAAATTTATTGTTATCAAATGTTTGTCTTGGGAATGCGACAAAAAACGAAAAATATTATTGAACTCTACTCTCCATGGCATGAGTAATCAATAGAAAAAAAGTAATTTTGGGGGTGAACTACTCCTTTAAAGCAACATCTGTAGTCATTAAGACAGGATCTATTTATTTTTTTCCTTTTGCACAACCACATTACGAGTGTTCTTAAAGCATGTGGACCCGCACAGAGTGACAACGACAGGTTAACGAATGTATGTAAAAACATCCGACAGCTGACTAGAGCAGAAAAGGATGCAGGAAACCGTCTGTGGGCTTCAACGGGTTTAAAAACCTCTCTCACATCAGTCTGTGTCTCTTGATGTGTGTTACCTTGTTGAGTGACAGCTCTACAGGGTTCTGTTCATGCCCTGAACAAACACTCACAGCGTAGAAAGAACTGCTTCAGTCATCAGGCAGTGAAGCTGCTGTGAGTCCGTTATCGCTCATAGTCTCTGCCTCATCATCATGTTCTACTTTATCCCAGTATTGTTTAATTCTTTTTGAGTGGTGCTCCTGCAAGGACTCAGGAGCCAAGCGCTCCTACATCTGGATTTGTCCATTTGTACACCCAGGGTCAAGCTTCGCTGGGGACGCTTAACTCTTATACCGCTACGGACGTTCCCGTTCGCCCCAATTCTTTGGGTCGCGCCGCGCCAATACGGCCGTTCGTTCGTTTACCTTGTTGATGTCCGTAAGCTGATGAGGGGTCGCGTCGCCGTGTACTGTAATCACATCGCCCGCAGTGATGGTCTTAAAAATCCATTATGCGTTAACATCAACGGAGACCAATTCTCTTCCGTGTTGATTTTCTCTGGCCCTGAGGCTCTGTGGCCAGAGACTGCTCTCAATGTATGGCAAGCCATACCGGCCAAATTCACATTAATTCTTGCATGACACCGCCCTCTGCTGCCTGGTCTGCGAAAGTGCATTGTTGCACAATAAAATAAAAATAAAAATAATAAATAAATAAATGTCTATCTATCTACTATAACGTCGCAAAGGTAAGCCGCTTTTTGATGGCACCAGACCCAATAAATAAATAAATAATCTGGCAGTAGTAGAGTTAATGAAATTAACTCATAAATAGCACCGTTCACTTGAACTTGTGATTCTTTTTAGAATTTAAACAGCAGTCAACAGACTTTAAGGGCAGTCCTTTAGTAAGGAAATGGCCGACATTTGATTGAAGGTGTCCCTACACCGGCAGACAGGACTGGGGGTTTACTTGGGTGCATCGTGGGTTCAAGTTCATCAGGAAACGTAGGCCCCCTGCTGGTTGTTTGGTAGTTGCAGAGAGAGGTCATCAGGTTGTATGGATGTGTCCAGTAGGGCAGCGGTCATCCAGGAGGTCGGAGATCAGCCAGGAGGTCAGAGGTCGAGGTCTTCTGCTGGAAACAAACAAAAAGTAAACACATGTCACACAGAATTCCAAACAGACTGGACTGAAAGAGTGATTTATAAGTTGTTGGTTCTTACCCAGATCTTCAAGAAGAAAGGATTCGTACTGTTGCAGAGCATCGTAGAATACTGACATAGCTCTTTTCCCTTTAGGATGCACAGCGTCAAACAGTATTCTCATTTGTTCTTGACTGGTCTTTGCTTCTCTGATGCAGTCGTACGTGCCCTTTGAGAAGATGCGTTTGTCAAGCAGGTAATCTGCCAGACACAGGATCTCTCTGACGCGTTGGATAAGAGCAAGCCTTTTCTTCTCCACAAATTCAGCTTTACTGTCTGTCAAGAGAAAGGTCAGACTATTACATTTATAACAGTTGACTACTGGCCTCAGAAAACTAGAGGTGCACTGAACTTGGAAAAAGAAGACCTCAAACATCAATTATCTCAATATCCAATGGATTATTCTGTAGTTGTTGTTTTGACATTAGGATCAAACAAAGGTCAGAGAGAATTAAAGATCTTACCTGTTGTCTGGCTGATCTGAGGTGCTTTCACAGCTGATGCACCTGAGAGAAAACAAGAATCAGTTGTAACAGACTGTAACAGAAATGACTTTCATGTTCATGCTTCTAAAGCCACAATATGCATCAAACACTAGACACAATGTTTAGTGAACTGCTTCACTAAATTACATCATCAGAGAAGAATCCAAACATCTGATCAATTCAATATACAGTATTTGTTTTCAGTTGATATGGATTAGTTCAACTAATCCATATCCATTTTCATCAGAGGGAAGGCCTAGACTATGGACTCAAGTTGGACTCAAATGCAATCTTGATTACCTGGGCTTAGTGATTAAGACGATATTATGTCCTCAAATAAGGGCTTGTGTCAACCGTTTTGTCCTGAGGCTAGAGTATGTTTTCAATTGTTTTCAATGGGAGCACTATACTGTATTCAGCATACTGCCTGTGCTTCCGGAGTTGAATAAGTAGGGCCATGACAAACACCTCATTGTCACTTGTCTCATATAGCCAGAACAATCAGTGATGTCTGCCTATAAACAAGGTTGGATTTTGCAGCATTAAGAGTCCATGGATTGGTCTTTTTCAATGCAGTTATCTGGAATGAATTTATCTTATGAGTAAAGACTTTTAAAATCACCTGGCTCATTTAGACGAAACTGTCTCTTACTGGTGATTCCTTCACCTGATGAAAGGGATCTCTGCCGTCTGACTGTAAGAGAGATGGAAATCACTGTCTGGTTGGGGTGTAATGATACATTTTAACAGATACATGGAGTATATTGGTTCATTCATGGTGATATGATACGATTCAATGATTTAAAATCGATACTAACTATTTAGTAAAGAGTGTGGATAGAGCAGGTTTTTAAGGGAAACATATTATGGATATAAATAAGTAAACAGTGATTCTATGGCAAATAAATGGACATTGTATTTTAACACATATTATGGACAAACCCACACCTTGACATGAACACATTTATTGATAAACCAAGTGTAGCTAATGGAATGGAAAAGTAATTAAACCCTTCTTTCTCTTTTTTCTTCTTAAAATTGCTAAATTCCGCACTAGTATCGATAAAATGTATTATTTGCATTACAAAACGATTCAATACGGTGATTTGCATTACAAAACGATTCAATACGGTGATTTGCATTGCAAAACGATTAAATACGGTGATTTGCATTGCAAAACGATTAGATACGATATAAAGTCAAATGAAGTCAATACGATAAGGAATGAAAGTATTGAAATTTAAAATCAGTCCATCGATGCTGTTAGGCTACTGTATCGTTTCACCTCTACTGTCTGGTTCTACAAAGCTGAAAATCTCTCAAATTAAACCTAATAATGATCACACTTACGCATTTTCCTTTTGCTTGAGCCTGGCTGAGGTCCATCGAGAAGTTGATGTTTGCCTGGCGTTTTCTCTTCGACACCCACCAAGTCACCTGACACAAGAACAAAAATATACAGGCATCATCATTCAGAAATACACTGCATAGGTACAAACACTCCAGTATACAGGTGACTGTGTACATATGGTAGGTACCTTGTCGAATGGTTGTAGTCCATGCGGTGTCATCAGTACCACTCACTTTAAGATAAAGTGTGTATGGAGGTTTCTGCTCATAGTATGCTTCAAAGAAACCACTGATCTGAATTGGTTTCAGGATGAATGGCAAGTACTGCAAAGAAACATAACACAATTACCTTGCATCACACATTCATAATAAATACAAAAAAAAATGTTCATAGCAACAACTATATACGCACAAACAAACCTCAGGGTCAATTTCTCCTCTTGGCTCACTCATCAGATTGTAGTTCCCCTCTCCCAGAAGACAGAGCAGATTCTTGTCAACCCTATTGAAACGTCCCTTCTTCACCTTCTTCTCAATGTCCTGCCACACACAAGGACAACAGGTGGACAAAAGGGGATGAACAACACTTAGTGTTGTTTACATTGTTGTATTGTGTCATGACTTGATGCTATTTATTGCTTTTATCTGTTGCTAATCTCTCAAGACAGATTCATAGCTGTAGTTATCTTAATAACAGCTGGTTATTGATCACTGTGACTGCTAAAAATCGAATCAATATAACAAAAAAAAAACATTGCATGGATGCACCTGGGACGTATCCTCAGTGATGTAACCCAAGGTCATAGGGTTTTCGGGTCTCACAACATCTTACCCCTCACTCAGGTGACCCAGCCGGGGTGATCAAGTCCCGACTTTACGTCCCAGTATAGCTACCCACGATCAGTCCCATTAGGGAAAGACAGGGCCACACTCCGGAACTACTCTGCAGAGACTGGGAGAAGCAATCTGGCGTGTGGAAGGGCCAGGCTCTATGGGTTGACTCCTATAGTAAAATCCTTTAGTTCAACCTTTGTGTCTTATGTCCAACAGCTCATTGAGCATTCTTAATCGGTTTCTTGGACTGGATGTAGTGTTTATACAACAGTCAACAAAGACACTACCGGTTAGTTCAACTAGACTGGCTGGTAGATGGCTACCAAATAGGAGTTACAGTATGTCTGACGAGTGAAAACCAAAATTAGACTTACTCTTTGTTGACAGATAACCCTCATATAAAATAGAAATGCAAGTACTGTGACTTCACATACAGTATAGGCAGGAAAGATCTGCAGGTAGATCTGAGGATGATGTGCATTATTACATGTACCGGTAGGCTTCAACTCCTTCCTTTGCAATCTACCCTTCAAAAGAGCTCTAAAAGTTTACAGGATTCACATGATTATCATTATTCAACAATGTTTGTCTCCACCTCGGTGGCCTCCTCACTTTAATATGAGATGCGTTAAAGCTGGCGAGGAAGATGCGGAAAGTGTGAGTGTTGATAGCACTCCCCAGATCCTTGTAGACCAGCACTGCTCCGTGGTGTTTCACCTGCGGTGCGTCCAGGACGATGCCACCCACAGGTGACAGGGAGGACACCGACCACTTCAGATGACTACCAGAGTACTGGACACACTCAATGATGGGATCCTTGCCTTTGACGTGTAGAACACCAAAGACCTTCTCTTTATCCTGGCCTGCAGGTGAAGATACAGATAAGGAGGGATGGAGGGGCAGTTTTATAGACAACATGCATGGACACCCAAAAAAAGGCTGAAGACAGACAATTAGTTTAACAGAAATATCACTTATATATACCAGTAAGACGCCTAAGGGTGAAAAGTGACCTTGCTCCCTACGGTCGCACTTGTAATTATATGAATTTGCCATATTTTAAAATAATATTAGACTTGAAGATTTTTAGTTTTATATTCAATAATAAATATGTCAGAGGCAGCCTATATATTCTCACCAGCCAGGCACAGGGAGTGGGGGAGCTGAATGAGCTTGAGGGCAGACGCATCCTTGTTGACTGTCTGCACATTGAATATGGGACCAGCAATCCTCCAGGGGTCCTGGATGAACTTGTTGAACTTGGACCAGGATAGGATGGAATAACGCACCAGAACTTCCTCCAAAGCATTAAATATCAATCCTGTTAATGCACACTCATATGTCCCCTCTCCTTCCAGATGAGCCCTGACGAATGCACGCACATGCACACGCACACGCGCACACACACACGCGCGCGCACACACACACACACACACACACACACACACACACACACACACACACACACACACACACACACACACACACACACACACACACACACACACACACACACACACACACATACACACACACACACACACACACCAAATTGAAAATATAAGGAATAAGAATTTTAATGAAACCAGATAAGCCGATCATTTCAAAGTGATGTCCAGACTCACTGCAAGCGCCCTCTGGAGAGTTTCTCAGGGATGATCTTCTTATTGCCGAAGCTCTACCAAGCAAACACACACAGGAGAGCATTAAGTATCTCTAGCAAACATACATAAATATATCAGGGGCACGCAATTCGCGGCACAAATTCTTTTGGACCCAGACGGTCCAGCCGGGCCGAATCTGTCACATATTTGTCTGGCTTTGGGGCTCGAGCAGTACATTTATCTTACTGTATACCATTGTCTAAAAGCCACCGCCCACTTTCACCGTAGGTAGCCGGACCGTCGTGTCCTGGAGCTGTCGCCATGGTGAATAAACCTCCCAGCCTATGGAATAAACCTCCCAGCCTATGGGACACAGCCGGTACTGCCGCTCATTCGCTAGGATCTGTCGCCATGGTTACATGGCTATTCCTGGAAAGTAACAGCAGAGTCCCACACACGTCGACTCGCTGTGAACTTAACGACCTGTTATTTTCGACTTGCAAACTTTGTGTCTCAGTTTGAACAAGCGTGTGTGCATGTGGACGCAGCCTATGTCTCTGTCCATCGCTCAGTCTATGTAGTGTCCGCGCTGAGTCGTTGCACTGTTTGGAGACACCTCTTTCCTCCGGCGAGGGAAATTCAGTATTTTTGGCCCAATCCAGCTGATTCGCTGCCCACAAGGAGCATGTGAGCAATTAGGGGTTAAGAGTCTTGCTCAGGGACACACATCGACATTTCTACCTTGGCCTGGAATCGAACCTGGGACAACCAGGAGCTCTGGTTCCCCAGGCGGGCAAATGGACCTGTACGCGCTGTGTGCATGCAATGTGTGTGTGTGTGTGTGTGTGTGTGTGTGTGTGTGTGTGTGTGTGTGTGTGTGTGTGTGTGTGTGTGTGTGTGTGTGTGTGTGTGTGTGTGTGTGTGTGTGCGCGTGCGTGCACAACAGATGCGGGGATGCAAGACAAACCGTGTGTCCTTTCCACGGTTCATCGCCTCTCCCTTCACCAAAACATTGCTTCACTTCATGAAAGAGTAGATCCAACGGCAGCTGAACTGCATTCAATAGGTAAACACAATGTTGTGTAACTGCGTATTCTATAATCTACAACAGGGGTGTCCAAACTTTTTTTAAAGGGGGCCACATTAGAAAATAATAAAACACCAAAGGGCCGACTATATCTCCTGACAAAATATACTTTCGGTCGGACCGTAACAAACTCATATAGGCTATGCATCGCAATTACAATATTTGATTTAACTATCATCAATAATTAATATCAATGGTCTTTGTCAAGTGTTTGCTCTGAACAAAACACAAATAACTCACATTACCAAATGTAACCAGACGTGCAAGGTAAAGAATACAACAAAATAGCCTTTCTTTGACCCCTTCAGAATGAGATACGGTAGGTAACAAGGGACAAGGCATCCTGACAAATCACACTATAAATTAGGCCTATCAAGCAACTACAATTGTGGATCAATGCCTTTGTTTTAAATAAACAACTTACTTGGGCACAGTTACAAAGCGATCAATCATTATCCCTAGCTGAAGTAGTAGACTGAATTGAATGAATCCAACAGCAACAGGATAAAGTAAACGTTAATGTTATGTACCGGTAATTTGATAAATGTCAGTCTGTCACTGATCAGTGTACCTCCTCACATCAAAGGCATTGCGCTTCTACAGTAGATTAATATGTTAGATCGAATCAATAGCTGCCGAGTGGTAGTCACTTTGAAAAACACAATGAGAGATTCAGATTTCACATTACTTTATTGACCATTGTGTAATACACATAGGAATTTGCTTTGGCATACTACATTTTTACATTCAACAGAACGCAACACACGTAGTCACCACAGCAGGCATGGGCGGCGCTATCTTGGAGAACCTGCGCAACAATTCAGGGCGGTCAAGCGACCGCCTTCGTTGAGAGCAAGTTGAGAGAATGAGAGCAGCTGCTAGTATAGAAGATAGAACTGTTCTTCATGAATAGCCAATATGCTGGTGCGTCTGCTGAATACCACAAAGGTTCTGATGCCCGACAGCGTGTCGCAGGTTTGAATCCTCTCTACCCATTTCCTGTCAGTCTACTGTCCTACCAATAAAAAAGCCCCTCCCGCCAAAAAAAAAATACATAAATAAATAAAAACACAAAAAAGGGCACACCCCTGTGTACCCCAAGTGAGGTGTGTATGACGCATATTAAGAAGAGTATTTGTTTGATCAAACTGACCTGCTGGACATGTTGACATTTTTCACAGCAATATCTGAAGTACACCTGATCTGTAGGGACAAAACATAATAGTTACACCATCCATCCATCTTCAACCGCTAATCCGGAATCCGGTCGCGGGGGACCGAGGGTAACAGTTCCAACTGAGATTTCCAGATTTCCTTATCCCGAGCAACTTCCTCCACTCCCTCAGGGAGTATACAGAGGCGTTCCCAAGCCAGTTTGGAGATATAGTCCTTCCATCTGGTCTTTGGTCTGCCACGGGGTCTCTACACCAGGGGTTTTCAAAGTGGGTGACGGGGCACCCTGGGGTGCCACAACAGAAGTCCAGGGGTGCCGCGAGATAATTTGATATTATTTTAAATTTATTTGGACACTACAAACGTATTTTCAGTCAGTTCTAAACAAAATGGCTATTATCTCAACGTTTTCCTTGTAACATAATCACTAAAATATGCTATGTATGTATATAAATATAAGGTGCTGGGAGTGAAAATTAAGAATATAATGTAGGGGTGCCTCGGATGAAAGGAATCTTTATAGGGGTGCCCTGAGCCAAAAAGGTTTGGGAACCCCTGCTCAGAACAATATTGGTTATTTTTACATTCATTCATTCATTCATTTATTCGTTCATTAATTCATTCAGTCATTCTCATCTCCAACCTACCATTGTCATAATCATCCAGATCAGGTCTCTTCAGCTCTGCAGAAAAATGTTAAAGAGAAAACACGTAAATATGTGTAATCCTTTATGTTGTATTCACACCAACACTCACAGTTCAACAGTTCATTATAGTGTGTATATACCGGTATTACCTTCCTCTCCACTTTGTATCGTCATCATCTTCATCATTTTCATGCAGTCTGTGGAGAGTAAAGGCAGTGGAGAGTTAGTGGATCAGGGGCAGCTTGGAGTCTTACAGTGTAAACGATTAATATGATCCATGACTCTCACCAGAATCCTCATCCTCTTCTTCCTCTGATGAGATATCAGACACATCCTAAAAATGGAGAAGAAATAGAACACAACTTTAAGCTTCAGTCGAAGAAATGAATATCTAAATTCATACCCTTTCTTCTCTTGTCGATTCTAGGAGTCCTACTTAAATAATGATGAATAATGATGAAATAAATTACACAGTTCTGATTATGTACATTTTGGGTCGTTGTTATTATTAACATGTTAATGTATTGAACCCAAATTTGCATCTGCACTAACACAAAGGTGCATATATTTGCCTAATCTTAAATTTCATCTATGAAACATGTTCATCTCTCACACTCACCATCACGTCAGCGTCTGCCTGGGTAGGAACTTCACTCATGGTCTCATATCCAGAAGAGGACGCAGTTTGTCTGTTCAACCAATCAGAGACCTTCTTGTCAGGTGACCAGCTGTATAAACTTCGTGTCTCAGATGGTGTTTCACCACACACTGAAACACAAGACAACAGACATTTACAATTATAATCATCATCAGCATCATCATCATGATCATTATCCTTATTATTATTAACAAGATTGACGAGATATCTGTTTTATTTCATTTAATTGAAAGTTGCGGTTCCGCTCAAAACAGCACAAACCAGTAAGATTTTGCAGGAAAACGCAAGTTTCCTTTTCCTGATTGTAGTGTTTTCCGGCAATACTTTTACTTCTACTCAACAACATCTCAGAGACAAATATTGTACTTTTACTTGAATAAAATTATTTGAAAAATTTGGTAACTAGTTACTTTGCAGAAATAAATTATAACATTATAAAACATACATGAACCAATTTAGCCCTATTTTATACCTTGGCTGTTTGATAATAGCCAATCTACAAGCTCACAGTTGTGAGCTTGTAGATCTGCTATTTTCAAACAATTTGCGCTTTTACTTTTGGTATTTTAAGTACCAAAGGTTTGCCCTGTCAACATGGATCTGTCCCATTTTGTGCCACCATCAGACCGATTAAAAAAAAAAATTGGGGGGACAATGCTCCTACACATTTTAGGTTAAGGAAGTCTTCCCGGTAACTTTACTTACAGTGGAAAACATTAATTATGCTACCTTCTTTTGGGTGAGTTAATCTAATGTCGTGTCATTGTTTGATCCAGATGTACAGAACACATACATTGAGAGGGAGGGGAAAAAACTGGAGGAGGGAAAAACATCCTCCACAACCATACACAGAGTCAACTGCACTGGTTATACCCCCAGACGACCGCTCATCTGTGTGCTAACTGGGCTTGCTGATCCACAGTGGCTCTCTGGAAGATCCGGTCGCGAAGAGACACGCCCCCCAGGCCAGTACATAGAAATGCTTGCTCTGTTTCCTTATGGATACAGAAAGAACTGCCGCGGAGAGGAAGTGTATAGCAGACGTGTTGTTGGTCATGTTAATTAAAAAAGCTATGTGTTCACTTTATTAGAAAGAGTGTAAAATATTGTAATTCCCAAGGCAAGTTTCAATCAATTTCAATGCTGCACGGTGACGTAGGTCTTACGCAAAACATCATGATTTTGCTCTGCCAATTCCGATATTATATTTTCACAACTACCAAACAATTAACCTGTGATAAAGTAGAGGCCATCGTGTTAACCTCACATGACCCAGGCAGATGGAGATAGGCAGGGTTTGCCTCCTGGCAGAGCTTTGCCCTCTATTGACATTTCTAGTTCTTAGATTGATTTTAGGGTAAAGCGAAGGTAAAGGTCAAAGAATAAAAATCTTACATGTTGTCTGGCTGATCTGAGGTTCTTTCACAGCTGATGCACCTGAGAGAAAACAAGAATCAGTTGACACTGCACATAAAATACTTTAATGTTCATGATGTGAGAAGAACAAGCAGCTTTTAAAGCCATAAGCTGCATGAAATGAATGACACACTATTCAATTAACTGATTCACAAATCTGGAACATAAGACACAACACAATGATAATAATACAAGATTATTATAATTATTATTACTATTATTATTTTTGTGTGGTTGCATATAGGGCAACACGATAAACACTATTGTTCTCAAGAGGAAAGCGCTGTCAACGTTGTGTTACTATGAAAAGCTCTACCGGCTGTCAGTCTGTCTGTCAGTCAGTCACGTCACATCACACTTTTGCCCTACTCATATCTCCACCACTGCTGCCCCTATCCATGCCAAACTTTGCACACACTCCTTGGCTGCCAAACCACAACCCCCTCCCCTAATTTCTCACATGGCCCTCTTCTTGCGCCACCATCAGGCCGATTTTTTCAAACACATTTTTGGACACTGCTCCTCCAGATTTTGCCCTAAAATCATGCAAAGCGGTACACAGTATCTCTAAAGTCATGTCATCAAGTCATGAAATGGACTTAACCTTTCTATTCCTATTTTCACAATTGCAGCATATTTATAGTAGGTGTCGCAACATGATTCTGCCTAAAGACAAAACTGGATTCATCATATTTTTGGCCATAATGCCAACTCTTAAGAATAGTTATATCAGCATGCCCAAATATGTGCCTAGACGTACGCTGCCCGAATGTCTAGTTGTATTTATTTATGCAAACTGAGCTCCCTGTTCCCTTGACTTTTGAGATCATGCCTTGTTGTAAATGCACTGATGTACATGTATTTTGAGTCCAAAAGTGCTGAAACTGAACTGAATTAAAATAGCAACACTCACCAAGTCCTTCATCAGGCTCAGAGTTGGTGTCACTGAATCCAGACTTGTCTGAAGATTTGTTATCACACACCATGACCTCGTGAGCATCAAAGTACTCTTCTATGGAGTCTGCCACCGAGGGGGTCCTCTCATGAAGAGGACCAGGGGTCTAGGAGAGGAGAGGAGAGGAGAGGAGAGGAGAGGAGAAGAGAGAAGAGGAGAGATAAGAGGAGAGAGGAGAGGAGAAGAGAGAGGACACCCCCTTACTTTACCCACACCCTTTAGTATACATATACTGTTTTATAATATTTTATAGATCATTGATATTGAATGTTTTTTGGTGCTATTTTACATATTGATGAATTGAATACCAAGGACGAATCTTAAGAAAGAAAAGAGAGAGAGAGAACTGGAGAGAAACAAAGAGACAGAGATGAGAGTGAGGAACCAGTTTCTTAGTTTATGATGATAAGTTATAAACTATCCTCGGACACCCAGCCAACATGAATCTCTATACTGTGAGTGTGTGTGGACGCACCATAAACTGTTGGGTAGGTTTTGTGTGTGTGTGTACCTCAGACCGTGTGCTACATAGCGTGGCCAGCTGTTGTTGTGGGTTGACGCGAAGCTCAGGTGTTGTCCAGGCCGGTCTGAGTCTCTCTCTCTCCCGGGTCAAGATCTCATGCACGTTCTTCAGAGACGTGTGAACTGGAACATAACCACAGCATTACATATACGTATCTACTCATATGAACTGGAAAACTATAAACATTCACTCACATATCCTATATACATAACTATTACTATGTTAAATAAGTGTTAAATAGCTCTATATTTTGATAGTAATCATTGTTTCAGAGTGTTTGTTCAGTAACAGCGTTAAATAGCTCAATATACTTACTTGTCTTTGGTTGATAACTCAAGTAACACTGTTTTCTTTTAAATGTTAAACTCTATTCATCCAGAACAGCAAGTATGTAAAAATAAACACTGTAATAATAGTTGATATACTGTATGAATGATATTTGAAATAGGAAACTAACCTGCAACCTGTACTACACCTTCGGTATTTAATCCACCAGGGAGGCTTGCTGTTGATGCCGTCACACTTGACACATCACACTGTATGTAGAACAAAAGAACATATGAATGATTTACAATCACACATCCATAAATGTTATTCACTATTGTGTAAAATCAATAAGTATTATGGCTGAATTATGGATGCTCCATTCATGATCAAGTTGACAATAAATACATTTAGAGGGAATGGTCAGTAGGCTGCCCTGAACAAGACCGCGTGAGAAAATGTGGGAGCATCATAATGTAAGGAGCAGCCTAAGGAGGAGTGTATATTTATGATGGATACAAATAATTTAGGAGCAAAATGTGCTGAATAGAAGTATGGGGATGTATGCGCTTGCTCCACATAGTTTTCCATACCCGTTGGAAGATGAGACAGTTACAACACATCAAAAGCACCCGGTGCATGCAACCCACATGTGCAACCCACGTAACGGTGGACACAGACAGGCTTACAGAAGAGAGAAATGTGTACACACACACGGTAACGAACCTGCCATGTAAAGTCACTTCTCCTCCCCATGCACATTCCTGTGTGTGTGAGTGTGAGTGTGAGTGTGAGTGAGAGAGAGAGAGAGAGAGAGAGAGAGAGAGAGAGAGAGAGAGAGAGAGAGAGAGAGCTCATGCACATTCCTAAGTTTTGGTGTGTGTGGGGCTACAGATCCCATGGCCTGGAGGAATGGACCGTAACCTTGACAACAGGCTTTAGTGTTGAACAGAAGTGGTGAATAAAACGCTAATAAACAGCTTGAATTTGGGAAAAATTAAAATCGGGCTCCGTCACCATGTGTATAATGCTAATAATGGTCAATGCCATGTGAAAGTTTGGATCAGTCGCTGAAGTGGGTGAATAGATAAACGTGGAAATGTTAGAGCGTGACCTACTGACTGACTGACTGACTGACTGACTGACTGACTGACTGACCTACTGACTTCTCTAATTATATGATAGATGTTTTTTGAAAGAAGAATTGTGTGTAAAATCATACTCTCTTTGTCTTTTTCTTTTCTTTTCTTTTATTCATACCATTTATTTTATTTAGTATTATCTCTCTACTCCTAGCTGTACCTATCTTTTGGGATATGATATTGTATGACACCTGAGTTTCCCCACTGGGATTAAGACATAATTTTTCAACAGTAATGTGTCTTGTCTCATGTCCCACCTTGAAATGTTCTGTGTATCTGACAGACCTGTCTTCTTTTAGGTCAAACGGTGCAAAGTGTCCTCTGTTCCTCGTCACCATGTCTTCTGTTTTCTCCATCAGCTTCTCAATCTCTATACTGTGAGTGTGTGTGGACACACCTAAACTGTTGGGTAGGTTTTGTGTGTGTGTGTACCTCAGACCGTGTGCTACATAGCGTGGCCAGCTGTTGTTGTGGGTTGACGCGAAGCTCGGGTGTTGTCCAGGCCGGTCTGAGTCTCTCTCTCTCCTGGGTCAAGATCTCATGCACGTTCTTCAGAGACGTGTGAACTGGAACATATTAACCACAGCATTACATATACGTATCTACTCATATGAACTGGAACATAACTAGAAACATTCACTCACATATCCTACAGTACATAACTATTATTATGTTAAAATAAGTGTTAAATAGCTCTATATTTTGATAGTAATAATTGTTAGAGAGTTTGTTCAGTAACAGCGTTAAATAGCTCAATATACTTACTTGTCTTTGGTTGATAACTCAAGTAACACTGTTTTCTTTTAAATGTTAAACTCTATTCATCCAGAACATCAAGTATGTAAAAATAAACACTGTAATAATAGTTGATATACTGTATGAATGATATTTGAAATAGGAAACTAACCTGCAACCTGTACTACACCTTCGGTATTTAATCCACCAGGGAGGCTTGCTGTTGATGCCGTCACACTTGACACATCACCCTGTATGTAGAACAAAAGAACATTTGAATGATTTACAATCACACATCCATAAATGTTATTCACTATTGTGTAAAATCAATAAGTATTATGGCTGAATTATGGATGCTCCATTCATGATCAAGTTGACAATAAATACATTTAGAGGGAATGGTCAGTAGGCTGCCCTGAACAATACCTGGAAATATAATTTGAATGTACGTTCTTATAAATGTTTTTCGAAAGAAGAATTGTGTGTAAAATCACACTCTCTTTGTCTTTTTCTTTTCTTTTCTTTTATTTATACCATTTATTTTATTTAGTATTATCTCTCTACTCCTAGCTGTACCTATCTTTTGGGATATGATATCCTACGAAACCAGAGTTTCCCCACTGGGATTAAGACATCATTTTTCAACAGTAATGTGTCTTGTCTCATGTCCCACCTTGAAATGTTCTGTGTATCTGACAGACCTGTCTTCTTTTAGATCAAACGGTGCAAAGTGTCCTCTGTTCCTCGTCACCATGTCTTCTGTTTTCTCTATCAGCTTTTTAACTTCTGAAATGTCCCACTTGAGACCATCTAGAATGCGGTACCTGTAGCCACATTTCTCCAGGAGCCACCTCAGAGGTTCTCCTTCAGACTCGATGTACTCCTCAACACGTCTCTCTCCCAGCCAGTATCCCCACATGAACAGAACCTGAGAGTGTCGCCAGACTCTGTCCCCCAGCAGCTCCATGTTTTCCTCCACTGATCTCCTGTCAGCTTCAGAGAAACTGGACCTGACATCCACAGTCACCACAACAGCATGGGGTCCAGGAGAACACAGGGTCACACCGTGTAGAAGGACGTCTTTGATCTTCTGTGATGGAGGTGTAGTCGACCAGTCTGGACAGTTCACCACACTCACTTTTCTGCCAGCAACTCGTTTCTGTTGTCTGACACATTCTGTCAGTTTAGTCAGGGTTTTAAACTCCTGGAAGATGAGGTTTACTGTTTGTTAGTCATAATTAACAATCACTGACATAGAGCTAAAAATTAACAACACCCACAGCCACAACACTAGAGGGAGCGCAAAAAACGATCTGGTAACACAAACCCAAGACAAATATGGGTAAATTCTCATTCTGACCCCCAAACAACATGATCCCCTTCGCTTAAAACATGTACTGTAGCTCACTGGCCTCCTTCAAAACAGCCCTGAAAATTTCAGGAGGCCAGAGGTGGAGGTAGTATCACTTTTCCCATAGACAGATGAGTGATCACCCCCCCCTGGCTATTCTTTTATTGTATTTTTCTCTGCGTGCCCAAGGCATGGAGGTCAGGGCTTTTTTCACTGATTTCTGTGGCATTTTTCCTTGGCCAAGTGGAGATGTGTGTGCAAAGTTTCACGGCAATCGGACGCTGCATTTACGATGGGCATTTTGTACAGAACGGTCCACTCCTGCAAACTTTGGAATCCAATCTTAGCCAATCCCACAGATTGATCACTATAGAGATATGTTGTACCGATTTGCATGATGTTTGGACCTCCTGGTGGCACTATAACAGACTGATGTGAAACATTCGGGGCAGAGGTTCTGCCCTGACCTCCGTGCCTTGGGCCAAAGAAATATTTTTTTACAAATTACCTGAATGCCCTCAGCACCCCCAGTTAAAAGTCACAATAACTATAGAAAGCAATATTCTTTTTTTTACACTCAACTTTTAATTATTATCATTACAAACTAATACCGGTACAATAAGTTGTCCTTTAATGTTTTTTTTCTTCTTTTCAAAATAGTAAAAAGAAAAAGGCGTTAAAGAGTCATGAAACCCAAAACCACTTTTTCTATAAATATATATTATATCAATGAGTCACTTGTGATAGGGGGCAATGATATGGTTCAATGTGCCCGTAGGCTTGTGGATTCAGAGCTTTCTGCTGTCTCTGTGGCTATTTCTGTGTACTTCCAGTTTCTGGGTAAAAAAATAAATATTTGGTGCCACTCATTACATATTTGCTCACTGCGTACCATTCTTTTTACGACACCAGTCCTAAAAACCACTAGGGAAGTGGTTCAGATACTTTCACATTAACATTAGAAAACATATATTTGATCTCTTTACTGTTTACTTTGATTGTAACATCACATTCATATCATAATATTACTCACCTTGAGTAGAGTTTCTGCAAACACATCCTGTTGCAGAATGAGGTTTCCAGCTGTGCTCCTCTCATCCTGCTTTCCACCAACCAACATCAGCCTAACATCTGCTAGATTCTGACGTTCTCCTGACACAAACACACACGCACACACGCACACACGCACACACACACACACACACACACACACACACACACACACACACACACACACACACACACACACACACACACACACACACACACACACACACACACACACACTCACACACACACACACACACACACACACACACACACACACACACACACACACACACACACACAATTAATATCAGTGGCATAGAGCCTTTCGTGCCAAGTACCCACAAATTGATATACCGTATATACCGGTATTTGGCCATTTTGCATGGAACCAGAAGAGAAGATTTGCGTTAAGAAATGCTAAATTATTAATTTTCTTTCAAAGATTTTCAAAAATAGCAGATGTAATTGGCTCTTGAGAGCCTTGTATATCTGCTATTTTTGAACAAAGTTTAAATTATGGACAAAGGGGTGAAAATGATTGTACTGCTGTATTAACACCTTGTTTGCATGAGGACCCTGGTTTAAGTACATTTACTCAAGTACTGTAATTACAGTAAGTGCTATGCATCACGTCGTCGCCTCGCGTCTACATATGATATGTATTATTATTTCTTAAATACCAACCCCTCAGGTACAGTACATGGTGGCTTGCTTTGTGTTGGCTCGATGGGTTATATGGTATGATGTTATAGCTTAGTAAACAGCACCATCTAGTGGCCGAAGCACTGTGCCAGCCACAGATATAGATGCCTCATTTGCCTCTGCAGTTCATTGGAGCAACATGCAACAATTGTAGTCCGGACTTCCTGGAAAAACTAAGAGACTGCTGCCAGTCAAGTGACTACTGGCAAATCACAGTGCGTCTTTTCTGGGACTTATCCAAGGACTACAATTCAATTCAACAGAGCCGTTCCGATGTTGCACGGCTCAGGTGTTCTTTAATACAGGCTGCGTATGTAACATGGGGTATATTATGTATAAATGTGAAATATGTCTGCCTGATAAACTACAATAGGCATATCAATATGTTACAACACAACTAAATTCAAATTAATACAATTTACAAAAGCAGACATCATAATTATGAGCAGATGCTTCACTGGTATTTAGTTGCGATGCTTCTTTTCTCAGACAGACAGACAGACAGACAGACAGACAGACAGACAGACAGACAGACAGACAGACAGACAGACAGACAGACAGACAGACAGACAGACAGACAGACAGACAGACAGATATAGATAGATAGATAGATAGATAGATAGATAGATAGATAGATAGATAGATAGATAGATAGATAGATAGATATTAACCTTCAGACAGAGGTTTCAGGGTGGTCAGTTTCCTGGTTAGTGTCTGGACACGTTCTTCTATGTATCTCTTCCTCTCTGAGATCTTCTCACAAATGTCTCCATCAACTTCATAGTGTTGACCTGTGTTTCCTGACACCATGTCCTCTATCTTCTCCAGAAGCTGTGTGACCTGAGTGACATCTGTCTTCATCTTGTTTAAGACATGATATCTGTTCCCACATTTGTCAACAAGCCAGAGGAGGTCTTCTCCTTCAGCCTCAATGTGGTGCTCAATGCTTCTGTCTCCCAGACAGTCTCCATAGGTGAACAGTATCATAGCGTAACTCCACACACTCTCTGGCAGAAGTGTCAGGTGTTCCTCTAATGCTACTCTTTGTGCTTTGGTGAATGCTCTATTGAGAGGAACCGTTAGAAGAACAGCATGTGGTCCAGGAGGACAGAGAGACACACTGTTCTGGATCTCTAGTTTGTCCATCTCTGAGGTTTCCTGTAGTGGACTGTTGTACCACCAGCCTGGTGAGTCCACCACTGTCACATGTCTCCCTGCTACTTCACCCTGTCTCACCTCACACTGCACTGACCTCTGACCTGCTTTAAAACTACGTCCTGTCAGAATGGTGTTTCCTGCTGAACTCTTCCCAGAGTCCTGCCTTCCCAACAACACAATCCTGATGTCAGTCAGTCCTGTCAGAGAAAACACAATTTCACTAATTCACTTTGGCATCATTTTGTTTAACATTTTCAAGTTTTTTCCCTTCCAATAATAGCGGAAAAGTTCACATTACTTTAAAAATGACACAATGTGAGCTTGTAGATCTGTTATTCTTGCTATTTGTCTTAGTACAGCCATGAACCAGCCCAACAGCCCTGCCAGCCGGGCTCAGCCGGGCTCAGCCCTATTGGCACGACGGTTTGTGCGTTGGTCTGGCGAGTGGAAACCCCGGGTTTAATCCCGCTTCCGCACATCGCTTCAATCGCACAACACAGCACATTGTAAACATGTAGATTAGCTATATTCACAGAATGTTTGTGCAATAGGGATGGTAGTATAAGTTACGCTCTTATACTTGTCATAAACATACCAGTATCTTTTGGAAGTCCAGTTGTTTGTTTCTGAGTGTCTGCTCTCCTTTGATCTGCTCTTCTGCTGATAGATCTCCCCATCTCCTTCAGTTCCTCTGAGACGTGTTGTTTTGTCTCATAGTGACCATTACAAGTCACCATCTGATCTACCTTCTGCAACAGCTTCCTGACCTGACCTCTATTTCCCCTGTCACCAATGTTAAGAACATGGAAGCGGCCTTCACATTTCTCAGTAAGATATCTTAGTTCAGGGTTAGATCTAACAAGATCAATTCTCAATTGGTTTTTATCAGCTACAGTGAAAACCACAATAGTGTGTTTCCACACTCTCTCACTGAGGAGAAATCTCACATGCTCCTCTGCTGACATCCCTGTTCCTGTATATGGGTTGTCCAGTCTCACCACTAAGGCAAAGACATGGGGTCCTGGAGTACACAGATTCACACTCTGTTGGATTTCTAACTGAGTCAGTTTTGGGGTCAGATCTAGGGGAATATGAGACATCCATCCTGGAGTGTCGACTACACTGACCTGTCTCCCTGACACTAACTCTTGTCTCATGACACTCTTAGTTGTTCTGTTTGTTTTAAAAACATCTCTGCCTAGGATTATGTTTCCTACTGAACTCTTTCCACTGGGTTTCCCCGATCCCCCGATCAGAACAATTCTCAGTTCTGATGGGTCACTGTTCTTCCCTGGTTGGAAAAATAAAAAATATATTCATAAAGATCACAGATTATGACTAAACCGGTGTCAGTTTCTTGGTTTCATGTATTTTATAGAACTCACCTCTGATGGAAGCTAAGGTTCCACTGGCCATCCGGTCTACAGCTGTTGTTTCAACTGAAACACAGTCAAATAATACTATTATTACAGCAATTATTATGTTCAAACTACTACACACACACATGCAAAGTTGACATTTAAGGATTAAGAACGTCTGCTAAATGCCTAAATTGTTCACCTGCTGATGAGCTGCTGATCTGAATCCCACTCTGCTGTTTGGAATACATTCTAGCCAACTGGAAACACCTAAATGAACACAACATTACTATAAGTTATCATAACCTCATTTATCATAACCTAAGTTTATCATAACCTTTATTTAAGGGATATTTCACTTTCAAAAAAACTTTTGGTCATGTTATTGTCTAATCAGGCTTTTATGAACAACCTTTATTTAAACTTAAAGGGATATTTCACTTTCAAAAAAAACTTTTGGTCATGTTATTGTCTAATCAGGCTTTTATGAACACCCTGAATAGTTTTTAATTTGCTTGATTCAATATAGATATTTGGCACTCCTCCTCATACTAACCTCCTAATATGTGAGCAGGCCATGTTTTTTCATCAACTTTTTTCATTTATTTGTAATAATGTCCTATTGTATTTAATTTTTTCCATTTTCCCATGAATTATTAAAAATAAATGAAAAAAGTAATTGAAAAAACACGGCCTGCTCACGTATTAGGAGGGTAGTAATATGAGTCACCAGAAAAGACAATGGGTGTTTTTAATGAATCTATCAGGTTTAAAATGGAGTTTGAAGTTACAATGGGTGTGTATGGGGAGAAGCCTTGTAGGAGAAGTGCCTGGTAACATTTACATCAAATATCTAAATACTGAATCAAGCAAATTAAAAACTGTTCAGGGTGTTCATAAAAGCCTCATTAGACGTTCAAAGGACCAAAGGTTTTTTTGAAAGTGAAATATCCTTTTAACCCTTAAGTTCTGTTCGGGTCATTTTGACCCGTTTTACATTTTCATTTGGAAAAAAAAGGTAGAAGTTTAAAATGTTTCCACCTGAAACTCACTGGCCTTAAAGATTCTTCTGAGATGAACATGTAAAAAATATATTTTTGCACTACACCCATCCTGTACCCCCCTCATATTTTTTGAACCTTAAGTGCTGTTCGGTTCATTTTGACCCGGAAGCACAGATGCACAGAAATCCACAGTATTATGCCAAAACACAGACACACAGTCACCCCCACTTCTAACACCCCCCTTCCGAAGCCCCATTCCGAACCCCCCCCCCCCAACCCCCCCTCCTCTGATGCACAGAAATACAAGGAATCATGTACAAACACAGATACACAATCACCCCTCCCCCCTCCAACCCCCCTCACCACCTCAACCTACGAATGGCTTGTTTCCTTTGGGGTCCTTTGTACTCAATTCATAAAACATTTAATGACAGACAAATATACAGTATAGGCTTTGACCTTTTACAGGGATCAGGAGGTAACAATACGAAAAAACAAAACAAAAACACAGTACTCTACCTGAGTGATTCTCAAACTTTCTTCGTGTCAAGGGCCCTCAAGTTGAAATGGATTTGGCCACGGACCCCTTCTGAAAAGATTTTCCGCAAGGTTCCCCCAGAAGAGAAGATGTAGCCTATATGGAAAGAAGTTCAAAATTATTCAAAACATGTCATGTACTTGCAAGCTCGCATCACGACACAGTGACGTGCTGTGAGCTTGTAGATCAGATATTTTTGAATAGCCAACATGGATAAAGTGCATGGTTAAATTGCTATATAAAATATTTTTGCTAGGGACCCCCCCCCCCCCCCTGGAAATCCCCCATGGACCTCTGGTGGTCCCCAAACCACGTTGAGAACCACTGGGCTAGTCGGACAGACAGCAGGAATATGCTCTGAAATTGCCTACAGGCATACTGTAGATATAGCATAGCAATTGGGGAGGGGGAGGTGTGCATGCATGCGTGCGTGCAGGGCCAGTTTCTGCTATAAGCAATATAATCGGTGGCTTAGGGCCACAACCACTAGGGGGGGCCACATCAGAGGATGGATGTGCTGGGAGTGTTATGTATAACTGTGCCAAAACTGCCCTGGATATAGTATGTGCACCTGGATGAATTATTTCTGCTTTTATGTAGATCAGGGTTTTTTCCGGCCAAGGACATATTAGCTGATAGAGAGATGAAGCAGGGACCCCATACTGTATATTCGTATTTCTTAGAATGCTTTCCATTTTGTCATTCAGAAACATGAATGCCTGGTGCTTGCATTGTAGCCTTGCATGGAACCTTAACATTCTCTGCAGCTCACAACCCAGACATCATCATTGAAATTGTCAGCCAGCTCTGCACAGTTAATTTGGAAAAGTAAAAACTCCTGACTAGGTACATAACTTAAAAATGTGTGACAATGTAAAATCCATCAAGCCTCAGAATGGTTAAGTAGAGCAGGGTGTTCTTCACAGCTTTCATGACAATTCAGCACTAATTTCATTGGCAGCGACTGACTTCCTAGTCTCTCGTTTAACCTGTGACCTGTGTAGCAGGTGCAGGTGCACATATAGGGGATTTATGGAGCAACAGCTAATCTTCCTGGGGTCCATATAAGAGTATACAAATATCCTATAAAACATGTAAAAACAAAATTTCAATGCATAATAAAAATAATCAATGACGGTCTTGTTGAACCACAGTTGCTTTGTGTTCTCATCCTGATAAGTCAGCTATTTTTTTTTAGCTGAGCATGGTCTCCATGTTTCTTGCTAAAACCAGAGGGCATAAAAATATCAAATTACGTTTTCAGTAGGCTACTCGCAACACTTTTAAAAACACGCAGCAGAAGAAGGAAATGTTAACTTTTTCAGACATTTGAGTGCATTTCACCAGAGTCAGTGTAGCAGACTATACTTTCTTTTAATTACATAGGAGCCACTCAGTGGAACGACCTCCAAACCAGTGTCAAGCTGACAACCAACCTGAGGTATTTTAAGCAGATGACTAAAACAGGTATTTTAGAAAAGGTTCCCCTAGAATAGATAGTCATTTGTTTAGGGAAAGATAGGAGCACTTGTTGTCATGTATGTACTCTATACAGTATGTCAAGTCTTTTATACTGACATTTTTTATTTGTTTTCAACATTAACTGTGTTCTCAATGGAAATAAGTCTTACTGGTCTTACTTACAAATCAAATTCATTAGAAGGACACTATCATGGTTAAACAGAGTTTTAAGTTACAATGGGTTTCTATAGGAAGGGGTGTGTCTGCTAAAAATGAATATCAAGTATCGAAATACTGTATATAAAGCAACTTAAAGAGTGTCTGGGGTGAAACACAAAAGCCTGAGTAGACGATGAAATGACCCCAAACATGTTAGAAAGTGAAATATCCCTTTGAGACTTATTAGACCATAATAATATATGTTGTCAGTTGTCACACACACTGTGACGCACACACGTACACGCACGCACGCTCGCACACAGGGAGGGGGGCTACACAACAGTGAGCTAAAAGGCCAGTCCACACCAATGCAACTAGTCTACTTGCAGCAGACACTCTCAATCCAGAGCGACATACAATTAATGCAAAGAAATAGTAATCCAAAAAATTTAGGTAGACCAAGAACCTAATCAATACATTTTAAAAACAATCAAAACATCACTAATCTGTATGTTGTGGGTTGGGATTTCACTGGTTTATTTATAGTTTTTGTGTAAACCAGCTGTTATTTGATATTATTTGATAATATTGGTTCCGGCCGTGCCGGTGGAACGGGCGTGCCAGGGTTTAGTCCACAGGTGGTTGGTCACAGGTGGTGGTATAGGCTGTACTGGGGTTTTTAGTGTTTTAAATAGTGCATGATCATAGCTGCTGCATGCTTTTTCCTGTTTTTATTTCTGGGATGCATACTGTATATAGCCATTTTAAGCTCCTGTCAGTCATCTTGGACGCCATCTTGAAAATGACACTTTTGTGGCAGTTATTATTTAAGTACTTATAAGTACTTACTTATAAGTAAGTATTATCTAAGTATTATTAAGTACGTTCTTAAGCACTTAGATATACGGTGTACCCCAATCATTTGAAAAATATTTTGTATCACTTTCTTTGGGTTTAAGTATACATTCACTGATTATGCTAATTACTCAATTACTCAAAATGAAACTGTGACTCATAGCACTAGGCATACGGCAGAAATGGATTCAGCACATAAAAATCACATGGAAACAACACATTAAATTGGAAATTGTCATTAATATAGCCTAGAGGAGTTGTGTGGAAATTAAAGAAAGTTCCCCTCGTTCTGTGTTGCCTAGAACTGGAGGATTGATTTTTGTTATTTATTTTTTATTTTGTTATTAAAGATATATGAAACATGTACATGTGATACAGAAGGGTATAACTGTTATCCCAAGAGGGAAGTTCTTTTGGAGATAAAACATTGTGGATATAGACTGGAAAAAAGCATGGCTCCTCCTGGAGCGTGTCACTGATACTACAGTACATGTCATCTTTTCGACACCTGACTCTAACCCTCACCCTAACCCTAACCTCCGTGGAGTGAGTCACTAACCCTCCGGTCGAAATGATGGTCGTTCGAAAGAGTGCGATTTTGCCGGCGCCGGGCTCCTCCCCCACAAATACTGTATTTCCAACAAAGCCAAAGAAGTGCATTTCAAAATCCTACACCACATCTACCCAAATAGTTTAATTTCTACATATACTTTACTGACACTGATGGTTCCTGTTCCTTTTGTGGCCAAGTTCCAGAAACAGCCATCCCCATTTAATTAAATTTTGGTCAGATCTAGAAGCCCAATTTTTTCAATCTATTCCTTTAATCTCAAGGACATCATTTATAGCAATCCAAATGATGGTGAACTTGAGTTAAAAAAAACAATCCTCCAGTTCTAGGCAACACAGGAGGGGGGATTTTTTATGTATTTCCACACGGTATATTAATGATATTCAATATGACGTTCAATATGGTTTCCCCCTTTAAGTACCGGTACTTTTCTTCAAAAATGCCTAATTCCTAATTCCTGACTGTGCTGGTTCTTCAAGTTAAACAAGACACACACACACACACACACACACACACACACACACACACACACACACACACACACACACACACACACACACACACACACACACACACACACACACACACACACACACACACACACACACACACACACACTCCCAGGGGTGGGGTAGGGAGGGGTGGAGAGGTGTCTCTCTCCAGTTCTCCAGTTCGCTAGTTCTTGTTTAGGCCGCGTTCACACTAAAAGCGTGATACATCACCCCCCCCCCCCATTCTCATACGATACGGAGACGATATATGACGTTACTGTTTGTAGGAAGCCATGTTACAAACCTTGACACACACACACGAACGCACGCACGCACGCACACGGAGGTAATAATACAAAAAGAAAAAAACACAGTACTCTACCTGAGTGATTCTCAAACTTTCTTCATGTCAAGGGCCCCCAAGTTGAAATGGATTTGGCCGCGGACCCCCTTCTTAAAAGATTTTCTACAAGGTTCCCCCAGAAAAGAAGATGTAGCCTATGGAAAGAAGTTCAAAATTATTCAAAATCTTCCCAAACTTTTGGATGTTTTTCAAAACATGTCATGTACATGCAAGCTCTTATCACGACACAGTGAGTGACGTGCTGTGAGCTTGTAGATCTGCAATTTTTGAATAGCCAACATGGATAAAGTGCATGGTTAAATTGCTATATAAAATATTTTAGCTGGGGACCCCCCTGGAAATCCCCCATTGGCGGCCCCGCAGTCTTGTCCGGGGCGGAGCACGCCTGGGGGTCCCCGAACCACGTTGAGAACCAGGCTAGTCGGACAGACAGCAAGAATATGCTCTAATATAAGCAGTCGCTTAGGGCCACCACCACTAGGGGGGCCACATCAGAGGATGGATGTGCTGGGAGTGTTATGTAGCCTGACACTCAGCCTGAATTGACATTTCGTTTCACTTCAGGGGTGTGGCTAGCGATTCAGGGTCTGGAACTAGGCTAAGTGTTATGTATAACTGTGCCAAAATGCAGTTTTCTATGCGTTTTCTAAAGATTTTCGGCCCTGGATATAGTATGTGCACCTGGATGAATTATTTCTGCTTTTATGTAGATCAGGGGTTTTTGCCTACCGTGACATTTTCTTAAATTTTTTCCTAATTCCTGACTGTACTGGTACTTCAAGTTAATCAAGACACACACACACGCACGCACGCACGCACGCACGCACGCACACACACACACACACACACACACACACACACACACACACACACACACACACACACACACACACACACACACACACACACACACACACACACACACACACACAGGGTGAAGGTTGGATGAAATTCTTGATTCCTACCTTGATTTGGACGGTGGATGTGGGATGTGTGATGTCTCTCTGCAGTCACTGTATACTGTTGACAAGCACAATGTAACCTATTGCACTTCCTGATTAGGCAGTCAGGTTGGTCAAATGCTTGTGATTGGCTCCTTGGTGGACTCTGGGTGTGTGTGTGTGTGTGTGTGTGGGGGGGGGAGGGGGGCACATATGTCAAATACCTTGCATGTGTAGACTAGACTCAACAACAGATAAGACTGAGAGAGAGAGAGAGAGAGAGAGAGAGAGACAGACAGACAGACAGACAGACAGACAGACAGACAGACAGACAGACAGACATTTTTTATTATTTTTTTGACACTTGCATTAAACATATGTTTTCTCATGCCAATAAAGCTCCTTTGAATTCAATAGACTGACTGACTGATTGAATACTTTATTATTGACAGTTTCCAGTTAGTTCAACTGGTCAGGTTGGTGCCCGGCACCTGTTGGTTGGGGTTTGACACCAGATGTTTTTTTTAAGATTTTGTTATGCCTTTATTGATAGGACAGTAGACTGACAGGAAATGGGGGAGAGATGGGGAGTGACATGCAGCAAAGGTCGTCCGGATTGAGAATCGAACCGGCAACGCTGCCAGGCATCCATGCCTATGTGGCAATGCTTAAGTGGTATGCGCCTGGACCAGTAGGCCAGCGGGCAACCATGTTTGTTTGGGACCTCCTTGGACTCCCATTCCTTTTCCCAAGCTGATTGGATGGTGAAGTCAATTGGTGAGGGATTCTTCCAAATTGGTCGTCTATAGATGGAAGTCGAGCAGTGGGTGGGGGTTGTATATGTCTGCCTGGATTGGTAGATGGGACAGTCTTTAGCTTTAGGTTGTGATGCTGTGATCCAGATTCCAGACTTTAGTTTTCACTGAACAAAGCCTTCCTGTAGCTGTGATTTCTCTGCCGTTTAACTGTTCTTACAGAAAGTAGGCTGTGTAGGTGAACTAAGAAAACGTGGTTAGAAGGTGCTTTTCCTTCCCACGTCACTTCCATCTGTCCGTCCGCCCGTCCATTCATCCAAACTGTTGTGTCACCAGTGATGGAAGAAATATATATTTTTCATTTTACTTTGATAAGTAAAAGTATCAATATCCTATCCTAAATGGTATTAAAAATGTACTTGAGTAAAAGTATTGGCATCAAAATATACTTAAAGTATCAAAAGTAAAAGTACTCATTAGCCCCATTTTACCAGTTCTCAAATGTATAAAATGTATAAAAATCCTTTGAAAAAAGCAGATCTACACGCTCACAATGCGTAGAATCCGTAGATCTACTATTTTCAAATTGCCAAAATATTGTAACCCAGGAAATTGACTTAATCCACGCTTGAGGCTCCGTCTTCATTAGTGTGCCCTGCAGGGCTACCAGGCTGTACTTGTCCGACTTTATTTCCATCAATCCATTCATTTTTTCATCTAGATAAACTTTATCTTGCCGCACTACTCCTCCCACAGTTTTGAGAGATACATTATATTATATATAGTTTAATTTATATACATTTATTCGTGAAAATATTTAGCCTAGTTTAATTCAAATTAAACTTTTCACAAATATGGAGATGATTGGACATCAGTGTCTGACATCATATACCACATGAGACTGCATGTCCATATATGGGCATTCCAAGACATGGGCCTAATATTGACGAAGTCAGGGATCTCCATATATGGCCATTAATTTATCCGTGAATACATTTTCCCCATTCACTTGAATGGGGAAAATTCTAATGGCAAGATGGAATTCATTTGCAAGTGGAACTTGCGTCACGGCAACCACACTTGCAATTTCCAATTGAATCTTTCTAGTTATTTTCACTAGCATGGAGCTCAGTATTGCCACAGGTATATCTCTCATAACAACAAAAACGTAACTTCCCCGACCCCCAGAAGTCCCCCAGAGTGCAATATATATTGGCTACCAGCAATCCGCAATGGGCCAAAACACAAACCCCCAAACTTTACTTTCTTTTTTTCTTTTTCTTTACATTTCACACTGACCTTGTCAGTCCTGTGTCCCAAAGGACACCACGTGGTCTCTCAGGTGGACCAGAGGCCTTCTGCGTCTCCTCGGGCCGAGGGAACAGGGGCCGGTGGGACAGGTCCTGGGTTGGGGACGCCGGGACGGAGGGGGAAAGGGGCAAGGGTGAAGGGGCAGGCTCGGGCATGGGTTCTGCCTGTGGTGTAAGCAGAGTGGGAGGGGTTTGGGCAGCAGGGGAAGGGGGAGAGGTCGCCTACGTCGGGAGAAAGGAGGACTAGGGAGCCAGTCTTATCTCTGTGGAGGGCCACCTTCCTCCCCCGAGGAGCCATCTGCACACGATAGCCTACACAACCTCTCCCTGCAGCCTCTCCAGCACCTTGCAGGGCCCCGTCCACTTTCTGTAAAAGCAAACAATTTATCTTTTCATTCCCAAACATATTGAAAATAGTTGAGGGCTTGTAGATCCACTATTTTAGAAATGGGGCTATGGTCATTTATTTTTTGACACTCTGAGCGGGGGTGAGCTAGGTGAGTGACACTTGTGATGTTGCATTTTGTCAGCATCTGCTTTGTTTATGCGTTAAAAAGAGTGACTTTGAGAGTTGTTTCATCATCCAATGGAAGTCAACGATTCGCCATTTTTGTATTATTCATTTCAATTCAACTGTGCATTGTGCAATGGAGTGATACAGTTTATGTTGCTAATTGGACTATAGTTACATCATTACAGGGTAAGAACACAACCTAAACTTCTACCAAACGGTCCTTGCCCTGTTGATAGGAGAGGAGAGCATACCATTATGGAGTAGCCTCAGTGCCATCTGCTGGTAGAACAGCATCATTACCAGCTTAAACTATCTCTGATACACTGTCCGGGTCGCGAGTTTCTAAATTCTAGGAGAGCGCAGGCAAGGAGCGCTCGTTTTCAACGACATTCAGTTATTGTCCACGACATTGCAAGCGGCGCGAAGGCCAGCGGCCAGGGCCGCGCGGCCGGCGGAGCGCCGCGCGAGTTACGAAGCCGTGGTGAATGCAATCGTTATATTTATGCCCAGGCCGTAAGGCCTGGGCAAGCGCACGATAAACGCAACGTTTGGTGCACCTCGCGCGGTCCAAGTGACTACAACGGAGCGCTCCCTACGTCCGGTTCAGCCAATCACAAGCTTCAAAAATGAGTCCGGGGCGTGGTTTTGCCTTTGCTCCCCTAGAATTTAGAAACTCGCGTCCGGGTCAGTTCGGGTCAGTTCAATGATCAGATCTCTGATTCTGAACACATTCCCCCGGTCCGTTAGGGTTGGGGTCCTCATTTTGTACCGTGCTTTGGTCTTCAAATGTTGCAATTTTAACTGCCGGGTTAAACTAATATAAAATATATCCCGTGTGGTTTCCATAATGTTTGTAGGGGAGAGCGGGGTAAACTGAGACACCGGGTAAACTGAGACACTCCATTTATCTTGGCAATGGAACACATTTGTGGTCATGTGCCCATTATATTTTCAAGCCCTTTGAATTTCCCACTTGCCATGAAGAGAGAAACCTGATAGTGCTGTAGAAAACATGCTTTTTTCACAAAAATGTGTTTTTTGCATGTAAAAGTAAATTTTCTTGCTGTCACATAATCAACTGTTGTGTCAAAGCAAATTGATGCAGGGACAACATTTTATATCATACATGTTGATGAACTACCAATTTATAAATCCATGTGATAGATGCTAGATGGAGATTACCCTGAATTGATAAAATATATCACTTTTCCCAAAATGTGGCTGTGGGGTAAAGTGAGACATTTGCTTCGGGGTAAAGTGAGACACTATCTCACATTAACCCAACATGATAGACATGGAGATAGCTGTAAAAACCTGATTAAAGGGTGTACCAAACTGTTCTCAGTTGATTCTTATGTAATTTTAGTAGATTCCATTTCTGATATATATTTGTATACTGCCGTGCATAATTAATGAGATAATTAGCATATTGGACTAAATTTGCTAATTATCTCATTAGTCATGCACAATACAACAATATACTTTGCAGAAATGCATTCTACAGGAGAAATTACATAAGGATCAACTGAGGAAGGTTTGGTAAACCCTTCTATCAACTTTCTATAGGGTTTTTAGTTTTTTCTTTCTGCCCATGTGTCACATTGTTTGACACATGGGTGGAAATGACAGGTCAAACCCTATTAAAAGACTTTATGCTATGTACATTTTTGTGTTGTGCATATTTAACCTGGTTAACTGGGTTTTTGTGTTTTTATGGTAGTTTTAAAGTGAAAAAAGTGAGTGGATCACTTTACCCCGTTGATTCTCTGGTCTGTCTCAGTTTACCCCGGTCCTGGGGTAAACTGAGACACAAGACCACTTTTTTTTAAAACAATCATATTTTCTCTGCCTTTTGTCTTGAATATGTTCTGATAACTTCCATTGTTAGAAAACATCCCAAATTACTGGTAAATGTGTACATTTTTACTGATATATCTTTTAGTTCGCCTATAGGGGAGAAAATGTAAAAAGTGTCTCAGTTTACCCCGCTCTCCCCTACAGTATAAAATATAGCATATTAGTAAGACTTACCATGATCATTCGGATCAAACCCGGTTTCCTGTACAATAGCTGAAACTTTTACCAATGAGCCAATAAAAATAAACTTCTTCTGTGTCAGATCCTTTGTAAGGTGAGATATGATCTTTGACATGATCTAAATGTCTCAATAGAAGAGCAGGGAGACAAAATACAATCACCCCAATAGTAAAAAGTTATATTGTATTACATACTCTACCATATAGATTACATTTTATTCATAAAAAAAGAGAGAGAAATAATTACATTGTGCCACTTCAAATCTGCAATCCAGAAATTATTTTAATAAATGGAACCATTATAACCAGTGCTAGAGTATGTTAATATAATATAATATAATATAATATAATATAATATAATATAATATAATATAATATAGCCTACTGTAAGGTACATCTGCAGTGGATGGTGTCAGTCCTACTCTCCATACTGTTGGTGGGTGGGGTTTTCTTTTCTTTTCTTGTCTTGTTATTGTTTGTGTTGTTGTCTGTAATTTGTATTTTTCTTTTGATTAATGTTTTACTTTTGCTCATTCTATTCATAATTATGTAGCCTAGGCCTATGTCTGTAATCTTGATTCACTCATGTTATGGAAAAATAAAACACTGTAGGACTACATTGCAGTACTGATACTTTTACTCAAGTAAAGACATGTAGTAGCCTACTTTTTCCACCACTGCAGCCAGGTGTGTCTTATTAGCTCTCATTAACCAAATCAAAAGCCCTCTGCATTGCGCATGCCTACTGCTGACAACGCAGCAGCATTTCCAGTGTGTGGGTGCCAGTCGGAGGTGTTGGTCAACTCAAAGGTGGAATGGTTTACACATTTTTTTTTTTTTTTTTTTTGAATGGTTTACACATCATTTGTCAAGTTTGTCAAAATTTACCTCACGCTTCACAAGTTCACTGGATAAAATGTTAAGTAGATTTAGAACCCAGCTGGTGACTCCCGTCCTCAAATGTGGATTGTCCAAATGGACTGAACGTGAACTATTTAGACTTTTCAAAACAAGAGAGAAGGTGGTTTCCAAAAGCAGTTCATCAACTTCATCTTTGTCAGAGGAGGATGGAAGGAAGATAATGGAGGCCATGATGAGACCTCAGATAAAGTTAAACAGAACAGGTACGTGACCCCCTTACTTTCATCGTCAATAAGCCCTGTTTGAGTGGGAGAGAGAACACTGAATAGAAGGGAGTATTAGGCGATGTTTAGCCTCTGTGGGGGCTAACTTGCTCGACTATGGAATACCAGTCAGACAGAATGCTTTCCAGCATTTCTTAAATCTTTTCATGTCAAGGACCCTCAAATTGACACATTAGCCCACAGACCCCCATAAGAGAAGATTTGTTTGGCTTTAGCTGTGATTCTCAACCATTTTAATTTCAAGGACCTCCAGTTTGATATGCATTAGAGACTATTTGACACCAACCAATCTACACTGTGTCATCAGTGATAATTTACTAGGCTCCATTTGGTTTCATTTGTACACAGAGACCCATAAGAATCCACTCCTAACTATAACCAATCATTTGTCTGGGGACCCCCTGGAGCCCCCTCAATGCTAATGATTTACACCAGAGAGTTGCATATTAAAGGAACATGCAGTAGGCTACAGACCATGTAACAGTTGTATCTGTAAATGGCAGGTAGAGTACAGAACATGTCATACGGCAGTGGTTCTCAACCTGTGGGTCGGGACCCCCGGGGGGTGGGGGGTGTGTGTGTGTGGGGGGGGTGTAACATTGTAAACAGTAAACAAACCACATACAGTTGACAATTTAAGGACTTTTTTTTAATACCTCTGAAAATGTAAACATTGGCCAAATTGTCAAAGAGGCAGAAACTGTGAAAATAGCAGCTCTACAAGCATGAAGATCGGCTATTTTCACAACAGAACCGTGTTATACAAAATGTAATTCCTCAAATCTTGGTGCTCGTCAGGGTGGGGGTCCCCAGTTAAAATATGATTATTTTGGGGGTCGCGGACTGAAAAGGTTGAGCCACCACTGCAGTGATGTTACTAGGTTTTCAATGTAATGGGTCCCGGGACCCACAGGTGGTCATTCAAATGGGTCCCAGAAAAGTTTTGAGTCCTCAATACAATGTTTTCGAGCGCTGTGAGCTTGTAGATCGGCTATTTTCAAAATGTTTGCCTATTTCTTATATTTATTTTACAATTTGGCTAATATTTGAACTTAGAACTAGGATTTCTAAATTAAAATATCTAAACTAATATAGCAACTTAAGTAGAAGAAGTAAATTATTTTAACATGGACTCCAATGGAGGCGCATCCCTGGGACCCCAGGACCATGACATGAATGAGTCCCTGGGCGACTTGAATGAGTTTTTGATGCGGGATGCGCACGTAATGACATCACTGCACTGTCATACATGGTGATGGCTCAGGGGTAGAGTGGCCAATGACAACCGGGCGGGAGGTTCCCAGTTCGATCCTGGGCTCTGCCAGTGTTGGTGTCGAAGTGCCATTGAGCTCTGAACCCCCAATATCTCCTGGTGAGCAGTAGGGATGGGACGATAAGCGATATCATCGTTTATCGTGATAAAAACACTCCTGGTAATCCTATTGTGGAGATTTAATTTATTGTGATATCGTCCCCTGTCATGCATTGGGTTCAATTCACCTTATTTGCCGAGCTGCATATCCGGTACCACTTAAAGTTTAAGTGGTTTAAGTCTTAAACCCTCTATAATTAGTAAAAGGAACTTATAATAAGTCTACAAGACTTGATACAGACTTTTTTCACTCTATTAATGTCTTTGCCAAAAAATAGCCGATCTACATCCTCTACAAATAGATCTGCTATCTTTTGGCATATGTTCCGCCCACGTAAATTGCGATTTCTTTTGTCACAATAATCGTGATATGACATTTTCATATCGTCCCATCCCTAGTAAGCAGGTTGTTGTATGCAATCTGTGTTTGAATGGGTAAATGTAATGCACAATCTCTATAAATCGCCTTGGATGGGCACTATATAAATGCACCATTTACCATTTACATGTCAGGGTGATAGATGAGAGAGATAGACCAGAGGTACTACAACATTTTTGCTCAGGTCTTGTTACTTACAGCACCTTAGATGTACCGGTATGTCTTATGGTAGCTAATTGTGTAAATCTTGACATGATGTCACAAGGAAAACATATCCATTTTCCATTAGGACAGATTGAAAATAACTTTAACCATTTGAATCCCAGCATCCCTATTCTGGTATTAACAGTCACCTAAAATAGCAGATTGTGACACATTGGAAGTTTGTAGATCAGCTGGTGTAGATTACAAAAGAATGCACCAAGTACAGTGCAACTCGATCTGTTTTACTAAGTATCAATAGTTATATTGAAGTGATATTGATTATTTCCAAGTATAGAAACGTACAGAACACTCCTATGCCAAAGTTATCCTCAGGTATAGTACCCAATAGAAAAAAAAACAATAACATAGGTAGACCACACACCTAATTAGTAAAAAAAAACTTCTAAAACCTAAAAATAAATGCTATTTATCTAGCTTCATGTATGGTCATTGATGGTCATAGAGGGAAGGGGGAGTGTTACAGTAGTGCTATGGGTTTAGGTGGAGTCTGAAGAGGTGAGTCTTCAGTCCACGGCGGAAGCTAGGAAGTGAGTATGTAGTTCTGAGTGCAACATGGAGTTTATTCCACAGTTTGGGGGCCAGGAGGGCAAACTGTCTAGGACGAGTGGATTTTTGTCCTGGGGTTTTTAGTGAGGGTTCTGTCAGCATCTCTGTGTTGGCTGATCTAAGTGAACGGGTGGGGGTGTAGGGGTTGATCAGATTTAGGACTTTATATTTATTTTATCAGATACACCCCCTCCTATACTGTAAACCCATTGTAAGCTCAATTTTAGTCTTGTTAGACTCATTGATAAAAAATTGTAATGCGTGAGGGTAGCCCCGAAACATGGGACCGGGTTTACATGGGTTGGGGCAAAGCGACTTATTTCACCCTACACAAACATTCAGATTTCACAAACAAAGTGCTTATTAAAGTTAGCCTGATCTCAGACTCAGCTCACGCAGTAGTCTGAAACTGTGCCCTATTCTGAGCGATTTACGGGGGAGGGACATTTTTGCGAGCGTGCACGCGCGCGAGTGATCGCGACGCACAGTGATCGAGACGCACGGTGATCGAGACGCACGGTGGACGCGACGCACGGTCGCGGAGTGTGTGTGTGATTGTGTGTGTGTCTCTGTCTGTGCCAGTGACTGCTTCCACACAGAACTGCGACCAGAAACATGTAATCAACATTAACAGCTTGGTGAAATCAGCGCGCGTGTGCGTGTGTGTGCCTTCCTCAGCCTGCCTGTGTGTGTGAACTTCGTTTGAATCGTTTCAACTGCTGCGCGGATTGGATATTCGTTAGACCCACCCCCACCCCCCGCGCTCATTGGATGGGCCGAAAATAAATCCCGATTCATGTACTCAGCTCCAGACCAGAGAAAGAGTCCACTCAGAGTGGGTGGGGTCTATGGTCTGGAAGCAGGCTATAATAAAGTATCACACGTGTCTAAATACGGTACGGCTTAAATGGATTCGAATGGATCCAATAGAGTAATTTTGTCACAAGCTCTCGTTAATCATTTTCATCAGTTTAATATTTATAAATTTGAAGTTACAAAGGGTTTGTATAGGAAGGTGGCGTGTCTGATACAATGAATATCAAATATATAAATACTGAATCAAGCAACTCAAGCAAATCAAGGATTCTCCCAAAAGCCTGAATAGACCAAATGACCAAAAAAAATAAACTGAAATGTACCTTAACTGGTTAAATGGTGCATTCGACAGACTCGATCTGAAGAAAATAGTGAGAGATACTTTTAAAGTGAGAACATTATCACTTGGTAACACAACGCATGTTATCTCTAATCATTTAAACTTCTTTTTCTCCCCTCATTCTCCATCCCAGATTTCGTTCCTTCCCAACTACCAGCAAAGAAACATGTGTGTGACCAGTGTGGGAAAACGTTCAGCAAGAGAGTTCATCTCAAACGGCACCAGACCGTTCATTCAGGAGAAAAGTCCCACCACTGTGACCAGTGTGGGAAAACTTTCAGCCAGAGAGTTAATCTCAAACGTCACCAGACCGTTCATTCAGGAGAAAAGTCCCACCGCTGTGACCAGTGTGGGGAAACGTTCAGCCTGAGAGGTAATCTCAAACGACACCAGAGAATTCATTCAGGAGAAAAGCCCTACTACTGTGAGCAGTGTGGGAAAACGTTTAGCCAGAGAGGTGATCTCAAACAACATCAGAGAATCCATACAGGAGAAAAGCCCTACCACTGTGAGCAGTGTGGGAAAACGTTCAGCCTTGGAAGAGGTCTGAAACAGCACCGGTTGATTCATACTGGAGAGAAGGCCTACCACTGTCAGCAGTGCGGGAAAAAGTTTCGCCAAAGAATTTATCTCAGCCGTCATCAGAGGATTCATACTGGAGAGAAACCCTATCACTGCGACCAGTGTGAGAAATGGTTCAGCACTGACAGGGCCCTCGGATCTCACATGGTGATGCATTCAGAAAACTTCTACTTTTGTGACCACTGTGAGAAAAGGTTCAGACGTCGCAGTAACTTAAAGAGTCACATTCGAGCTATTCATACCTGAATGAGTCATCCTAAAGAAGTGAACCCGTAGAGACTTGCCACTGGAGGGAAGCTCCTCTACTGTGAACAGTTTTCAATGGAGACAATGTTAAGGTGTCTCTCTACCAAACAGACTACTTACACCGATCGCCAAAATAAAAGCCTGGGTTTCCAAGGCTAGTCTGTTGTAGTCTGCTGGCATTAGTTGGCAAACTTTAATTTAAAAGTCAGGTGATGGAACATTGCATTCAGATGACAACTCGGTAGCTGGCAATGCTAGCATGCCACTGTTGCCAGGTCTGCTTACCTTGGGCTTGTTTTCCTGTAAAGCAGCTTGTATTCATAGTTGTGGGTTGCCTTTGTTTTGGCTTGTTTCTGTTGCTTATTTGGCCTTGCTTTCAAGATTCTTTTTGAAAATAGCTTATGTAAAAGGCAAAGTGGTGAAACTGATCACTTATTTTGGGCTTGTGCCTGTTTCCCCTGAAAATAGCTGTTCTACAAGCTCACCAAAGCTCATTTTAGCTTTGAGCTCATTTCTCTTCTTTTCTATGACCGTTCACTTAATTTTGTTATTGTTATTAGATGTCTGTTATTTCTTTGAATATTTGTATCACTTATGTTAAAAAAGCCTAAAAGCCCAAATTGAATTGTATTTTTTTTTTGCAATGCCAAAAAATTCAAATCATTAAAGGAGGACTTAACCAACTTTCAACCTATCTTTGTATAATTGGTCCTCACTAATGATCATTAAACATTATTATACTATTCTGTGTCTCAGTGGAGGGCTGTGGACAGCTCAGAATCCCACCTACCAGTGCCTTCATTGATGAGAAAGCCAAGCTAATAGAAACTACAGTCTTTCTATTCTTGGAAAGTTGCATTAATTACAAATAAAATAACATTTGAAATCTCTTTGAGAGGGAAAAAAAAGCCTGAAGATGATGTCACTGCACTGGTAAGCGAGTTTCTGAACTGTCCACAAAATAAATGTTCCGTTATCCTCAGCATTAAGGAGTAATTATATGGATATAGGTTGAAAATGGGTGAAGTCATCCTTTACTCACAATTAGTAGTGTTATAATTAATCACAGTGAAGTGAAATGTCATGATTCTGACAGCCTTTAAAATTAAACAAAATATGAAGAAACTAGTGTGGATTTCTCTTCAACCAATGAAAGGTGCATATTGTACATGTGAAAGAAGCAGTGGTGGAAGGTAACACAGTTACTTAAGTATTGTACTTGAAGTACAATTTTTAGGAATCCTGTGCTTTCCTGGAGTATTTCAAATTTTCAGTACTTCAACTACTCCACTATATCTCAGAGACCACAACTTTGGTTGTTACTTTGTAGAATTCTGATGACAAGACATTACCCACTTCAGTCCTATACACATCTCAGCCTTTGAAAATAGCCACTGCAATGCATTTTTTGCAACTGCTATTTTCAAAAGATTGTTTTACATATAAGATGTTTATTTGTCACTGTATGAAATGAAACCTACAACAAAATGTAATTTAGTTCATCCACATAACGGCATCAACAAAGAAAAATAGATACACTTATAGAGCAACATAATGCCATAAACCGTTAGTCTGTTCAAAGCCTCCTGTCAATAAAAGAAAAACATCCATAATGCATATAATAATCCTAAAAAGAAGTCTTGAATAATAAAATAAAGTAAAAAAAGAAAAATGGCGACCACAGGTAATCATAATAATATAATATTACACTATATATATATATAATACTATATAATATTGTTTGGGACACAACACAATTTTGCATCATATGACTCATCATATGATGCAAAATGCACCATCATTCATTCTGAAATACTAAAATATCTCAAAACACAGATTGAACACAAAAAATAACTCAGGATTGTGTTGAGCTTGTCCCAAACAACAATAAAATAAGCTCTGGTTGTCCCAGAGGTGAACTGGCCCTTTAATGACCTTTATCCCGCCTGAAGGGAGGGTCTGAATTCTCTGAAACAGGTGGTGTCCAGGGTGTGAGGGGTCCCTGAGGATCTTTGAGGCCCGATTCTGGACGGCTTGAATGAATGTCTCTCAGGCGTGGCAGTGGAGAGCCGATGACCCACTGCGCTGTCTTAACCACCCGCTGCAGGTATTTTCTCTCTGCATCAGACAGTGCAGCTGGAGTACCAGACTGTGCACGCATAAGTCAGAAACGTTAGTTGTTACTGATTACAAAAACATACATTACCCACCTCAGTCCTATACACATTGCGGCCATTTGAAAATAGCCCATGCGATGCATTGTGAGCTTGTAGATCTGCTATTTTCAAAAGAGCTTTATACATTTGAAAACTTGTGAAATACCAGCTTCAATACATGACCTGTCTCTGATACACTGGATCAGTTCTGTAATATCTGGAATCAATCAGATCTCTGAACATATAACACATTCCCCCGGTCCGTCAGGGTTGGGGTCCGTCATTGTGGACTGGTGAAAACCTCTTGTTTACCGTGATTTGGTCTTCAAATGTTGCGGTTTTGACTGCTGGGTAAAATTAATATATGAACTATAGGCTATCCTTACTGTTCTGCCCACTATTGGTGTGAATTATTGCCACCTAGTGGTGGTTTTGAAGATCGTTTTTGTTTGCACCATGTGGTGTATTTTGACCCTTTGAGCTTGCTGTAGTTTCCCAGTATGTGTTCAGTGTGTACAAGACAGCAGAGCAGAGAGCTATGCCAGAAGCTACTCTTTTGACAAGCCTTGGAAAATATATGACTGTAAGCACATTCTGTTGGTTTTCTTGAAGTTATGCCTTCCTTTAGTCTATTTTGTGATGTTTATCCAATACTATTGAAACTACATGAAGCTAAATTTGATGTTAATGTTTGAAGCTGGCTGAAACTAAATTAAGCTAATCACTGCTTGCTAGCCTACAGCTACTTGTCATTTAAGTCCAGTACAGTGTGACAGCAGTTTGATTATTGTCTTTTCATGTCTATTGCATATGTTCTATTTGTTTTTCACAATATTAATACAGAATGCATATTTTTTCTGTATTTTCTGTATTGCAGTTTTACAACTTTTCCAGTGGCATTAAACAGCCTTAACCACAAACCGTTTGTGCTCATTGGGAAGACTGTTCGCTATCTGCCAAACTAGCCTGTCAGTTTACCTAGGGAGGGCAGAATAGTAAAAAGTCATACTTCACAACGGACTGTCCAGTAAAGAGAGGATCAACAGCACTGGCTCTACAGCAACCCTACAAGCAAGTTTTAACATGGATGCTTCTAAACCAATAGATGAAACTTTGGCAGTCAGGTCTCAATGCTCTGGTTCTACAAAGTCAAGCCGGACCTCTACATCCAGCAGTCGTGCTGCCAAAGCACGGGCCAAAGCAGAGGCCGCACGGGTCCAATTTACTTATGCCCAAAAGGAGGCAAATCTGTTAAAACAGCAAGCAGAAATAGAATATGAACAAGAAAAAAACAAAGCTGATCAAGTTAAGAAGAAAGCTGAGCTACAAGCAGACTTACAAGTGCTCCAGTCAGAAAAAGCAGCTGCTGCAGCACTGGCTGAAGCTCAGGTTTTGGAGGCATACGACCAAGAGGAAAATGAAGAACTTCAACATTATCAGCTAGAGACTAACATGATGTCACTCAGCCCTATGCAGCGCACCATAGAGTATGTGCAGAAACATGCAGAGATGAACCATGGTCAACTCCCACTCCCCCACACAGCCAAATCAGAGCCTGTCTCTCCATCAAGGTGCCAGCGAGATATGGACGACGATGAAGAAAGAAGTTGCTCTGCAGAGTCTGGTGAATGCAGTAAGGTAGAGTACAAAGACTTACCTGTTCAATCCCGTACACAGACTCAGGCTACAGGAAATATATCAACACAACACACTCGTGCTGTAAGCCCCAAGCAAGAGTACAGGAGTTTGAGAGAAGGGTCACGTGACACCAGATACACAAGTAGAGAGGAATTTCGTCCTCTCCAGCCTCATTACTCCACAACCTCTCCTACTTATAATCCTCCTGGCACATCTGGCACATCTGATTTAGCCAAGTACTTAATGAGACGAGAAATGGTCAGCTCTGGTCTACTGAAATATGATGACCGCCCAGAAAATTATTGGGCCTGGAAGACTTCCTTTCTCAGCTCAACCAGAGACTTGAACCTGACACCTCAAGAAGAGCTGGACTTACTCGCCAAGTGGCTGGGACCTGAGTCAGCTGAACAAGCCAAGAGATTAAGAGCAGCCTACATCCATAACGCAACAGCAGGCCTCAACATGGTGTGGCAAAGACTGGAAGATTGCTTTGGGGCCCCTGAGGTTATAGAGCATGCATTTCTGAAAAGAATTGAAGACTTCCCGCGGCTCTCGGCCAAAGACAACCAAAAACTAAGAGAACTTGGAGACCTTTTGTTAGAGCTGGAGGCAGCAAAAACTAATGGATACCTAACCGGCCTATCACATCTTGACACAGCACATGGGGTCAATCCCATCTTATCAAAGCTCCCAGTCTATCTTCAGGAGAGATGGGTAACCGCAGGGTCGAGGTTCAAGAAAGAGCATCGAGTCTCATTTCCGCCATTCTCCTTCTTTGTGAAGTTCGTATACGATGAAGCCCAAACTCGCAACGATCCAAGTTTCGCCTGTGTCACCAGTGGAGGTGGACACAGAACGCCAGTATCTGTAAGGAAGACTGATGTCTCTTCAGAATCTGAATCTGAAACCAGTCAAAGCTCCTCATCAGAGAAGTTAGAGGACATAGACAAGCAGTGTCCCTTACACAGTAAGCCCCATCCTCTGGGGAAATGCCGCGGTTTCCGGAGCAAGACTTTAGAAGAGAGAAAGGCTTATCTCAAGGACATGCGTATCTGTTACCGATGCTGTGCTTCCACTCGCCATATTGCCAAGGATTGTGACACGGAAGTACAGTGTAAGGAGTGTAACAGCGATAGACATCCCTCTGCACTACATCCAGGGCCACCCCCATGGGAAGCTGAGAGGGTTGACACCAACAGCGATTACGGCGGGGAGCAGCAAAGGGATGACAACCCAGCAGTAACATCAAAGTGCACTGAAGTGTGTGGGGATGCAACTAACACCAGATCATGTTCAAAAATATGTCTGGTCCGAGTCTACCCTGCTGGCCATAAAGAGAAGGCTACCAAGATCTATGCTGTTCTTGACGAACAAAGCAATCGCTCTCTAGCGAAATCAGACTTCTTTAACCTCTTCGGCAGCAAGGCAGGTGCAGAACCATATACCCTGAAGACATGTTCAGGAGTCACAGAGACAACAGGGCGACGAGCCAGCAACTTTATCATAGAGTCAATAGATGGCAAAATGCAACTTCCCCTTCCAACGCTCATCGAATGCAATGTGATGCCCGATGACAGGTCGGAGATCCCTTCTCCTGACATAGCTCGCTACTACCACCATCTGAAGCCAGTGGTGGGCAAAATCCCAGAAGTTGACCCAGATGCTCCCATCATGCTTCTCCTCGGCAGAGACATCCTGCGTGTGCATAAAGTTCGGGAGTGGTATAACGGACCCCACGACGCACCCTATGCACAGCGCCTTGACCTCGGATGGGTCATCATTGGCGATTTGTGCTTAGGACGTCCCATAAACCAACCAATATTAGTGTTTATAGAACCAATGTTCAGAATGAAGACCTCCAAGTCCAAGAGAAGTTTGACATCTCAAAACCTTACCATGGTCATCAGACCCCTAAGGATGACTTTGCCAGCAGAGTATTTCAAAGAACACAGCACGATGTTAAGCCAGCCTCAGCTGTTGAAGATGAAGTCTACATGGACATGTCAAGTAGCTGTGTAGACCCCTTACCCTTTCCTCCACAGGCTGTAGACAAACTCATTCAGCGAGTCAAGTCGGCTAACAGAATCAAAGCTACAGGGAGTGACAGCTGCAAGGTCAAAGAACACAAGCAGGACGTTTACAGAGAAGAGTTTGGAAATCCCCGCAAAGGTGAACAAGTGTCTGTAACTAAACTCCCTAGAGAGTTGGATCCCAAGGACCTCCATGACAAACAATGGAAACCAAAGAGACTATGTAATTAGTGGTATAAAGTATTATACCAGGCGAGGAGTGTTCTGCCCACTATTGGTGTGAATTATTGCCACCTAGTGGTGGTTTTGAAGATCGTTTTTGTTTGCACCATGTGGTGTATTTTGACCCTTTGAGCTTGCTGTAGTTTCCCAGTATGTGTTCAGTGTGTACAAGACAGCAGAGCAGAGAGCTATGCCAGAAGCTACTCTTTTGACAAGCCTTGGAAAATATATGACTGTAAGCACATTCTGTTGGTTTTCTTGAAGTTATGCCTTCCTTTAGTCTATTTTGTGATGTTTATCCAATACTATTGAAACTACATGAAGCTAAATTTGATGTTAATGTTTGAAGCTGGCTGAAACTAAATTAAGCTAATCACTGCTTGCTAGCCTACAGCTACTTGTCATTTAAGTCCAGTACAGTGTGACAGCAGTTTGATTATTGTCTTTTCATGTCTATTGCATATGTTCTATTTGTTTTTCACAATATTAATACAGAATGCATATTTTTTCTGTATTTTCTGTATTGCAGTTTTACAACTTTTCCAGTGGCATTAAACAGCCTTAACCACAAACCGTTTGTGCTCATTGGGAAGACTGTTCGCTATCTGCCAAACTAGCCTGTCAGTTTACCTAGGGAGGGCAGAATACTTACTGTATGTGAAATGGCCACCACAACTTATGGTTTCCATAATGTTTGTAGGCCTACAACTACAAAATATAGCATATTAGTAAGACTCACCATGAACCACTGCATTGTTGATCAGGGAATTCAATAATTTCATTGGATTGAATTGAACCCCGTTTCCTGCAAATGAAGAGTGGATTTTTCTTTATCATTGAGCCAATAATCTTGACCATCTGGTCAAAGTTTGTGTCCGAATGATCCTGTGTTTTTGTGAGACATGACACGATCTAAATGCAGCCCCATGTACCGTAGATTAGAAACCTTCTGGGATAGAGCTTTCAGTGTGGGCGATATAGAAACATATTATATCAGATTTTTTTACAATAAGCTACTTGTCATTTTATTTACCCACAACATTGCAATAAACGTTTATCTCATCTTTCTTATCTTATCTTTTGTCAATGAATAACCATTTACTTCTTCTCAAAGCAAAAATGCCAACATATGCCAATTCACCATTCCATGTAGGGGGTGGCGGGTGGGCGATATGGTGATGAATCATTGAGAAGATACATGTGTCTAGATTAAGAATGACACAGAAAACAGTTTTTCTGTTTTTGAATAAATGAATAAGTATTGCTTTTTTTTCTTACAACTGCCCTGCAGCTTTATCAATGAGGAGGGTTCAACATTTTATTCATTCATAAAGCTGTTTTACAAAAGCTCTCCTCAGCTCTGCTTTCTTGGAATGTTGGTGATATAGCTCCCCCTGCAGGTTACAACGATACATAAGAGTATTACTATTTATGTTTGTCCGGAACTGCTCATCTGTAGTGTTGTTGTCAAGAGGACACATTCAGTTGTTACACATCATTAATGTGAAAAGTTGACTTATGCTGGAGGAAAGAAAGCTTGTTGTTAAAGTTTAAAACGTCTACGTGAAAAGTTGACTTAATTAACATTTGCTGACGGACAAATTTCATTGCTGTTTGTGTGCGGCCGTCACTTTGGGACTCATTTCCTTTGGACGTGAATGCAGACTGCGAGGTATGTTTGTTTGAGGCATAGATATGAAAGGCTAGATGGCGCAAGGCGGAGTTGACGACGTCGTTCACCGGCGGCCATCTTGCCACAGTCAACTACTGTGTAAAGTCCAAACAAAAATATTCTTAGCTCCCTGGAATCTTGATGGCTCAACAAACGGGTTGGTTTATTACAAACCGTATTAACGTGGCTATGATTCAGGCTGCTTGGACATGTTGAAATTGCAGCTTTTCTTTTCAAGAAACGGTTTAATCATGCAGCATAGTTGTGTCAAGGCTACTTCTTGTATGATTTTCAATTATTAAATAGGTTTTCCTGAGACCAATAACGCCTTTATGACAAACTAATCTTTTTGTGGATAGTATTCCATTAGCTGGCTAAGAGAAAGGAGAGGTGAGTGAGAACTAGTATTACAGTATTACAGTTCTCTTGTTTTGCCACTAGGGGGAGCGGAGGGTGGTGGGAGCATAGAGCATAGACTTTATATCTGTGGCATAGAGTATATTATATGGGAGAGGCAGAATGACTCGTTCATTTCAACACAACTTAAGTTGTGCATGATTCCCAAGCGGTTTAGTTTGTTAAAAACATCTTACATTTAGACATTATGCCCAGAACATTTCTGGCTTTGTGTCTCTAAACAACTCATGGCTTACAGAATGGCGACACAGACTTTTATACATCAAATACATTATATTTTAGTGTTATTTATTATAAATTAATATAAATATTGCTAATACAATTAATGTAATTATTACATGTTTAAAGTATATAAATATTGATTTAATATGAATACTGTATGTGTGTATAGTGTGTGCCAGCGGCTACGTAATTGTAGTCCTTAGCGGCCATTTCTTGGGTCAAAACACAGGTGTTTCAATTGTTTGATTGCATAGAACTATAGTCTAATCAGAACACCTGTGTAAGGCTGTGTTTACCCAAGAAATGGCCGCTCTTAGAACTACATTTGGCACACCCTATAGAGCTTGCTTTGCCTATTTACTTGTTGTTGTTATTTTCATATGAAATACATGGCTATAATTATGCAGTAAGTATCCAGTAAAATAACTACATCTCTGACATTTATAACAAACCAAACCGTTTGAAAATTGGTTGAAAATTTAGGAAGCAATGGTAATTTTAATAGTACATGCACTATATGCATTAGCTTAACTATGCATTAATGTTATGCATGGACCGGCTGACTGAGGTAAGATGGCCGCCGTGTAGCGACGTCAGTCCCCATTGGCCAACAGCGTGCGTAAGCCATCTAGCCTTTCTTATCCACCACTTTCCGTGCGAGTTTACTGGAGATTATTTGGACCACACTTCCGGTTTAACAACATACAAGCTCACGTCGCATCGCAGATGCAGCCTGTAGTGAGCTTGTAAATCACACTCGGCTGCGGCGCCGGAAGCTCGGTACAACGTCTGCGCAATGCACTATGGGGCGTTGGAAACCTGTGGATATATCCACCTGTTTCCGCGGGAGTTTACTGGAGATTATTTGGACCTGTTTGGACCACACTTCCGGTTTAACAGCAGACATACAAGCTCACGTCGCGTCGCAGATGCAGCCTGTTGTGAGCTTGTAAATCACACTCGGCTGCGGCACCGGAAGCTCGGTACAGCGTCTGCGCAATGCACTATGGGGCGTTGGAAACTCGTGGATATCTATGGTTTGAGGTGTTTCTCTGTTTGTTCATGACTCGGAAACCCGCACCGGGTGTGTGCTCAGTGTAGTGAGTGCAGTGGGCGTGTCGTCGTAGAGTGCGTTCAGTGTGGCTTATTTACAAACGACCAGTTTTAAGAGGCAGCTATGTGCCTTTTCACTCTGAACTCTGAAGGTAGCTTAACTTTCTGAAAAGCAGCAGTTGCTAAGTATGCTAACGTAACGTTGCTATTGAAAGGAGATGTAATTCCTAACATTTGCATACCTGCTGTTAGTTTACATGTTGATGTGTGTGAAACTATCAAGCCCAAACGACCAATTAAGCTGCGAATGCTGCATTTTGCGGTCATTTCCTCCATTGTTCACAGCTGAGAAGCACTCCAGACACGGTCATGAAAACCAACCAATCAAAACACAGCACCGACGCACCACACCGTCAAACCCCATCTTCTGAGTAGGGTTGGTCAGTGCGTGCACTCAGCACACCGGTGCGCCGCACACTGGATTTCCGAACGACAACTCACCAAGTGCACCGAATAAACGAACGACAACATGGCACACCAGTGCGTTGAGTGCGCATTTCCGAGCGCACCCTTTGAGTCAGTTGCACAATATGCATGTTCATATAATTTTAGCCTTGATACAATGACCGTCTTGATCCAAGGGCTCCCTTTGTTTCTGTTCATAATCCATTCAGTGACATACAAGACTATACAAAGAGTTTGTGTAGTAGCCAGGTTATGACTGAAAAATACTCATATTTGATATGCTTGTTGTGAGAGCTTGTTTACAGTTGGATGTTGGATTGAGGCTGATACTGTATGAGAATAGTGCAAGAGAGGCTAAAGAAATGTGAGTAAAGGAAGAACCAGTTGTGTTCTGCCAGGAGGCATTGTACTTAAAGTACAAAAGTATTGGCAATTTGGCATAAAAATGTACTTAAAGCACCAAAAGTACTAAAATGTTTGAAAATAGCTCACAATGCATCGCGATGCTAGCCTGATTTCAGACTCGGCTCACGAAACAGTCCACTATGAGACTGGGCGGGGTCTATGGTCAGGAACCAGGCAATCGCGATGCATTAGACCCAATACTCAACGTCAGCCTCAATCGTATCCCTTTTCCTATTTATTCAAATGAGACCCCAATTTATATTGTAAAATCTATGCTAATTTAACTCAGTGTACAAGTGGAACCAAGTGGACCCGTTCAGGACCATTTGGTTCCATTTGTACTATCATTTAGCAGGGGACCCCCTGGGACTCGCTCAAGGACCCCTGGTGGTCTCCGGACACCACTTTGAGAACCAATGCATTAAAGGATTATGTAACACTGGTTTCTTTCTAAATTGACATCTATCAGGAGATTCAGGACTCAGGAGACCATAAGGGGAGGTAAAGGTAATCTTCCCATATCTTGTGTGCATTTAGTGTTTGTATTTGTTGATGACATGTATTATGGTGATACTTTGTTTATGGTCTATTGATGATTGAATACATACAGGACCACAATGGAAACTTGTCTCCAGGACCTTTTTGTGTTATCCTTTTAGCCATAATGTCTGACTGCACCACGTGCTGTTTGCATTTCTGATTATTAAAGTATTCAATCAATCAGTAAAGTAAAAAAGACAGCCGGCAAATCACGTTTACAGTATTTGCATTGCACATTTGGTGCATTCAAATTCAATGTGTTTTACGTGAAACATTAAGCAAAAGAAAGGCGTAACAGGACATGTGAATACAGCGAAAGTTAAAAGTTATGACTCAGAAAAAAACTCAATATAAAAGGACGTGAATACAACAGAAACAAAAGTAAAATTGGATAGACTAGAAAGAGAAGAGTAAATCATGTTATATCTATAGTATACGGAGTGTTAAAACACTATAGAGCAGAGGTCTTCAATGATTTTCAGGCCAAGGACCCCTTAGTTGAGAGTTGAAGCAGGGACCCCCACTACATATTGTATACATTGTTTCACTTATTAAACCTTTTTATAGATTCCATAGATAGTTTCATACTTGTTTGGCAGCACTGTCATCAGTGTTTGATTCATTCATTAACTACTACCCTCAATATTAGCCATAAATTATAACTTCCAGGAGAGTGCGCTAATATTCGGACGTTATGTCTCTCCTGGAGTTATAAGCCAGAGTCATATGGCTCTCGCTGGTTGAGCCCCAAAGTCCACATTACGCTCAAAACATGTACAAATCAATAAGTCTTTGCTTTTGAAAATGTGGTGAAAGAGTAACGCCAGGATTCCATTCGTTCTTATCTTACCACTTTATTGGAACCTCATTTCACTAATGCTCAGCTTGAGTCTAATTAAATCTACAGGCAATACAAAGATGAAGACAGTTGAATCATGTTCATTCATTCTTGTACTGTTCTCCATTTTTGTCTAATAAAATATTCAATCAATCAATTCCATCAAGATTCCATTTGTTCCCTCTCAGAGTTAAATGAACACTGCGTATTCAGTGTGTGACCAAATGTAACAGTAATGTTGTTGTGTTCTCTCTGCAGACCAGACCCACTCCACCTCACCATGGCTGACAACATGGATGCTGCTGGCCAGAGAGAATCACCACAGGCTGCCAAGAGGATGAGACTAGATACTGACCATGTAAGTGTGTGTATGTCACAAGTGGAAAGTGTGTGATGTTCAACCGCTGTTTGTGGACTGACTCGTTGTTGTGTGCAAGCTGCTGTGTGTTGACCGTTAAAGCATCAAGCACAGGAGGACAGAATACATTTTGTATGTTTGTCTGTCTGCTTCTCAAGGCATTTATGACACGATTTGCACGTGTAGTGGCACATCTTGGTGTGTTCACCAATCAGCCCCTTTGGCTGCATTTAAACAGGAGACAGATTAGGAGGGTTTGGTAAAGGTTGGTGCAGATTAGAAGGGCAGGGAGGGGCATATTGAGGGGGTTTGGGGCAGATTGGTGCTGGTTGAGAGGGGATGGGGAAATGGAGAGGGAGATGGATGAGAAAACCCATTCTAGATTACCCAGCCAGCTAGTAATATGTGTTGTTGAAATATCACTGAGGAACTACGGTAATATACAATAGAAACTATGACGTTTTACAAGGTGTTTTCAAGCCACATTATTTACCAGATCAGCAACATGACTCACAGATGAATAGTAGTTTATTTGACTGATTTCTCTCTGGATGTCGTTGTGGTTGCACACTTCAGCAGGACGGCACCAGTGCACCTCTATCCTCCCTGGATGCTGAGGTGTTTGTGGACTCCAACCATCCCAACAAGGTGTTGGAGGGTCTCAACAGGCTGCGTCTCAACACTACCTTGTGTGATGTGACTCTGTGCTGTGAGGGACAGGAGGTCCCCTGCCATCGTTATGTACTGGCCTCCTTCAGCCCTTACTTTGAGGTACGCACGCACGCACGCACGCACGCACGCACGCACGCACACACACACACACACACATCTATTGACCTGACATTTCAAATCTGCCTTGGCTTTCACAAACCAATCATCATGCCATATGTAAACACAACAGATTTAAATTCTCTTTTCTCCCCACTCCTTTGCCCTGCTGAACAGCACTGTGGCTCTCAGAACTTCACTTTTGTGACTCTCTTGTTGTTTTTAATCCTTGGTGTAAAACCATTTCATGATTAGTAATGCTTTTGTTTTTATCTATCTTCGGATTGCTATGTTACACTATTCTATCTTGTGATTCTCTCTTGCCTTGTACATGCTGCTACTGGGGTTTGTTTGTGTGTCCATTGTGCAGTGTCTGTGTGTGTTTTAAAAAGTGTTGTTGATGCACTTGTGCACTTTTGCCCAAGACAAATTTCCCCTCGTGGGACAATAAAGTATATCTCATCTCATCTCATCTCATATCCAAATTAATTAATCGGTTAACAATGTAAATAACAAAGGAACCTAGAACCATGGACACTCCAAGCCAACCATTCACCTTTTCAACCTGCACAGGCCATGTTTACTTCTGGCATGGTGGAGTCCACACAGGAAAGGGTGACCATGAAAGGAGTGGAACCTCTCATGATTGGATTGCTGGTGAACTATGCCTACACTTCAAAGGTGTCCATCTCCACTGATAATGTGCAGGTAATGTATTATCATCATACTTAAACCTTCTTTATTGTCTCCATGTTTGTCCTACATAACATCAGTGCTTAACACATTGACTGCCAGGTATGTATTATGCCCCGTTTTCACTGAGTCAAACTTCTGGAAGTTTTTTCCAAAATGACAGCAATTTTGAAATTCACGGCATGTGAAAACGGCCACTTATTTTGTGTTCTGTGAGTTTTGGAGTCCAAAATTTGACGGCAAAATACCTAGTAATTTTTGCTGAAAGTACTGGGAGAATAGAAATTTCCCCACAGTGAAAACGGCATACTGTGATTTTTACTTTTTTCGGACAAGCAGGTGCATGCAAGGGGCCAATATTAACAGTTAAAGCATTGTAATTGGGATTGAAAGCTTCAGAATCCATATTGCATTCGAATGTTATGTAAGCCTGCCAAACACAGAAGACAGACGTCTATTTCTTTCTACAATCTCCAGCCTATACGGCCGTGGTGCTGAGAAATGCAAGCTTGCTAGATCAATTCATGGTTCAAACTTATTTGTAGGCTATTCTATAGCCTATTTGTAATTAAGCTGTGTGGGTTTTGATACAAGTCCGGTCTGGACCACGTTTTCTCTGTGTTTTCCTGGGATCACTCACGGGTGTGGGAGAGCAGCAGCAGCAAGCGTAGACCAATGAGAATGCTATTTGGCGACTTAAGTCGTTCATGAGATGAATGTGTTAATAAAGACATTTTGTTCATGTGTTCTAGGACCTGCTAGTAGCATCAGACTTGTTGGAAGTCCCGGCTGTTAGAGAGGCCTGCTGTGACTACATGGTGCATCACCTGGACATAAATAACTGTGTAGAGATGTACTGCTTTGCTGACAACCACTCCTGTGAAATGTTGAAGGAACACAGCAAGGATTATATTCTGGAACACTTCAGTGTCATCTACCAGCAGGTCAGTGGTTGAGGGGTCATACATTTCACAAGTTGTTAATGTTTTTGTCTGTTGTTGGCTGTTTTCTGTTCATGTTTTATTTGTATTTTTACCATTACTCAATCTGACAACTGGCACAGACCTGAGTAGAAACATGTAAAGGTAACTCTTAACCTCTGAGATTCGCCAACTAATGCCAGCAGACTACAACAGACAGTTTGAAGCAGTTGGAAGTAGTCTGTTTGGTGGAGAGAGGCTTTTAACTGTCTTGAGACAACTTGTTGTGATTTGACACTTGCCACAATGTAGCTTATTCACTAGATGTACCAGTAAGACTCCCTAATCGGGAGATAAGCGACTGTCAGGTCGCATACACAAACTTTAGAAGGCAATGGTAGCCAATCAGGAGGGAAATGGGAAATGGGACAGATCCATGTTGATGACATGACTTTAGAGATACTGTACTGTGTACCGCTTTGCGTGATTTTAGGGCAAAATCTGTAGGAGCAGTGTCCAAAAATATGTTTTGCAAGAATCGGCTTCATGGTGGCGCTAGAAGAGGGCCATTTGAGAAATGAGGGGTTGTGGTTTGGCAGCCAAGGAGTGTGTGTGCAAAGTTTGGCATGGATCGGGCCAACGGTGGCGGAGATATGAGTAGGGCAAAAGTGTGACGTGTGATTTGCGACAGACAGACAGACAGACAGACAGACAGCCGGTGGAGCTTTTTTCACTAAATGTACTAAACAGACCATCTACTATCACATTCACCAGTGAACACTTCAGATGAGAAAATGTGACGTATGAAGTATGGGAACAGTCTTCTCCATCTATCTAAAATGCTGTATTTTTCTTTCTACCAATAGGAAGAGTTCCTCTCTCTCTCCGTGGAAAGACTGACAGAGGTTCTCTCCAGTGACCGTCTTAATGTTCCTAAGGAGGACATGGTGTTTGAAGCTGCCATGCTGTGGTTAGACAGGTGTCCTAGCCGCAAGCACAACTTTGAAAAGGTCAGTCATTTCTTAGTCTCACCTTGTAAGACGATCAGAGGTCTCTGCCTATCATTATGCCAGGGGTCTTCTAAATGCAAGGTAGTTTCTAGCTGAACTGAACTGTATGCTTATGTGGTACTGGCTGGTTATATGCATGTTTATTATATAATGTTGCTCCAGTTGGACTAGTAAATACTTGTTGTTCTTTAAGGTGCTAGAGCAGATCCGTCTGCCTCTCATCAATCCCTCCTACCTCCTCACTGTGGTTGAGAGTCTGGATGTGGTGAAAGATCACCAGGGCTGCCAGAGGTTCATATCTGAGGCCAAGGGGGAGCGGCCCTACTCTAACACAGCACACCCACGCAACACCACAGGTACCTGCTGAACACATGCTTGCATGTTGCACCTGATGATGCTTTAAAAAAGCATATCTGCCAATAAAAGAACATGACTTTGGATTTCTACTGAGCAGTGGTGCTTTGGGATTTTCTTTTCAGTGCGGACGGTCATTTATTGACGTCACGTGCACGCACACACACGCGCCTCTAGAGGCTATTTAGAAAGAACGGATGTCAGCGTCTAATGGTGGGAAAACCAAAACAATGTTTTCTAGTCTTAAATATATTTGCATTAGGATTTTACTTTCTAGTTTCATTTAATTACAGTAGAGAAACAAAGTTTGCTTTGAACAAATCTCAAACAGTAGCCTACATACCACAGTAATGGAGCCATGTAAGAGGACACCTACTTATTATAACTCTATGGGACACACAAATGGAACCCAACCACCTTAAAAACCATTGAATATATCCCTGCTCTGCCTGCACGTAACCGTGATGCATGAAAACTGTTTTCACCTATACATATTTTGTTCTGATTGTATTGTTTTGTGTACACTTCTGCTTTGGTAATGTAAACGTGTGTTTTCTCATGCCAATAAAGCCCTTTAAATTGAATCGAATTGACACACATTTACATGCAGTCACCGCTGAAAACCTTAGGTGTTAAAGTAAGTATCCATATGAATAGAGTAGCCTGGGCTTGTGACTGCACCCCACTCACTGGTAAACCTGTTAAGGGTTTTATGCAAATAGCCATTTCATATAGGTTATATGGCACGTCGTCACTCAAATCTATGGGGACGCATTCTAGCATACAAAGTGCAAGCACTGTTCTGTGCCGTCCCTGCATGTGGGAAATATATTGGCCACACAGCGTCCGGTCACATCCGGCTACTGGGGCTTCGCAATGGTTATTGCATCATGATTTAATTATTTTTAGTTTACAATTCAAGCTTTCATTTAGTTGTTTGCGCTTTTACACATGTCAATGTGCATACCTATTTTCTCCTGGATTCATTCAGTTACAGCAAACTTTGTGCTGCCTCTCTGGGGAGAGAGTTCCTGAGGGGTGGGGCTGCCACACTGAAAGCTCTACTTCAACTCTTAAATCAGTACTCTGTCTCACCTGCTCCTTCTCCTCTGCTTGTAGAAGTGATTGTGACGGTGGGACAGACTACAACTCCCAAGGGCTTTGACAAAGTTGAGAGCTTTGATCCCCTGACCAATCAGTGGAAGACTCTTGGACGATTTCCCTCAAAATTATGCGGGTATGCTGTGGTTACATCAGGTGAGGATTCAACACACAGTAGAACATCACAATAAGATAGAAGTATATGTGAAGAAATGTAAAGTTGTGTATGCATATTGCATATTCAAATGAATTCTGCTCTTCTTCTACCATAGGTTCCACTATGTATGTGGCCGGAGGGAATGATGAGGATAATTACTTTAGAGAGATGTGGCGCTATGATGTTCACCATAACTCATGGTTGAAGATTGCTCCCATGAATGAGCGACGCAGTGAATTTCGTAAGATTGTCAAACTATCACATTCAAAGTAACCACATTAGCCCTGTTGTCCCTATTTTGGGCAGGTCATCATAGGCAACATAGAAATAAAAAATAAAGTAAAGAAAAATATATTTTCTCACTATGTATCACTTTAGCTAGTATGTAGATCTTCTCTTTCCAAATAGTAGAGTCCTGCACGGGTCCGATTTTGACAATCAAAAAATTGACCTGTCGCCCGCCCGTCTACCCGCGATTACATGCAGTAAAGTAAATAACCTAAACCCGTGCGTGCGTGCTTCCAAATGGAATCGCACTCGATCGTCCCTGCACGCCGTCCTCAGTGTTTGCGACGCAATATACAATATTTACATAAATGCCAGGTCGGTGGCCACTCTTAATCCTTTTAGATAGCCTTTTAAACCTCCCTTGCTTTGAGAACATGGGCTAACGTGCTAATGCCTGCTGTGGTTGTGTCTTTGTGTTGTGTGTGTCGACTCCTGCTGCCCACTGACTGTGTGCGCTCCACGTTGTTTAGGCGGAAACAATGCTGTAGTGTTGTGCATGGCGTGGTTGTGTCCTGCTGCTCAATGTGTGCCCTCCGGTAATGTTGTCTGATTTTCACAATAAAATGTCTCCCATCCTTATTTAGTCATGCACCGCCTGTCCCCGTACCTACGAATTTATAATAGTACCCGTAATTGCCGGACCATAAGCTGCGGCTTTTTTTCCATGTTTTGAACCCTGCGGCTTATATAACGGTGCGGCTTATATAGAGATTTGTACAGCTAACGGCCAGTTAGTTAGTTTTACAATGGTCTTAAACAAGGATTTATATATAGATTTTTACAGCTACCGGCTACCAGGGGCGCTCTTGCAGGAAGCAGGAAGGACACCTGCAGCTTATAGTCAGGTAGTTTTTTGTTCCAAATTTAGCTGGTGCGGCTTATATTCAGGTGCAGCTTATAGTCCAGCAATTACGGTCTTTTGACGGGTACCCACGGGCCACGGGCTCCGACCCGTTGCAGGACTCTGATGAAAATTCATTAAAATCAGCTGGTTCTGGAAATGCGTCTGTACAGGTAACAAAATGTATCGGCTTCAATGTAGAATAATGTCACCACATGATTTGTAGAATGTATGTCTTATGTATTGTTTACGTTTACGAGAATGCCAAATTATAGCAGATATAGAGTTTTTTCACAATCAAATTTCCAGCATCTCATATTGCAGGGCTTTTTGTGGCTCTTTTCCTTCAGACACGTTAATTTTCCATTCACATGTCCGGATAAAAATGAGCCATTTCACTTAAATGTGTTTCTTTTATTAGTTTGATATGGACATGGTTAACCGTTTTAAATGGTATTCATTGACTGGTTAAACGGTTAATTTTCTTTTTAGTTTTTGGTGCAACTTTACTTTTTTACCCCTTAAATCAGCGGTTCTCAAACTATGGGTCGCGACCCAAAGTGGGGTCGCGAGAAGGTGCCATTGGGGTCGCGCATTGGCAACCAAAAATATAAAGATTATTTTTTTATTTTTTACAATATGTTGTGCTAGAAAAAAGTTTGAGAACCCCTGCCTTAAATGATGCCGGGAAGCAGCCACCACACTACTGTCTTTGTTTTGGAATAACCACTAGGTGCTTTTGCCTTGGTTACCCAATGAGATGCTTCACTTCTAATGATCAGTTTAATTTTTATGTTTTCCCTGCACAACCCCACATGGTCCATAGGCCTGGTGATGCTGGATGGATATGTGTTTGCAGTGGGGGGCGAGGAAGGTGAGAAGTATCTAGACTCGATGGAACGCTACGATCCCAACACAGACAGCTGGCAGCTCATGAAGGATGTCGGTTTGGAAACGCATTCTCATTATGACTGTGGCTGTAATGTGGTGGCACTGGATGGAGAGCTCTATTTTATTGGTATGGAACAGATTGATGCACCTTTAGGTTCAGCCTACTGGGTTTCTTTTTTCATGTAGTGTGTGTCAAGCATAATTGTTTACTGAAAATGTACAAATTCTTTGGTATTATTATGTATTCTTGCTTCTCCTGTTGACAGTGAATAATGTTTTGATGTGTGTGTCCTCCTGGACTCTAGGTGGTGCTCCAAATGGATGGATGGATGAATGGATGGATGAATGGGAGCCATACCCACCCGAGATGGCCATGAAGGCCGTGAAGTACAATCCGAAAACATCTGTGTGGACAGAAGTCGCTCCTATGCAGATTCCTCGAGAAAAATCAGCTGCCTGTGTTCTGCATGGAAAGATCTATGTTACAGGTATCATATGTCTTCATAAATGTGATAATATAGAAATATATATTTTTTACACACAAGCACAAAAGTATAGGCATAAAATATGTGCTTGCAGAACATAAAAATACATTAAAAGTAGAATATTTGAGTAAATCCAATCAGTTACTTTCCGCCCTTTGATCTTAGTTTCATAACACACTCACTTGTCTTAAACTAATTAATAAAACACACTAACAGACAATATCCTGTTAATTCTTCTTCATATGCAGGTGGTCTGTACAATCGTACAATTGAGAATACGATGGAATGCTACAACCCCACGACCAACCAATGGAACATGTGTGCTCCCATGCAAGTGGAACGTTGCTCGCATAGCGTGGCTGTGGTAGATGGAAAGATCTACGTTCTAGGAGGGCTGAGAGACGGAGACGTCATGTATGACACTGTTGCTCCTCAAATGTCTGGGAAAAGGTTTCTTCTTGTGTACACCAGACATTTCTCTAATGGCTGTTTCTTTGTGTCTCTCCATTTAGTGTCCACAACATTGAGTGCTACTGTGAAGAGACTGACACGTGGGAAACTGTAGGGCAGATGGCTGATGCTTCTTACTGTTCTGACGGTCTCAGATGTGTCTCTGTCAGGCTGAAGAGGGGTCATGATCAACCCATAGATGATGAAGATGATGATTCTGAAGATGACTAGGGTTGGGGTCCGATAAGAGATCATACAATCACATATGGACCCGGTTTGTCACACCATCAGAGCTGGCATGTGGAATTGTCTGCTATACAACTAGAAGTAACAGTGGCTCTCAAATGTTTTAATTTCAAGCACCACCATAACTCTGGAGTTACAGACCTTTATCTGCCCATTTGGAACCTGAGTTCTAAATAGTAGAGGACCTGGGTAAGATATGTATGCGCTTAACTTAGGAGAGAATTTCTCAACTGTTCTAGACTAATATGACCCCTGGGAACAACGTCAGAACTTTGCGAAATTCTCTATCCGGGGCGAAATACCCCAAAATGACCACGCCCTTTAAAAAATGACCACACCTTGATTACTACCATATACATAGCTATATTTTCAAAACCGTTTGTGCTACAGATGTCATGAAGGGCTCAAAATGTTCAGAATACCAATGTTTAGGGGGACATATACGTGTGTAACATTTCTAATTTTGATATTTTATGACAAAACAACTAAGAAACGCTAAAAACTGTCAACTTCTTATTGTCCAGGGCCTTAGGGAATTTTTTTGCACTAATCAGTGTAAAACCATCAAACTTGTCCCAGATGTAACCCAGAGCATGCTCTAATGATTTAGGAAGGGTGCCCAGCAATTCTTCAGGGTCATCATTGTGGCCAAATCCAATATGGCCGCCATCTCAAAACACTTTTGGCTATAACTATTGAACCAGATGAGCTACAAATGCAAACTTGGTGTCTATTTCATGTTTTTTTGACCATTAGAAACATGTTGGAATGCTTGTCTTTATGTCTGGGTGTATCTCAACATATTTCAAAGATGACGTGTATCTGAAAATGTATTTTACTGTACCTTACTTAATCTTTGCCACCTTTTAGCAAACATTGTGTCTAGTATATGCTTCTTGAGCATTGGAAACACAAGGGTAGAGCACTAGAGCACTCTAATTAGCTTATTACGAGTAAGATGCATCAGGGCGACAAACAACCTCACCCTAAAGGGCGAGGTCGCGCCATGTCTTGGCCATCTGGCCACTGATGTATATCGACCAGTTACCCATATATGGAGACCCGTGGTACCCGTATATGGAGATCCAGGTACTTTATATGGAGATATGCTGTGAGAGCCCAAACATGCTTACTCAGTTATTTGATATGTGAAAGTCCTATGATGTCTATGACATCTGACATCATACCCTTTTATGTCCATAGATGGAGATCCCTGTCTGTAGAACCAGCCACACAGATATGGGCTGTCGTGACCATCTGTCTTGGCCATATATGGATTCCGTTAGTGTGGTATGTGGCCGATGTGGCCTCCATATACTGTATGGGCATGGGAATGGGTATGAGCATTCCCATATGAAGTCCTGTGAAGTCCTTATTATGTTGCCTGGTTAATAAACCAGACTGCACTCAACACCACCCCCTGGCGGTAGTGAAGTGTGTGATAGAGGCTGACACCGCCAGGCAACTTATTATGGGCTTAATATTGATGACATCAGGGAACTCCATATATGGGCATAAAAGGGACTCTGTTTGTGTGACATCACAGTGAAGCCAGGGCGTGACGTCAGAGCGGCTAAGCCATTCTGTTAGAGTGGTTCCCCTGACATCACAGTGATGTCAGAGAATTATGTCAGAGCTAAGATTTCTTGTTACTTAGGGGAGGCCATGGGGCTGGCTGTCGTCTTCTCCCCTTTGCTGACGTCAGCCTAGGCAGGGTCTGAACCACTCACCTTCCGTATGAAGGGCTGGGCATATGCACTAACCACTACACCAACGTCGCACCTTAGATGCAATTTTATTGAAACAATATAAGAGTAGACACAGCCAGTACAATATTGTGTAACAATGTTCAGCAAAAATGTTGTATATAAACGTCATTATCTTTGAAATATGCAAATTGGTTCGGACCCACCCAATCATAAAGATAAGCATTCCAACATGTTTAAAATGTCCAGAAAACATGAAATAGACACCAAGTTTGCATTTTGTAGCTCATCTGGTTCAATAGTTATAGCCAAAACTGTTTTGAGATGGCAGCCATATTGGATTTGGCCACAATGATGACTGAAGAGTCGCTGGGCACCCTTCCTAAATCATTAGAGCATGCTCTGGGTTACATCTGGGACAGGTTTGATTGTTTTACACTGATTAGTGCAAGAAATTTCCCTAAGGCCCTGGACAATAAGAAGTTGCCTGTTTTTAGCGTTTCTTAGTTGTTTTGTCATAAAATATCGAAATTAGAAATGTTACACACGTATATGTCCCCCTAAACATTGGTATTCTGAACATTTTGAGCACTTCAGAAAATGTGTAGCTCCAACGGTTTAGAAGATAAAGCCATATTGGAAGTTGTGGTCATTTTTAAAAGGGCGTGGTCATTTTCGGGTATTTCGCCCCGGATAGAGAATTTCGCAAAGTTCTTACGTTGTTCCCAGGGGTCATATTAGTCTAGAACAGTTGAGAAATTCTCTCCTAAGTTAAGCGCATACATATCTTACCCAGGTCCTAGACTAAAAGAATCTATAACATTTTGGCCTTCATTAAAATTTTTGTTCAAATATAAGAATCGTCAAATTGAACCACTAAGGAATAGAACAGTTATGAGGGAATCGTTAATGAACCAGAATCGTTAAAATACTAAAGTCCCTGACATCCCTGCAGTGAATGGAAAGGTGAAGGAGGAACCCATGGACAACTAAACCTCCCAGCAGATTGAGGATCTTGTGACCAAGTGGACTAATCAGTCTGGCCTGGACATCATCAGTGTCCGCAAGCCTTTCCACACAGACAACCCCAACATCCAGGGACAGTGGCATCCTTTCACCAACCCACCTCCTTCTGTAGGCCCAACAACCTAAATAATTAAAGACTACACATGGGGCAATATACAAATATTTTTTTCTTTTTACTAAACACAGACTGAATACTATTTGTAGCGATGGGCACAAGCTTTGGTTTTTATTTTTTTTGTAAAAAAGAAACTAATTATTTACTGTATATAATGAACATAAATCAGCCATGTTCAGCACTGCTGTTGTACTGTAATGACTCACCTGCCAGTAAGGAGCCCCCACCGGGAGGATGTAGTGCCTCCATCCTTCTCCTCCTGTTCAACGCCCCCCTGGGACCCCATAGACTTTACAGTGGTGGACTTTATTTACCCCTGTGACAACCAAGTGCCTGATTTTTTTGTGATGTAACTGCAGATACGGTTTATAAATAAAAAGAATGTTCAGTCTTTTCTGTCGTATCAGTCGATCTAACATTACAGATTGCCGACCAGTCATAACTATGTATGTAAATAACTCATTTAACTAAAGCGCTCATAATTTTAAAAGATTTGATTTGTGCTATTTGCCTGATTTGGAAGAAGCTCCCCTTTGCCACAGTATGTCCATGTATGGGCATAAAAGGGACAAGAACTGACACAGATCTCCATATATGGCCATTAATTTATTAGTGAATTCATTTTCCCCGTTGACTTGGATGGGAAAAATTCAAATGGTAAGACAAAATTAATTTGCAAAATTCGCGACACAGCAACCACACTTTCCAATTGCGTCTTTCTAGTAGTTGTTGTTGAATATATTGAATATATTATTCAGTTAACGGAGCACGTTGCACACCTGTCCAATATTAAAGGCTTGCATTTATAATTGTTGATAAAGGAGAAAGTAAGAGCACTTGTCTGTAATAATTCTGTTCTTGAGTTGAGTTAACTTGTCATTTTAGTGCAGTGTCATTTTGTTCCACAGGATGGCAGTCTAACCACATGGGAAGTAGAGTTATTATAATAGAGCCAGTGGTTCTAAACAGTGGTGGAAAAAGTACAAGGCCTATGTTAAAAATGTTACCTGAGTAAAATTACAAATGTATTGACATCAAAAATAAACTTAAAAGTACCAAAAGTAAATTTTACTATTTACACATTTTTATTCTCTTTGTTGTTGAAAGGAAAGTGTTAGAATTATACTTTAGTCGTTATTTTTGTCTCGGATCTGTTGAAATAGCGAGGGACAGAAAATGCTCTGGGGGCAGAGTTCTCCTCTGCCTACAAAATGATGTCACGGCTTAAAAGCCCCTACCTCTGATAATTAAACTAGCAGTAGCAGCAACATTTACTCAACTACTGTACTTAGGTACAATTTTAAGGTACTTTTACTTTACTTGAGTATTTCCAATTTTCAATACTTGTTCTGCTACTCCACTACATCTCAGAGGCACAGTAGCCTACTATTATTTGAAAACTTTACTCGTTACTACTTTTAAGATTTTTATTACGAAGCATATCCACTTCAATAGCCAATAGCTGACAATGCATCGCAAACAACGTGTTGTTAGCTTGTAAATCTTCAGCTCTGGTCCATAGCGTTAGTGGAGTTCTAACGCTATGGACCAGAGCTAGTAAATTTTCAAAAGATTTTCTTTTTTAATTATATGGCCTATACATAATGATACAATTGTGAAACGGGACATTCTGCATAATGAGTAGGTCTACTTTTACTTTTGGTATTTGAGGCCAATACTTTTGTACTTTTACTCAAGTAAATTTGTATTAACAGACAACACAGTAGGCACACATTGCAGTACTGATACTTTTACTCAAGTAAAGACATTTAGTACTTTTTCGACCACTGCAGCCAGGTGTGTCTTATTAGCTCTCAAATCAAAAGCCCTCTGCGCATGTCTGCTGTTGACTAGGCAGCAGCATTTCCAGTGTGTGGGTCTCAGTCAGAGTGTTGGTCAACCCTCAAGGTGGAATAGTTGTACAGATTATTTGTCAAGTTTGTCAAAATATACCTTACTGCTTCACTGGATAACATGTTAAGTAGATTCAGATCCCAGCTGGTGACTCCGGTCCTCAAATGTGGATTGTCCACATGGACTGAACGTGAACTGTTTAGGCTTTTCAAAACAAGAGAGAAGACGGTTTCCAAAAGCAGTTCATCAACTTCATCTTTGTCAGAGGAGGATGGAAGGAAGATAATGGAGGCCATGCTGAGACCTCAGATAAAGTTAAACAGAACAGGTACGTGACGTTTGTTTTTCTTTCATATTCAATAAGCCCTCTGTTTGAGTAGGAGAGAGAATTAACAACAATGAAGGGAGTATTAGGCGATTTTTAGCCTCTGTGGGGGCTAACTTGCTCTACTATGGAATACCAGTCAGACGCTTTCCAGCGTTTCTTAAATCTTTTCATGTCAAGGACCCTCAAATTGACACATTAGCCCACAGACCCCCATAAGAGAAGATTTGTTTGGCTTTAGCTGTGATTCTCGACCATTTTAATTTCAAGGACCCCCAGTTTGATATGCATTAGAGACTATTTGACACCAACCAATCTACACTGTGTCATCAGTGTTAATTTACTAGGGTCCATTTGGTTTCATTTGTACACAGACCCATAAGAATCCATTTGGTTCCTAACTATAACCAATCATTTGTCTGGGGACCCCCTGGAGCTCCCTCAAGGACCACCTGGGAACCAATGCTTTATACCAGATGTCAACAGACAACAGTATATTGTCACCATGGATACAGTGTAAATGCATCATCCTATAAACATTAACAATGAATAAAAACGCGACTCCATCTTTAAAGTAGCCTACATAAGCCAATAAAACAATTAAACTAGCAGTCAGACATGTGCAAAGTAAGCTAAACTATAAATAGTAGGCCTGTAACAGTACAGTACATGTCATACGGCAGTGGTTCTCAACCTGTAGGTCAGGACCCCCAGGGGGTCCCTAAATTACTTTGGGGGGTGTAACATTGTTTTGTCACTAAACGGTAAACAAACCACATACAGTTGACAATTTAAGGACTTTTTTAATACCTCTAAAATGAAAATTTAAACATTGGCCAAATTGTCAAATAGGCAGAAATTGTGAAAATAGCAGCTCTATATGCATGAGGATCGGCTATTTTCACAACGGAACCGTGTTATACAAAATGTAATTCCTCAAATCTTGGTGCTCGTCAGGGTGGGGGTCCCCAGTTAAAATATGATTATTTTGGGGGTCGGGGCCTGAAAAGGTTGAGCCACCACTGTCATACATGGCGATGGCTCAGGGTTAGAGTGGCCAATAACAACCGGGCGGGAGGTTCCCAGTTCGATCCTGGGCTCTGCCAGTGTTGGTGTCGAAGTGCCATTGAGCTCTGAACCCCCAATATCTCCTGGTGAGCAGTAGGGATGGGACGAGATATTATTGTTTATCGTGATAAAAACACTCATGATAATCGTATTGTGGAGATTTAATTTATTGTGATATCGTCCTCTCATGCATTGGGTTCAATTCACTTTTTATTTGCCAAGCTGCATATCCACTTGAACCCTCTATAATTAGTAAAAGGTACTTATAAGTCTATAAGACTTGATACAGACTTTTTTCACTATCAAATGTCTTAGCCAAAAAATAGCCGATCTACATCCTCTACAAGTAGGTACTGCTATCTTTTGGCATATCTTCCATGTATGATTATCGCGATAATATCGTGAATCGTGATTTATTTTGTCACAATAATCGTGATGTGACATTTTCACAAGGGGTGCAGGTGGTGAGCAGGTTGGTGTATATGGGTGTATGCAATCTGTGTTTGAATGGGTAAATGTTGTGCACAATCTCTATAAATCGCCTTGGATAGGCGCTATATACTGTAAATGCACCATTTACCACTTACATGTCGGGGTGATAGATGAGATAGATAGACCAGAGGTACTACACCATTTTTGCTCAGGTCACCTCCGTTAATAACTTCTCCATCCACGGCAGACGGCACCCCTGAATTATTGTTACTTACAGCACCTTAGATTTGTCATCTTGTGGTAGCTAATTGTGTAAATCTTCACATGATGTCACAAGGAAAACATATCCATTTTCCATTAGGACAGATTGAAAATAACTTAAACCAGTTGAATCCCAGCATCCCTATTCTGGTATTAACAGACACCTAAAATAGCAGATTGTGACACATTGGACGTTTGTAGATCAGCTGGTGTAGATTACAAAAGAATGCACCAAGTACAGTGCAACTCGGTCTAAGAATGCACCAAGTACAGTGCAACTCGGTCTGTTTTACTAAGTATCAATAGTTATAGTGAAGTGATATTGATTATTTCCAAGTTCAGAAACGTACAGAATACTCCTATGCCAAAGTTATCCCTAGGTATAGTACCCAATACCCATACATTTAAAGGGGAATTTCGATTTAAAACACTTCTGGGGTCATTTTAATGGCTTCAGAGCGACTTATTTCACCCTACACAAACATTCAGATTTCACAAACAAAGTGCTTAATAAAGTCTCACACGTGTCTTAATACGGTACGGCTTAAATGGATTCGAATGGATCCAATATAGTAATTTTGTCACAAGCTCTCGTTAATCATTTTCATCGGTTTAATATTTATAAATTTGAAGTTACAAAGGGTTTGTATAGGAAGGTGGCGTGTCTGATACAATGAATATCAAATATCTAAATACTGAATCAAGCAACTCAAGCAAATCAAGGATTCTCCCGAAAGCCTGAATAGACCAAATTACCCAAAAAAAATTAAACTGAAATGTACCTTAACTGGTTAAATGGTGCATTCGACAGACTCGAGACCTACTGTATCAATCTGAAGAATAGTGAGAGACGCTTTTAAAGTGAGAACATTATCACTTGGTAACACAACGCATGTTATCTCTAATCATTTTTTGGTTTCTTTATCTCCCCTCATTCTCCATCCCAGATTTTGTTCCTCCCCAACTACCAGCCAAGAAACATGTTTGTGACCAGTGTGGGAAAACGTTCAGCCAGAGAGGTAATCTCAAACGACACCAGACCGTTCATTCAGGAGAAAAGGCCCACCACTGTGACCAGTGTGGGAAAACGTTCAGCCAGAGAGGTAATCTCAAACGACACCAGACCGTTCATTCAGGAGAAAAGGCCCACCACTGTGACCAGTGTGGAAAAACTTTCAGCCGGAGAGGTAATCTCAAACAACACCAGACCGTTCATTCAGGAGAAAAGTCCCACAACTGTGACCAGTGTGGGAAAACGTTCAACAAGAGAGGTCATCTCAAACGACACCAGACCGTTCATTCAGGAGAAAAGTCCCACCACTGTGACCAGTGTGGGAAAACGTTCAGCCAGGGAGGTGATCTCAAACGACACCAGAGAATTCATACAGGAGAAAAGTCCCACCACTGTGACCAGTGTGGGAAAACGTTCAGCCAGAGAGTTCATCTCAAACAGCACCAGAGAATTCATACAGGGGAGAAGCCCTACTACTGTGAGCAGTGTGGGAAAACGTTCAGCCTTGGAAGTGGTCTGAAACAGCACCGGATGATTCATACAGGAGAGAAGCCCTACCACTGTCAGCAGTGTGGGAAAAAGTTTCGCCAAATAATTGATCTCAGCCGTCACCAGAGGATTCATACACTAGAGAAACCCTATCACTGTGACCAGTGTGACAAATGGTTCAGCACTGACAATGACCTCAGACAACACGAGAGGATTCATTCAGAAAACTATTACTTTTGTGACCAGTGTGAGAAACGGTTCAAACGTCACAGTCACTTAAAGGCACACATTCAGGCTATTCACACTTAAAAGAAGGGTTCTAAGGGTTTTTACCCAGGGTTTTTAACCCACATGATGCTTTTAAAGAAGTGAACCACTAAAAGTCTTCACGCTGGAGTGAAGCTCTTCTACTGTAAATTGTGTGGAAACAGTTTTCAATGGAGACAAATGTCAGTGTTTCCATGTGCACCGAGCTAGACTGGTTGGCAGATGTATGAGGCATTATTTGACTTTTTTGACAGCATCAGCGTTAGAAATTATTCAGCCAATGTGTTGCAACTTGAACCACAAAATCCCTAATTTAGGCACAACTGTTGAAAGCTTTGAAAAATTCTTTAGTTATACTTACATGTTCATTATTTTGCTCATACGCTCTCAAAAGGAAGATTTTATAAAATCAATGTTGCTTTGAAATTGATTCGAAAATGTTATTTGGTCAAAATGGACCAAAGCAATAGTTATCAGTGCAGGATCATCAAGAACTTGTGCCTTTTTCCCCCCGATTTTTGTTATTCTTATTAAAGTTCTGTTATTTCTTTGTATTTTATTATTCATCATTTCATCAAGTACAATTTTGAGTTATTTCGTATGTTAATGGAGTATTTCCAATTTTCAGTACTTGTACTTCTACTCCACTATTTCTCGGAGATAAATACTGTACTTTTATTCCTATTTTGTTACTGGTTACAAAAACATATATTACCCACCTCAGTCCTATACACATTTCGGCCATTTGAAAATAGCCCATGCGATGCATTGTGAGCTTCCAGATCTGCCATTTTCAAAAGATCTTTATACATTTGAAAACTTGTGAAATACCAGCTTCAATACATGACCTATCTCTGATACACTGGGTCAGTTCTGTAATATCTGGAATCAATCAGATCTCTGAACACATTCCCTTGGTCCGGTTGGGGTCCGTCATTTTGGACTAGTGAAAACCTCTTGTGTACCGTGATTTGGTCTTCAAATGTTGCGGTTTTGACTGCTGGGTAAAACTAATATATGAACTGTATCCTTACTGTATGTGAAATGGCCACCACAACTTATGGTTTCCATAATGTTTCTACAACTACAAAATATAGCATATTAGTTAGACTCGCCATGAACCACTCATTGTTGATCAGGGAATTCAATAATTTTTAATTGGATTGAACCCGGTTTCCTGCACACAAAGAGCTGATTTTATTTTCTTTTCTTTTTTACCAGTGGTCAAAGTTTGTGTCAGAATGTACCAGTGTTTAGGGGAGACATGACATGACACGATCTAAATTAATCCCCATGTAGATTAGAACCTTCTGGGATAGAGCTTTCAGTGTGGGCGATATGGGGGTGGTATGGAAACATATATCAGATTCTTTTATAATAAGCTACTTGTAATGTTATTTACCCACAACATCTGCAATGTCTCATCTTTCCTATCTTATCTTTTGTCAATGAATGACTATGTCTTCTCAAAGCAAAAATGCCAACATATGCCAATTCACCATTCCATGTAGGGGGTGGGTATTTTGGTGATTAATCATTGAGAAGATACAATGATCTCTAGATTAAGAGTGACACAGAAATCTGTCTGTTTTTGAATTCATAAATGTTGCTTTTTTTTCCTTTAAGAAATTACTTACAACTGTCCTGCAGCTATCAATGAGGAGGATTCAACATTGTAATCATTCATAATTAAAGCTGTTTTGCAAAAGCGCTCCCCAGCCCTGCTTTCTTGGAAAATTGGTGATATAGCTCCCCCTGCAGGTTACAACGATACATAAGAGTATTTATGTTTGAGTCCGGAACTGCTCTTCTGTAGTGTTATAGGATAACATTTAGTTGTTACACATTATCCCTTCGAAGAGGAGATGCGGGAGGAAAGAACAATGCATGTTGTTCAAGTTTAAAACGTCTTAATGTGAAAAGTTGATTTAAATAACATTTGTTGACATACACATTTCATTGCTGTTTGTGTGGGCGGTTGTAAAGTTCTTGAATGAATCCCCACAACAGTTCTTTAACTCCAAACAGTATTTATTTTAACTTCTTTACTTGGTAACATGAGAGCAATAATAACGTGTCCTTCACTCGCAATGTCAACATCAGATCCGAATCTACATCCGGGGCCCTGCTTCAAGTGTGTTACTACTACTAGTATATTCCAGTGCCAAGCGCCCCCTTGTGGAACAAATATAATATTGTCAGACCATGAACATTACAACCCTCTTCTCCTTAGAGATTTTTTTCTTTTAAACAGCTGTTCACAATTCAACAAAACATTCAGTTCACAGAAAATTCAATTCACAGTTCAACGCTTCTTTTTTTTTTTTTTTTTTTTTTAACAGCTATTGGAAATACACACAAGGAACATAGTCCATTCACATTATTCAAACTCAGACAGGTACGACGGGGGCCCCCTGTTGGCTCTGACCGGGTACCTACGGACAGGTGACTGTGGCTGAGGTGCGTTAGGGCCCAAGGGCTCTGGGGCCAGGGGCTCCGGGTTTGGCATTTCACACCAGTTCATGACATCTTGTCCATCATCCACAGTCTTTGAGTCACACAGAGAGTGATCGTTGACCACCAGTATTGGTTTGAAGTGGGATGAGTTTCGGGTGATGATATGATCGTTATTTTTAGCTGTCACCATCGAACCCTTGATAGCAATGACCTTGTAAGGTCGGGGATTGTAAGGAGGGCATAGTTTGCCTTGAGCCTTTTGACGGCATAGGACCGTGTCACCCACTTTCAGAGCCAACGGAGCAGCATGACGTGTCTTGTCAGCGTGGAGTTTCATCCTGTTCTTTGCCACCGCATCTTCTCGACGCAGCATTGCATCCGTGTGAGAGAGACGGGGAACAGGAGATTCAGGTAGCTTGATTCTGAGGGGCCTGCCAAACAGTACATCAGCGGGAGCCATGCCAGTCGAACAGTGAGGTGTGGCACGGTAGTTGCGGAGGAATGTGTACAGAGTCTGTTTCCATGGAAGGCCCTCAACATGAGCAGCACGTATAGTCTTTTCAAGGGTACGCATGAAGCGTTCGGCTTCTGCGTTGGCCTGAGGCCACAGCGGTGTTATCTTCCGATGTCTGAAACCCAGGTATGCCGCGAAATCAGCAAATTCAGAGCCTTGGAAAGGAGGGCCATTGTCTGTTTTTACCTGAAGGGGTATACCCAGCGTAGAGAATATTTTGTCAAGTTTGGGAACCGTGGCTCTAGCCGACGTGGACTGTAGGATCTCCACTTCTGGATACCTGGAGTATTCATCAATTACAACTAACAGATAATCACCAGAGGGGAATGGACCACAGAAATCCACACCAACCTTTTCCCAGGGTGATGACGGCAGCTCAGACATGCAGAGAGGTTCCCGTGTGTGAGTGGGCACAACAGCCTGACAGGGCAGACAGCTAGCTATCATGGTTTCTACTTGTCTGTCAATGCCAGGGAACCAGACTTTTTCCCTGATCAATTTCTTGGTTTTGACCACGCCTTGGTGGCCTTCATGGGCATGTGATATTGCCTTGATCTGTAGAGAATGGGGAACGGCAATCCTTGTGCCTCGTAACACTGTGTCATCTGTGGCAGTTACAGTCAGTTCATCCTTGATTCTTTTGTATGACAACAGTGCAGCAACATCAACCCCATCAGGAAAATCTTGGTTTTCTGACAGTGAACGCCATGCGTTTGTTTTAATGAGTCGAATGACCTCACATAGAGTGGGGTCAGTTTTAGTTGCATTCTGGATTTCGGCCAGTGTCATCGCTTTGGGAACGGCGGTCGTAGCGATGAAGTGTACATATTCTTCCGCTTGCTGTTCATCTCCTGAAGCACCTTGCAAGAGTGCGATAGGGTGCCGTGACATGTAATCTGCTGGGTTGTCTTTACCAGCTTTGTAGCGCACTGTGTAGTTATAGGGTTGCAGACGTAGACCCCAGCGTTCTATTCGAGCAGGTGGCTTGGATTTGGGGTTGTTGAAAATCCACTCCAGTGGTTTGTGATCACTAACTAGGATGAAGGGTGCTCCGTACAGATAGATGTGAAAATGTTCACAGCCCCACACAATGGCAAGAGCTTCACGTTCAGTCTGTGAATATTTTTGTTCAATGGGAGACAGTGCTCTACTTGCATAGCTTAGCACTCTGGCTGGTTCATTTGGGCCATCCCTTTGGGCTAATACAGCTCCAAGGCCCACTGGACTTGCATCGACTACCAGTTCAGTTAGTTTCTGTGAGTCAAAGTAGGTCATCACAGCATCAGTTGTCAAACTGCGTTTCATCTCATTAAGAGACCTCTGGTGTTCTTCTGTCCAACTCCAACGAGCATTCTTTTTTGTAAGTTCCCTCAGCGGTTGAGTTATTGTGGCAAAATCTTTAATGAAACGGGCGCTGTAATTGGCCATGCCAATTAGACTGCGAACTTCACTGGCATTGTTTGGGGAAGCTGCGTCGTGTAAGGCCTGAACCTTCTTAGGGTCAGGAGAGAATCCTCCATCTGAGAATGTGTATCCAAAGAAATCCAGCGTTGTTTGTGCATAAGAGCATTTAGCCTTGTTGAGGGTCAGGTTCTTCTCCTTTAACCTCTTGAATGTCGCCCTCAGAGCTTGATCATGAGCAGCCTTTGTCCTGCCAAACACCAAGATGTCATCACTGAGGTTGATAACACCCGGGATGCCATCCAGGGCTTGTTGAATGGCATTTTGAAATACCTCAGCAGCCGATGAGACCCCAAAGCTCAGTCTCTTGTAACGTCGTAGTCCTACATGAGTGGAGAATGTTGTGATATAACGTGAGGATGGCTCTAATTCTAGCTGATGATACCCACAATTTAAATCCAGCTTTGAGAAGAATTTGGCTCCATTGAGTGATTGTATCACATCATCCACGGTAGGTGTGAGATGTCTTTCTCTTTCAATGGCCCGGTTTGGTAATCGCATGTCCACGCAGATACGCACTGCTTCTGGGTCTTTTGGCTTTGGAACAGGGACAATTGGAGAAACCCATGGAGTGGGGCCATCCACTCTTTCAATGATATCAAGGTCTTCTAGGCGCTCTAATTCCGCCTCGAGTCGCCTCCTTACGTGAAACGGTACTCTCCTGTGAGGTTGTGTGACTGGAGGGACATTTCTCTTTATGTGCAATTTCACTTGCAAGTCCTTCAATTTGCCCACTCCATGAAACAAGTCAGCATATTCAGTGAGTAGGTCATTCACTGTTGTGACTTCTGGCTGGTTTTCAGTCATTGTGGGCTGCACTGGCAGTCTTGGGGACGTGTGGAGTGTGTTGGCAACCGTGATTAATCCCAGTTGAATGGCAGTATCATATCCAAGTAGACTACCATTGCTGCCTTGTAGTACATGGAATGTTGCATTTGTGAAACGTTGCTTGGATTCCACCAGTGAGGTGAATTTCCCTATGGCAGGCAGCGGTGTGTGTGAGCCATAAGGAAAAATGGGAACTGTGGATTTTGTGAGTAGGGGCTTGTACTTCAATTTCTGATAAGTCATTTCATCAATGATGTTTACAGATGCCCCTGTATCAAGCATGACTTGTATGTCGCAGTCACTGACCTTTATCTTTGCATGTGGGAGATTTGCTCTCGGACGAGAAATGGTGTAGAGATACTCCTCAGAAGGCACTGTGTCCTCCTGTTCGCCTGTTGCTTGGGATGTTGTACCACCATCTCCACTGGTGTGAACATAATGCACTTCATGTCGACTTCTGATGCCTCCCTGTGGCCGTTTAGAGCGACAACATTTCGCAAAATGTCCCTGTTTTCCACAGGAATTACACATTTTCCCTCTTGCTGGGCACGGCATGCCATCACGATGGGGAAATGTGCCAGAGCAGTTGTAGCATTTTTTCTTTAGAGCTCCCCGCTCCACATCCACAGCCATAACATCTTCTCTTGTATGTTCTTTAATTGCACTGTGTTGTGGTTGTTCCATTCCAGATGCTTGTATCTCAACAAGTGCCATGGTTCTTCCTAATAACAGTAGCTCTGACAATGTCATCTCTGGTTTCTGTAGTGCTTGACGTCGTAGTTTATTGCATGTACATGTTTGAATGATCATAGTTTTGATCTCCCTTTCAACATCATGAAAGTCACATGTTGCTGCCAGTTGCCTCAGCCTTGTGTGATATGAGTCAAGTGATTCTCCTGCAAGTTGTTTAGCTTGTCTGAATTTGTATGTCTCATAGGTAATGTTGATTTTAGGGGAGAAATACTCACTTAGTTTTTCTGTTGCCTTTTTGTAGTCCTTTGCTTCCCCAGTGTCAGTGAGTGTATCAAAGATGTCCTGCACACCTTCCCCAGCATAGTGCAAAAGCATAGCACGTTTCCTTGTATCATCCTTTACATCCAAAGCAATGATAAAGTTCTCAAACCTCTGTAGCCACTTCTTCCAACGGACAGAAGAGTTCTGATCATCAGCAACATCAAAAGCAGGGAATGACGGTAATGCAGCAGCCATGGTGTTGTCTTCGTTTTTTTTTTTTTTTTTTTTTTACTTTTATTTTGTCTCAATTTTCGTTGTTGTTGTTGTTTTAAATCCTCGTCGCCAGTGTAAAGTTCTTGAATGAATCCCCACAACAGTTCTTTAACTCCAAACAGTATTTATTTTAACTTCTTTACTTGGTAACATGAGAGCAATAATAACGTGTCCTTCACTCGCAATGTCAACATCAGATCCGAATCTACATCCGGGGCCCTGCTTCAAGTGTGTTACTACTACTAGTATATTCCAGTGCCAAGCGCCCCCTTGTGGAACAAATATAATATTGTCAGACCATGAACATTACAGCGGTCACTTTTGGACTAATTTCCTTTGGACGTGTATGCAGATCAGCGAGGTATGTTTTTGAGTCAGTTGTACAAATATGCACGTTCATATCATTTTAGCCTTGATAATGACCGTCTTGATCCAGGCCTCCCTTTGTTTCTGTTCATATCTTTCAGTGACATACAGTGACTTTACAAAGAGTTTGTGTAGTAGCCAGGATATGACTGAAAAATACTCATTTATTGTTGTGAGAGCTGATTGAGGCTGATACTGTATCATGAGAATAGTGAAGAGAAGTTAAATAAATGTGAGTAAAGGAAGAACCAACCAGTTGTGTTTTGCCAGGAGGCATTGGTGTAAAAAGTAAACATTTCTTAATGTACTTAAAGTACAAAAGTATTGGCATCAAATTGTACTTAAAGCACAAAATAGAAGATCTACAAGCTCACAATGCATCGCGATGCATTAGACCCAATAGCCTCAATCCTATCCTTTTATCCTATTTATTTAAATGAGACCCCAATTCATATTGTAAAATCAATGCTAATTTAACTCCGTGTACAAGTGGAACCAAATGGGCCCGTTCCATTTTTGGTCATTGAGTTACACACACATAAGGGTCCATTTGTTTTCTAACTATGATTTAGCAGGGGACCTCCTGGGACTCCCTCAAGGACCCCTGGTGGTCCCCAGACCCCACTTTGAGAACCAATGCATTAAAGGATATGTTATGCAACACTGGTTTCTTTCTAAATTGACATCTATCTAAAGGCAATCTTCCCATCTCTTGTGCATGTAGTGTTTGTATTTGATGATGACATGTACAGTATTATTATTGTGATAATTTGTTATGCTGTGTTGATGATTGAATACATACAGGACCACAATGGAAACTCGTCTCCAGGACCTTTTTGTGTTATCCTTTTAGCCATAATGTCTGACTGCACCACGTGCTGTTTGCATTTCTGATTATTAAAGTATTCAATCAATCAATAAAGTAAAAAGGACAGCCGGAAAATCAAGTTTATTTGTATTGCACATTTGGTGCATTCAAAATCAATGTGTTTTACTTGAAACATTAAGCAAAAGAAAGGCGTAACAGGACATGTGAATTCAGTGAAAGTTAAACGTTATGACACAGAAAAAAACTCAATATAAAAGGACATGAATACAACAGAAACAAAAGTAAAATACTAGAAAGACTAGAAAGAGAAGAGTAAATCATGTTATAGAAGATATGTTAAAAGCACTATAGAGCAGGGGTCTTTAATGTTTTTCAGGCCAAGGACCCCTTAGTTGAGAGTTGAAGCAGGGACCCCCACTACATATTGTATAAATTGTTTCGCTTATTAAACTTTTTTTTTATAGATTTCATAGATAGCTTCATACTTGTTTGGCAGCAGTCATCAGTGTTGGATTCATTCATTAACTACTACCCTCAATATCTAGTGAATTTAACCTTTGGCTCTGTACTTGGTGTGCTCTTTTTTCCCTCTACACGAAACCGCTTTGCTGAAAATAGCAGATCTACAATCTCACAAGGTGTTTATGAGCTTGTAGATCTGCTATTTTCTGCAAATGCCCCCCCCCCCCCCCCCCAGAATAGGGATGCTACTGTAAGGTTCAAGTGATTAATACAAGTTTAAAACATTTAGAAAGTTCCAATCACACAAACATTTGCCAGCCCTCCTGTAGTAATTCTGAGGACCCCCTGGGGTTCCTGGACCCCCTGTTGAAGATCCCTGCTATAGAGGATATGCTCAACAAACCTCCCCTGATCAAATAAAACAGTATATCAAACGACAACAATGAAGCGGTTTCTTTGCTTTTGAAAATGTGAGACTGAGAGAGAGTAACGCCAGTACTCCATTTGTTCAGATCTTACCACTTTATTGGAACCTCATTTCACTAATGCTCAGCTTGAGTCTAATTAAATCGACAGGCAATAAAAAGATGAAGACAGTTGAATCATGTTCATTGTACTGTTCTGCATTTATGTCTAATACAATATTCAATCAATCAATTCCATCAAGATTCCATTTGTACCATCTCAGAGTTAAATAAACACCCGTATTTCACTGTGTGACCAAATGTAACAGTAATGTTGTTGTGTTCTCTCTGCAGACGCAACACACTCACCTCATCTCAGACCCAGTCCTCTCCACCTCAGCTCAGCCATGGCTGACAACATGGATGTTGCCGGCCAGAGAGAATCACCACAGGCTGCCAAGAGGATGAGACTGGACACTGACCATGTGAGAGAGTGTGTGGTGGACTGACTGCGTTGTTATGTGCAAGCTGCTGTGTGTTGATCGTTAAACCATCAACCACAGGAGGACAGAATACATGCTGGATGTTTGCATGTTTGTCTGTCTGCTTCTGTAATAGTGACGCATCTTGTGTGTTCACCAATCACCACCTTTGGCTACATTTTAACAGGACACCGATTAGGAGGGTTTATTGGTAAATGTTGGTGCAGATTAGAAGGGCAGGGAGGGGCATATTGAGGGGCAGATTGGTGCTGGTTGAGAGGGGATGGGGAAATGGAGAGGGAGATGGATGAGAAAACCCATTCTAGATTACACAGCCAGCTAGTAATATGTGTTGTTGAAATGTCACCGGGGAACTAATATACAGGGGAAAATATGACATTTTACAAGGTGTTTTCAAGCCACATTATTTACCAGATCAGCAACATGACTCACAGATGAATAGTAGTTTATTTGACTGATTTCTCTCTGGATGTTGTTGTGGTTGCACACTTCAGCAGGACGGCACCAGTGCACCTCTATCCTCCCTGGATGCTGAGGTGTTTGTGGACTCCAACCATCCCAACAAGGTGTTGGAGGGTCTCAACAGGCTGCGTCTCAACACTACCTTCTGTGATGTGACTCTGTGCTGTGAGGGACAGGAGGTCCCCTGCCATCGTTATGTACTGGCCTCCTTCAGCCCTTACTTTGAGGTAAACACACACTTTTATTGACCTGCCGTTGTTTTTGAAAAAATGTATGTTTTTACGATCAGTTTTTCATGTCAAGGATGCCTAAAATTATATGTATTTGGCCACAGACCCCCATCTCAAAATATGTTGTTCCAGACACCCCCAGAAACAAAGATAAGGGTTACAAAAGTTAGCTTAAAAAAATAAATAAAAAAAATAAATAAATATATATATATATATATATATATATATATATATATATATATATATATATATATATATATATATATATACTGTATATTCATTCAAAGCTAGTATAAAATAGTGGTTAAAATCCAAAGTGACACAGATTCTTTCCAGGTCTGCCTGACACAAACAATCATTAATCAATTACACATTAATGTTTAAATAAGAAAGGCCTAAACTATGGACACTCCAAGCCAACCATTCACCCTTTCAACCTGCACAGGCCATGTTTACCTCTGGCATGGTGGAGTCCACACAGGAAAGGGTGACCATAAAAGGAGTGGAACCTTACATGATTGCATTGCTGGTGAACTATGCCTACACCTCAAAGGTGTCCATCTCCACTGATAATGTGCAGGTAATGTATTATCATCATACTTAAATCTTCTTTATTGTCTCTTCTGCCCTAAATAACACATATCAGTGCTTAACACATCGACTGCAACTGTGATTTTACTATTTTCACTGGCAACTGGAACGCGACATGGGGCCATGATGTAAATAAAACCACATGGCCAGGTGGAGGGTCACCTTTTCTTTCACCCGGAAAATAACATTTGTGTACACATTCTTCAATCGTAGTAAAAGCTTGTTTTTACCAACAACGAAAAAAAAACGCATCTGGGAAATGAATCCTAGTTACATTTTGGGATGATGTTATTACCAATTGTATTCTGGGATTTGTAGTCCTGGGATCACTCACGGGTGCGGAAAAGCGTCAGCTAGCGGAAACGACTGAAAACGCAGTTTGACGACTTAAGTCGTTCATGAGATGAATGTGTTAAAGACATTTTGTTCATTTTTCATAGGCCCTGCTATTAGCATCAGACCTGTTGCAAGTCCAGGATGTTCGAGAGGCCTGCTGTGACTACATGGTGCGTCACATGGACATCAATAACTGTGTAGAGATTTACTGCTTTGCAGACGACCACTCCTGTGAAATGCTCAAGGAACACAGCATGTATTACATTTTTGAACACTTCAGTGTCATCTACCAGCAGGTCAGTATTGAGTTTTATTTCTGTTGTTCAATTTCTGTTTTATTACCATTACTCACCCTGACAACTGACACAGACCTGAGAGTAGAAACATACAAAGTGTCTTGAGACAACTTGTTGTGATTTAACTCTTTAATGGAATTGAATTGAAAACATTCAATCAGTCCCAGTGGTTGATTATCTATCTATAAATGCGACAAATCTCTGTCTGTTTGTTTGTAATCCGCGTATTTCGAGAACTGTTCGTCCCACCGGCTTCAGATTCGGCACGCGCGTTCCCCGCCGCCGCGCGGAGTGCAGTGCCGGGCCTCGACCCGACCCGACTCGCGGTTTTCCGAAACCGGCGCGAAACGTTCGGAATCTCCTTATGCGGAGCTGATTGTTGACATCAGGCTGTTCCGGAGGAAATCGGCGCAAGCGCTGAGTCATTGTGACATCACTTCATAAAAGGCTCTGACATCACGTACGCCACATGAGTCAACACAAAATCTCTGTGAATGTGTATGTAATCCGCGTATCTCGAGAACCCTTCTTCCCACCGGCACGCGTGTTCTCCAGATATGGGCATAAAGTCTGACATCAGAGTTTTCCGCAACCTGTACTGTGTGTGCAGAGATCTTCATATATGGGCATAAGTGGACAAAGACAAACAGATGGTCAAAACGGGCACGAAAGGTTCGGATTCTGATGTCTGACATCAGGATTCTCCGGAACTGGCACTGTGTCTGCATAGATCTCCATATATGGGCATAAAATGGATGCCGCGCGGAGTGCAGTGCCGGGCCTCGACCCGACCCGACTCGCGGTTTTCCGAAACCGGCGCGAAACGTTCGGAATCTCCTTATGCGGAGCTGATTGTTGACATCAGGCTGTTCCGGAGGAAATCGGCGCAAGCGCTGAGTCATTGTGACATCACTTCATAAAAGGCTCTGACATCACGTACGCCACATGAGTCAACACAAAATCTCTGTGAATGTGTATGTAATCCGCGTATCTCGAGAACCCTTCTTCCCACCGGCACGCGTGTTCTCCAGATATGGGCATAAAGTCTGACATCAGAGTTTTCCGCAACCGGTACTGTGTGTGCAGAGATCTTCATATATGGGCATAAGTGGACAAAGACAAACAGATGGTCAAAACGGGCACGAAAGGTTCGGATTCTGATGTCTGACATCAGGATTCTCCGGAACTGGCACTGTGTCTGCATAGATCTCCATATATGGGCATAAAATGGATGCAGACAGACAAATACAGATATCTCCATATATGGGCATAAATGGACACAGGCAAACAGATGGTCAAAGATCTCCATATATGGGCATAAAGTGGACGCAGACAGACAGATACAGATATCTCCATATATGGGCATAAATGGACACAGGCAAACAGATGGTCAAAACGGGTCCTATGACAACAGGTATAATGGGGTTTGCATTAAGTTTGTCTCCTCCTCCATCTGTTTGTCTGTGTCCCTTTATTCCCATTATGGAGATCTCTGTATCTGTCTGTGCCTCCGACTGTGTTGCAGACACAGTGCCGGTTCCCCCTTTAATGCAAACCCCATTATACCTGTTGTCATAGGACCCGTTTTGACCATCTGTTTGAAAAAGCGACAGAAATCTCATATATGGGCATAAAATGGACGCAGATAAACTCATATCTCCATATATGGCATATATGGGCATACAATGGATGCAGAATCACAAAGATCTCCATATACGGGCATAAAAGGGACACAGACAGACAGATACAGAGATCTCCATATATGGGCATAAAATGGACGCAGATAGACAGATATCTCCATATATGGGCATATATGGGCATAAAATGGACCCAGAACTATAACTGCAGTGATCTCCATATATGGACATAAAATGGACACCGACAGACAGACAGATACAGATATCTCCATATATGGGCATAAATGGACACAGGCAGACAAATGGTCAAAACGGGTCCTATGAAAACAGGTATAATGGGGTTTGCATTAAAGGGCGGGGCATTCATTCCCTATTTACATTGTTCCGAGTTGGCCAGGTCGCCGACTAGACGCTGGGCCGCCCTTCTAGTATATATTAATAAGCTACAGTCAAAAGGTAGCCTATTCACTAAATTCACTAAACAGACCATTTACTATCACCAGCGTACATTTCAGAGGAACAAAGGTGACTTCCGTATGATGTATGGGAACAGTCTTCTCCATCTATTGGCTAATCTACTGTATTTATTTTTCTACCAATAGGAAGAGTTCCTCTCTCTCTCAGTGGAAAGACTGACAGAGGTTCTCTCCAGTGACCTGACCATCTCAATGTTCCTAAGGAGGACATGGTGTTTGAAGCTGCCATGCAGTGGTTAGACAGGTGTCCAAGCCGCAAGCACTTTGAAAAGGTCAGTCATTTCTTAGTCTCACCTTGTAAGACGATCAGAGGTCTCTGCCTATGTCAGGAGTCTTCTAAATTCAAGTTGGTTTCCAAAACAAGCTTGGCGTCTACTGTATACCTTTGTGGTACTGGCTGGTAATATGCATAGGACTGTCCTCTCCTCTTCTCTGTCTCACTCCCCGTTTCCTGTCAATAAAGGCATAAAAAGATATCTAAAAAAATATATATATTTTTTATAGAATCAATTACTACTCCGTTGTGGTGCAGGGTGCTGGTGTGTCATGTACTTCTAATTTAGTCCATACTTCCTGTAAGCACCTGTACGTTTTTGGAGATGAGCGTGCTTCCCTCTTTGCTCTGAATCATAATGTTATGATTACCACAGATGAGCTCTAAAAGTGTGAAAAATATATTTTTCATTTCACTAAGTCTTTAAAGGATTCATTGCTTTTAACACATCGCCAACTAGGTATTAATCACTTTATCCGCCACTACCACGGTTCATATTACTGTTGCCAATTTACGTTTTAAATTTATTTATTTTTTCTGCAACCCTTTTATATAAAACAACTCGTTAAAGTTGGATTAACGTTTATTATATGAAGTTGTTCCAGTTGGACGAGTAAATATTTGGTGTTCTTTAAGGTGCTAGAGCAGATCCGTCTGCCTCTCATCAGTCCCTCCTACCTCCTCACTGTGGTTGAGAGTCTGGATGTGGTGAAAGATCACCAGGGCTGCCAGAGGTTCATATCTGAGGCCAAGGGGGAGCAGCCCTACTCTCACACAGCACGTCCACGCAGGACCGCAGGTACCTGCTGAACACAGAAACAAACAATAAAGCACGCACACCCACTCACTAAAAAAACAAGCGCTGGGCTGAGGTCAGAATTCACAAAGAAGAATAGAGCTGGCACACTGGTTCGTGCTCCAATGATTAGTTAATAAACAATTATTTTGTTTCCTTTCTACACCATTGGATGTGACATTTCAAGTCTGCTAGCTGAACAAGATGAATTGCATTTTTATTGCAATTTTCTAAGTACTCAAATGCTTTAAAATGGTCCATTCATTCATACATAGCAATCTGAAGTGGCGAACAGTCGATGCCAGTGTCCTCACTTCACAGAGCGTGGAAGTAGGGTGATGAGTGCTGCAGGCATTACCATTAAGGCTTGCCCACCTGCCCCCGGCAAACTTTCGGGCAGGTGGAGTTTGCTTTCAGGTTGCCCGACCGGACAACACAAGATATCTTTCTAAACACCTGAATGTGGCCAGATCGCTCTGTCTTCTGGTCTGTGGCATGTAAAATAAGAGCACGGTTTACCGGTTAAATATAGAATAGGTGTGAACCCACAGTCATATTCAATCATAGCTATGCAGTATTTGGAAAATATATTAGGTATGACATGTTTTATTGTACAGACCCAGAAAATAAACAAAAATTGAACAGTAATTCAAATTCTACCTATCATTTAATAATGGACGATTTACTTTTTGGGCAAGTGGGCATGACCTTTGAGCAAGTAGAACATGATCTGTACTTGCTCGACGGGCACCTTAGGGGAGACCTTAGTGTCAACCCTTGTGCTAGAGTCTAGCACAAGGGTTGACACTAAGGTCTGTACTGTCTAGCAGCTAGACAGTACAAAGGCTGGTCGCACTTGTTGTTTTCTTCGGAAAGTGACAAGAATTACCAGCCATATTTAGCTGTGAGTGCTCAAGGCACAAGTTGGCACCTTGACAGTGCAGTCTAGTTTATACATGGCTACCAATCTTCTGCTGGATTAATTCAGTGACTGCTTTATCTATCCTAACATTCCACCTATAGAGGGTATGCGCATGACGACATCATCATACCCAGAAGTTACGTGGTAATGCCTACTGAGTGGCAAAAAAAAAAAGAAAAACACTTTCTGGCCTTGACAGCCCATATATCCAAACAGAAACTCCTATCTGATTGCCTTAAACTACGTTAAACTCACTTTGCCACTCACTTTGCCATTCGATTTGCCAATCACTTTATGCTTGCGCATACCCTCTATTACCATTGTTAGGCCGGCCACACTGAAAGCTCTATCCCAGAAGGGTCTATTCTCCATGGGGAGAGAGTTGGGGCTGCCACACTGAACGATAAACCAAATACAATTGGTTTCTCCTTCAACTCATAAATCTACTGTCTCACCTGCTTCTTCTCCTCTGCTTGTTGAAGTGATCGTGACGGTGGGAGTGACTGAAAGAAAGGGCTTTGACAAAGTTGAAAGCTTTGATCCCCTGACCAATCAGTGGAAGCCTCTTGGACAACTGCCCACGGAAGCATACAGTTATGCTGTGGTTACATCAGGTGAGGATTCAACCACGGGGTAACTTACCATACAGAAAACAAACAAAGGCCCCAATGGAAACAAGCCATAGCACTTTCTTGGGTTTAAATCCTATTAAGCCGCCTCTCCATTGGCATGACCCCACCCCACACACTTGAGCCAGGTGTTGCACTACAAGGAACTGTGTGGAGTGGCGTGAAAGTGTAAAAAGTATCCATTCTAGAGTAGGTCCGAGCTGCTACTGATTGGTCGGAGAATCTGGCTCACGGCTGAGCTGTGTCTTTCAACACGAGACATCTTTTAGTTTGTGAGTCGCTGCTGCAAATTAAATATAAAAGCAAAGCCTGTTTGTTTTGAGACCCTAGATCCATATGTTGAAGAAAGGGGCGTTGATTTCTTTCGGGAGGGGAGGAGGGTAGTGGGAGGGGATACTGCACTTTAATGGAAAAGTAGATATGAAAATGTAGTGCGGTGCAGTGTCGGGCTAAAAGACTCTATGGAAAGGCGGCTTTAGAACTTTTATTAAATGTTTTATTCTTTTTATTTCTGCAAACTGCTAATAAAGTATTCAATCAATCAAACATAGTAAGACACTTAATGATAGTACCGCACCATACAGTACACATAGTAAGATGTAGTGTTGCACAGATTCCCAAAGCACTACAGCCAGTGATTAAGTGTACATATATGATTGACAGGCAGAGTAGACACTTACCTTCACATAGAGTAATGTGATTGGTCAAGGAATACAGGGAACATGTAAGAATGTTACCTACAGCATGCAGCCAGTAGAGTGGTTGGTATATAAACCCATCTGGTAGCTTATTTCACAATACACTGGCACTTCTTTGGTGAATTTCTTTGAATTTAAAGTTGTGTATGCATATTGAAATCAATTCTGCTCTTCTTCCACCATAGGTTCCACTCTGTATATTGCCGGAGGCCATGAAATTGATAACATTGATGACATGTGGCGCTATGATGTTTACCATAACTCATGGTTGAAGCTGGCTCCCATGAAGAAGCCACGCAGTGGACTTAGTAAGATTGTCAAACTATCACATTCAAATTAACCACATTAACCCTGGTGTCCCTTATTTGGGCAACAACAATAGTAATATAAATTATTACATATAATTAGTATTATCTTTTCTAAAACGGCTAGTTCCATTCCTTGATTCTGATTGGCTGGTTGCTATGGTATATGAGACTATAACCCACACCTTGAATCAGTTTATATCAAACCCAGGTGCGTTATTTCTTTCCACAGTGTTCCACAGTGCACCAATTATCTGCACCTGTGTCGTTTCTGCTGCCTGGCCGGGAACTACTTTCTTGCAGAGCAGACCTTATTGTGTATTATTAGTGAAATAGAACAGTTTTAATTGGTACATGTCTATGATTTTCATGTTGCCATATTGTGACCGTTTTAGAAAAGCAATAAGCCACTCGAGGCTTGTGGTTACCGGGGTATTATACACCGTCTGAGAGGGTCGGAAACACTCGGCTGCGCCTCGTGTTTCCCAACGCCTATCAGCCGGTGTATACTACCCCGGTAACCACTCGCCTCTTGTGGCTTATTGCTTTAAAATATGCTGCCACACTACAGAGGGCTTGTCTTTGTTTTGGAATAACCACTAAGTGTTTTTGCCTTGGTTACCCAAAGAGATCCTTCACTTCTAATCAGTTTAATTTTTATGTTTTCTCTGCTCACCCCCACATGGTCCATAGGCCTGGTGATGCTGGATGGATATGTGTTTGCTGTCGGGGGCAGGTGTGATGATGGTGTAACCTCAATGGAACGCTACAACCCCTACACAGACACCTGGCAGCTCATGGGGGGTGCCGGTGTGGAAATGCATTATCCTTATGACTGCTTTACTGTGGTGGCACTGGATGGAGAGCTCTATTTTATTGGTATGGAACAGATTGATGCACCTGTAGGTTCAGCCTACTGGGTTTCAGGAGGTTGTTTTTCATGTAGTGTATGCATTCCAAGCATAATGGTTTACTGAAAATGTACAAATCCTTTGGTATTATTATGTATTCATGCTTCTCCTGTTGACAGTGAATAAAGTTTCCTCCTGGCCTCCTCTCGGTGGTGCTCCTAGAAGTGAAATGGCCAGGAAGGCAATGAAGTACAACCCGAAAACATCTGTGTGGACAGAAGTTGCTGCTATGCAGATTCCACGTAATCGATCAGCTGCTTGTGTTCTGAATGGAATGATTTATGTTACAGGTATCATACCTCTTCATAAATGCAATAATCAGGGCTCTAGATTTACTTTTTTACTTGGTAGCACTGGTGCTAACAGTTTAAAATGTTAGGAGCACCAGAAATAATTTAGGAGCACCCACCAAAATAGAAGGAGCACCAATATGTTATCAATGTTTTTAAATGTGTTACAAATGCATGGTCACAGGGGACGCGTGATATTGAAAGACAGCGACAGTCAGGCAAGACAAGTCCCGGAAAAGACGCGCTGTGATTTGCCAGAGGCACTTTGAGTGTTGCTTCCCCCCAAACATTATTTACTATTCTGGACGGCGCTGAGTCGGCTCTGCAACAGCAGGGAGCGTTCGTTTTGGTCCACTCGACCGGCCGTTTTGGTCGCATCACAGCAATTATTAATAGTCGCACGGTGCAAGATAAAATTTTAGGCACATTTGTGACCAAAATGGTTGCAATTTCGAGCCCTGAATAATATAGAAATATATCTTTACACGAGAGAAGGCACAAAAGTATAGGCATACAATACTTGCTGGGAATACATTAAGGCCTGACCTAATGTTTCGGAAAAAACATCAAATATTATTCAAAAATTACAAAAACAAATGTGTTGCTACATACTGTACACCATATTACACAAAGAATGGGTTACAAGTAGAATATTTGAGTAAATTCATTCAGTTACTTTCCACCTTTGATCTTAGTTCCATAATACACTCACTTGTCTTAAACTAATTGATAAAACACACTAACAGTCACTATCCTGTTCATTCTTCTTCGTCTTTTAGGTGGTCTGCATTTTAATAAGAATCGGATAATTGAACATTCTATGGAATGCTACAGCCCCACGACCAACCAGTGGAATATGTGTGCTCCCATGCCAATTGAATGCTGGTTGCATCGCGTGGCTGTGCTAGATGGAAAGATTTACGTTCTAGGAGGGCAGGCCTTGGATGACAGAGGTGGCGATAGGTATGACGCTGTTGCTCCACAAATGTCTTGAGACAAGGTGTCTTCTTGTCCACACCAGACATTTCTCTAATGGCTGTTTGTCTGTGTCTCCCCATGTAGTTTTCCCTGTAACATCGATTGCTACTGTGAAGAGACTGACACCTGGGAAACTGTGGGGCAGATGCCTACTGCATGTTCTCACTGGGGTTTCAAATGTGTCTCTCTCAAGCTGAGGAATGATCGTAGTCAACCCATAGATGATGGAGATGATGGTGCCTCATCATCATCATCGGTTTAAACTCTGCATTCCAGGCAACACTGAGTTGGACTGGATTCTCGCTATGGCTTTCTTCCACTGGGAACGGTCGATGGCCACCTCATGGTAGATGCAGAGTGCTTTCATGTGAGCCAACACAGTCATCTGTCAGTGCCAGGTCTTCTTAGGCCGGCCACTCTCACACTCGCCATTTTCTTTTTTACTTTGTTTAAAAAAAAAAAAAAAGGAAAAACGTGTTATTACTGTATATAATGAACATAATTCAGCCATGTTCAGCGCTGCTGTGTTACTGCACTGACTCACACCTGCTAGCGAGGAGCCTCACCTGCTAGTGAGGATGTAGTGACTCCGTCCTACTCGTCCCATTCAACACCCTGCTGTTGCAGGTGCCGCCCCTGAAGCACCGCTTCCCGAACACGGACAGTGTGTTGGTACACCTGTGCGTCCAAGCCGGATGCCCCGTGGAGGATTTGAACCCCATAGACTTCACAGTGGTGGACTTTATTTACCCCGAGACAACCAAGTGTCAGTTTTTCTTGTGATGTAACTGTAGATACAGTTTATAAATAAAAAGAATGTTCAGTGTTTTCTGTAGTTTCCTGTATATTCAGGTTAACGGAGCACATTGCACACCTGTCCAATATTAAAGGCGTGCATTTATAATAGTTGATAAAGGAGACAATAAGAACAGCATTGTTACAGACAAGTGCTCTCGAGTTGAGTTCACTTAGTTGTCATATTAGTGCAGTGTTTTGTTCCACAGGATGGCAGTCTAACCACACAGGAAGTTACAGGGAGTTATAGAGCCAGTGGTTCTCAAAAAGTGGTGGAAAAAGTACAAGGCCTGTGTTCAAAATGTTACCCGAGTAAAAATTCAAAGGTATTGACATAAAAAATATACTTAAAGTATCAACACTAAAAGTAGCCTAGATCTGTTTTTGAAAAAGCAGATCTACAAGCTCACAACGTGTTATGATGTGTTGTGAGCTTGTAGATCCGCTATTTTCAAATATTGGCCTATAGGCGGTGCCATGGCATTGGTCCGAAGGTTCATTAGTGCGAAGGTTCAATAGTCCGAATTTGTTAAGAATACTATGCCTAACTCTAACCCTAACCCTAAACTTAACCTCAGTAACCCTAACTAAATTCGGACTAATGAACCTTCGGTCTAATGGTTCTAGGAGCTTCATATGGCTTCATCATGTCTATGTAGTGGGCCCAGAGCCACAGAGACATTTATAGACATGTAACACTTTAAAATCACTTCTCTGGGAGACTGGTAGCCAATAAAGGATTTTAGGACTAGTGTAATATGGTTATATTTTCTAGTTTTCTTCAGGACTCTTCTGTTTCTACATGTATTGTACTCAAGTACAACTTTTGAGGTATTTTTCACTTTACTGGATTAAGTACTGGTCAGTACTTTTACTTCTACTTCACAACCACATCTCAGAGACAAATATCCGGTACTTTTACTCCACTATTATTTTTAAACTTTTCTGAGCTTCTCCAGTTGGACGTAGCGCGTGGAAGGAAATCTGTCCGGCCGTCCAAACTGTTGTGATTTGTCGTTAAAATAAAACTGGGGCGCCGGCTGGCCTAGCGGTCCAGGCACACAACCACAGAGTCTCTGATGCATGACAGCGTGTCGCGGGTTTGAGTCCCGATCCCAACGAGCTTTGCTGCGTGTCACTCCCCGTCTCTCTCTCCCTATTTCCTGACAGTCTATTCTGTGCTATCAATAAAGGCATAAAAGCTCCAAAAGAAATCCTAAAAAGACTGACAAGTGTGTATAGATTCTATACAGTATGTTTTTTGAGCAGTGGTAAACCGCTCCATAGAGTGGCTGTGCATGTGCCTGTAGCCACTTTTTCCGCTGAGCGTTTTGCCATAGCAATGTGTGTGTGTGTAGCCTGTATTACATCACCAATTACATCCTAGACCTATATCCTAGTCTTTTTCCTCAGCGTTTTGCCATAGCAATGTGTGTGTGTGTAGCCTGTATTACATCACCAATTACCAATTGAAGACGTTATGCAAGCACGACCACCGCTCACTTCACATTGGGTGTGATTTTTTTTCTCTCTCTCTAAACTAGATACCTGAATGTGGCTGAGGGGGAGAGGGGGGTGAGTGGTATCTCACTGGGCTGAGGGAAGAGAGAGAGAGGAGAGGAAATGGGTAGGAGGTGGTGGGGGTTGTGAGTGAGTGTTATGATCCATTCATAAATCATAAATATGCACCGGCAAAAAATGTCTGAGGTCATAAATCACTCACCAGTCAGTCAAACACACATGCGCTCGACGTGCACGCGCCGGGTACGTGCAGTGCAGTGTATTGTATCACATATTATTACTAGTCTTTGTCAATAATTTACACTCTGGGCTCTAGTGCTGGAGTTTGAGTGGCACCTGCGTGTTTCCGCGGGGGACCCGGGCGTTCTGACGGTGCATTAATTTCTAAAGACAGGAAACATCAGGCCAGTCATTTTTGATTAAGGTGCTTGTTAGTACAGTACCTGCCTATTGGACGTGTTTTCCGGGGTGAGCTCCCCCTAGGTTATCAATCAGTGTGCTTGTAGAATTGACTAATTTTCATACATGCTCTTTGGAATTTTGCATCTTGACGTCTGATGTTTTACTTAACACACATTGGCCACCATTGACGCTATAACGCGTCAATTGATATCCAACGCTTGGCCGCCATTGACGCTATAACGCGTCAATTGGTCGTTTCATTGTTTTATTTCTTGCACCAGCAGGGCGCGGCGTACTGTGTTCGGTGCTGTATGTATCCGGCTGTCTGTATACGACCGACGTTACAAAGTCAAGGCCTTGCTTTAGCCAATGAGGGAGCAGCGTTCTCGGTGACGTCACCACCAACAAGGGTGACCTGATATAAATTGCAAGGTGCGAGTTGGCACCTCGACAGAACGATGCTACACTAATATGCTGTAACGGGCTAATGTGGTTGATGCATGTTTGTATTAATGATCTAAATCAGTAAACTAACTACTAATAACAAAACATACAACACTAATATAGCTCAAGTATAAAATAGGGATAATGTGGTTGATAGCATGTTTTGTATTACTAACTAGTAATATAAGGGCACAGTCACACCACACTTTTATTCTACCTATGAGGGCAGTATGAGGGTGGATTCTGCCAATGCATTTCAATGAGAATGGAGCTTTTTTTTTCTCCAGAAATCCACTCCATTCCCATTGAAATGCATTGGCAGAATCTGCCCTCATAGGTAGAATAAAGGTGCACCTCAAATTGTTCTCAAGTACAGTACTTGAGTAAATGTGCTTAGTTACTTTACACCAACTGCTTGTTAGTAGGCCTATTTATCAACCTGTGCTTGTAGAATGGACTCATTTTCATTCATGCCTGTTGCATTTTGCATCTTGACACATTTCTGTGTCAATAAAGGCAGAACGGCAGCCTTTTGCCCAGTCACAGTCCGACAGACTTTGCTGATAAAGATCTCGTGAATGCAAATCATTTGTAAGCACAGATAGCGGCTTAAAAAGTCAATCATGAATCACCATAGAAACTTTGTGAAAGCACTGGTATTCAAAGTGAGTTGTGGTTGGGTGGGTTGAGTAGTGAGCTTGTGTAGAGCAGCGTTTCTCAACCTTTTTTCTGCATGGGGCACACTTTTCATTTCCCAAGAATCCATGGGCACACAAACATAATACGGAGGTGTAAATATCGTCATTGTCGGGAAGAAACCTTGTATCTCCAAGTTTCAAATGTGTACGTTTCTTCGCAAAGTAAAGCCCTGCTTCATCATACAAGGCTGTCGCACAACAGTAGTGAAAACAGCAGATCTACAAGCACATAACGCCTTGCGGTGCGAGGCGTGTCGGCTGTTTTCACTAGGCTGTTTTCACTAGTTTAAATCATTTTTAAAATGTTAGAATACAATACTGGCTGGCTTTCAAGTCGTATCAAAGGGCATACTTGACCCTTCTCAGGGGCACACCAAAGGTCCCCAGGCACAGTGGTTGAGAAACACTGGTGTAGAGTAACAAAGTACATTCTTCTTCTCCCGCTCCTTCATTTGTGCTCGCAATAAACAATATCCAAACAAACATGGATTCTGAAAAGGTTTCTACCGACAAAACCTATTAAGAGCAAGTTAAGATCCACAATATATTTAGGTTTGTTTTGTTGGGGGATGTAAACAGACCTGCACAGCATGACATAACTTCCCTTACACGCTTCCGCCAAATTCAAGCACTTGCGTTAAGACAATGCACAGTGCAGGTCGCGTCCAGGGTGATTGACACTGACAATGGTAAAGTATTGATAGGTGTCCCAGAGATACATTTGTATAAAAATGGGGACCTGTCTGTGACCTAACGTGTGATCAAACTGAGGGTCCTTGAAATTGAAAAGGTTTAGAATTACTGGTCTAAAGAATTGCCTGATTACCAGGGGCTTTGTTACAGATCACATAATCTCACAATCTTTGACGATTTTTACTTAAATTCCTAGCCCCATGAAATGCCATATACCCAGACCCGCTGAAAGTAAAAAAAAAAAAAGCATACTTTTAGGCCTACATCTGCATGCAAACAAGAAGCTAATCATCGCTCACATAAGAGTGTTGCACAGCCTCCTTGAAAATGTCTTACCGTACAAACCTGAAATAAGCGTATATATAGCCTACAGCATTGGTTCTCAAAGTGGGGTCTGGGGACCCCCCAGGGGTCCTTGAGGGAGTTCCAGGGGGTCCCTAGCTAAATGATTGATAGTTAGGAACCAAAAGGTTAAATTAACATTGATTTTACAATATAAAGTCTGTAGCCTAATAAATGTCAAACCGGGAGTCCTTGAAATCAAAATGGTCGAGAATCACTGCCCTAAAAATCTTCTCTTATGGGGGTCCCTGGCATATCTTTTCAAATGAGGGTCAGCGGGCTAGTAAGTGGTCCTTTTTATAAGCTCATGTAACATTGAATGACAGACAGATATATGTAGAACACTGTACTATGCAGTAGAAATCATCAGAAAACAGTAAAAAAAAAAGTATTTACAATTGAAAGGTCAGGGGTAGGTAAGAGACAACGCAAAATAGATGGTATTTACAATATAGAAAGATCAGAGGGAGACAATGATAGGCTATGTTTTCATGCAGTTGAGAGTAGCTGCCGACTCTTGAGTGGCTTTTCGGTGCTGTTTAAAAGGAAGGTAGGGATTTACATTCCTTTATGGCCTTCGGTAGGGCGTTCCACAATTTAGCAGCATAGCAGGAGAATTTAATTTTACCCTTTTTTGTGCCAAATCTGGGTTGGACATGATCTGTGGAGCTGTTGTCCTTGACGTTTTGGAAGTGTTTAGTTTAGTCAGGTACATGGGTATCTTAGTGGTGTAGTCATCTTATACACCGAGCCCATTGGCCATTGCTGTGTATTCCCACTCCATGGGTATGTTTCAGTCCTCTGCCAGCAGAGGGCAGTATTCAACCAATAATTTAGAGATGTATGCAGGGGTTCTAAAACATTTTCATGTTATGTACATTGCTCTTTATTTAATAAATTATTCTCTTGAACTTGGTCTAATCTTTTTAAGATTCATCTGCTTATAAAGAATGTATTAAAAAATATACAGTATCTCCTTGATTTCAAAATTCAAAATATATCAAAACCAAAAAGATAGCCAATCTACAAACAATGTGTTTCAATGCGACGTGTTGTGAGCTTGTAGATCAGCTAATTGTGAATAGCCAAAGTCAAAAATAGGGACCCCCAGGGGTCCTTGGGCAACGGACCCCACTTAGAGAACCACTGTGTGAGTTACACACCATGAGATTCTGACTGCAGACGCTGGGGGGTGCTGTGTACCAGCGTATGCGAGCAGCTGTTTCTGGTCATCACATAGGAGCAGGAGGGAGGAGTGCAGCTATTATATTCAAACCCATTTTTCAAGTGTTCAGACGAACCCAAGGCTGCGTATAAGATGTGTTTCACTATAGGAAGCTATATCATTAGCCCTGTAGCTCAGTGTGTTACACAATCATGAGATATCGGCCGTTGTTGAGCCATGCGGAGCCGCTGCTGGATCCCAAGCCTGAATTAAACCTGGACAAAAAGGACCCAGGGACGGATTAAGACCAGCGTTGCGAGAGAAATAAGCACAACCAACCAGGTCTATGAAGACAAGGCCAAAAATGCGACTATAGAGCATTAAAACGATATACTGTACATCAGGGGTGGGCAACGTTAATGATGAGAGGGCCACTATAGTTTTACATTAACTCCAGAGGGCCACAATGCATATACAGTCAAAGTCTGATCTACAAGCTCAAAACATGTTACAGTGCGACACATTTTGAGCTTGTAGATCTGCTATGTTTGAAACCTTTGAATTGGAACCATGAAAAGTAACATTTTTCAAATGCATTCATATGTTCTTATGTTAACTGTATGAGCTTACTGTAAATATAAATACATTGGATATAAAAAAGACTAATATAGACTGAAGTAATTTAAGTGAGTCATGTTTGCATGGTTGGAATTGTATCAATAATATATCAGTATTCCAGTATTAACCAGCGGGCCACATTAAGTGAAGTTGGGGGCCGCATGTTGCCCCCGGGCGGGCCCATGTATGCTGTACATTGTCTATTTGAAAATAGCCGATCTACAAGCTCAGAACGTGTTGCGATGCATATTATTTACAAGCAACTTTACGTTAAAAAAGCCCAAAGTCGCTTATATTAAGCAGACATGGCAACACTGATAGAGGCCCCCGGGGCCAATCATTAGGTCCCAGCATGCACTGTGCAGAGCGGTCAGTTCAGATGAGCGTGTAAACAGTAAACACTACTGAAGTTGTGAGGGCATGTATGGACCAAGACAGAAAGACAGACAGACATTATATCAGGATTTGCAGTCTATAACCTGCAGTATTTTGTATGTAAACAACATTTTATTATTGTTTGTCAAGACGTTTAGACTGTATAGAATCGAGGGGTCCACATATCTGAACATGAACCTTTTTTCATAGTTTAACTTATATTAACCGTTTTAGTTAAAGGTAGGGTAAGTGATTCATCATGAAGCATCATATGATGCAAAATGCATCATCATTCATGCTGAAATACTAAAATCTCAAAACACAGATTGAACACAAAAAATAACTCAGGATTGTGTTGATAGTGTCCCAAACAACAATAAAATAATATCTGGTTGTCCCAGAGGTGAACTGGCCCTTTAAGTTTCAGTTTTCATGTAGGTGTACAGGTGGGGGCCTTCCTCCAATCATGATCAAGTGGGGGCAGGCCTTTTGCGCCCCCACCCCTCTCGACCATGATTGGAGGAAGGCCCCACTCTATCCTGATTGGAGGAGTTGAAACTGCTTTTTTCTCTTCACAGAAGAAAAGGCTGAAGTCCAAATATGGACCAAACACTCTATGGGGCTTTTAAGCCGTGACATAATTTTGTAGTCAGACCTCCAAGCAGATTTATTGTCAATATCTGTCCCTCGCTATTTCAACAGATCCGAGACAAAAATAACGACTAAAGTATAATTCTACCACTTTCCTTTAAACAACAAAGAGAAGAAAAATCAGTAAATAGTAAAAATAGTAAAAAGATTAGCTTTTTTGGGGGGCAAAAGTTCTCCTCTGCCTACAAAATGATGTCAGACTTAACAGCCCAACTAGAAATACTGTTCCTACGAAACAGTGTGGGCTCGCATGTAACACCATGTATGGGTACAAAGATCTACCCTTTGGCTGCACCTCATTGGCTAAGAGCCTTTGTACTGTCGAGGAGAACTTGACTAAATTGATGTAGGTTACGTCACTTTTGAGGATAAATTGATAGATAAATAATGAAGATAACAGTGTTCTCGCTTTCAGCGAGCCCACAACTAGTACTATCAAAACATAGACCCATTTGTTATTATTTGAATTAAATGAAATCACTTACCCCCCCGATCCAGCGCCACGCCCCAAGACAAACTCGAATCCTGCTGTCGCACGGGGCTTCAGAAAGGTATGGATTTGCTTTTCCACTTTGTAATTTGCATTTATAAATAACTTATTTTTCCCCTTCGCCAAAAGAAATAAATAAATAAAAATCCAATGTGCCCGCCTAGAGCCACTGTTTATTTATTTAGGCAGTGGCACTTGTGCCAGTGAATTCATTCAGCGGATGAAAATTGAAATAGTATCCTCATTTTCTTTTTTTTTTTAACTGAGCTATACCTTGGACTAAATTGCTTCCTCTAATAATGTAACCCCTCTCCAAAAATCGGAATACAAATATGTACCCTTAAGGTGAGGGACTTGATTAGGGCTTTGCATCAATGTCGTCCCGTCCTGGAGCTGGAAGCGATCATAGCTGGGAGGGCCTTAAAGGAAATCAAATAATAATAATAATAAATGCGTTAATAGACATGTAAAGCGTGGATGATGGAGTTATGGACGCAGTAACATAGACATCGTAGGTAATGATACACATCATTCCCCCCCACGGGCGCCGCAGTTGCATATACTACGCTCCAGGGGCGTCACAAGGGGTAGGAAAGTGGGACTGAGTTACTAGGGCCCAAGGTGGAGGGGCCCTATAGTAACTTTAGCTATTGAAAAATAGCAGATATACAAGCTCACAGCGCGGCACCGAGTGCCGCGCTGCGAGCTTGTAGATCTGCTATTTTTGAAAAGTCGCGAAAATGTATTTTTTTAAGCGAACATTTGTAACTCAAATTTTGCTTCCGGGGAGGCATCCCTGGAACTAAATATTTTGAGATGGGGGGGGGTCTAGCTGTGGCCAAATACATATCATCTTGGGGGTCCTTCACATGAAAACGTTTGAGCACCACTGACATAGAAACATAAGTTTCTTGCAGACATTTTCACGATTTAAAAAAAAATAGCAGATCTACAAGCTCGCAGCGCGGCACTCGGTGCCGCGCTGTGAGCTTGTATATCTGCTATTTTTCAATAGTTAACATTCATGGGGGGCCCGCAGTGAATCCTTGTACCCGGGGCCCAGAATTTGGTGTGACGCCCCTGCTACGCTCTACAGTAATGCAGCGGCTTTGCCTTGAGAGCTAATGAGTAATGCCGCGCGCGGCGCTGCCATTAATCATGATTTGGTTAAGGGCTGTAACAGCGGCGGCGGGAATAAAAAGGGAATGAGTTCACGGAAGCATCGTCGTTATTGGATTGAGATGAATTCATTCGCGGAAGAAAGTTATGCAATCATCATACCGGAATTGTTTTTTTTTTCTTTTTTTTTTTTTAAAGATTGACCACCTGGGGTGGGACAGAGTGGTGTGTACGCTGTAGAATTTAGTATGCGCATGCATAATGTAGCCATTTGTCCAGTTAATGCAGTCGTTTTCAAAGTTTTTGTTTTGTTTATTTATTTTTTAGCCTTTTCAATTAAACTAAAGTTGTTTTTGATATAATGACACTTGTTCCAAGGTATCGTTGGGTGCAGTGTTGCATTGGTGATTCGATGTTTGTCTTTTAATGACGTCACACGCACATCGCTTAACACCAACTCTACAGGAGTTATCAGGACAGACAATGGTCTATTGATATGCATTCAGGCTCACCTGGTAGCTTTTGTAAACGTTGCTGAGGTGTGAACTTAATCGTTGTTTTACATCGATGCATGTCCTTGCGCATGCTCCTGCTGAAAAAGATTCGGGCGTCATTACGCACGTGACATGGCCAATGCAGCTGGTTGGGTGCTGTAGGACCCTGCAACATTACCTTTTGAGCGGTACTTCCGTATAGACGAGCACTTCACACCAGACACGAGAGGAAAAAGGCTCAGCAGAGACTGCACTGACTCTGGGAAGAATTTCGGAGTAGGACACCACCGCATCCTCAGGCTGTGCTACAACAGCTCAGTTGAAGATGCTTTATCAGAGCAGGCCGTGTTACGGCCTGGTATGGAAACTGACACTGCCCGAGAAGAGAAAAAGCAACAGCGAGTGATGTGATCGGCAGAGAAGCGAGCTCCCCACGCACCAGAACACGAAGGCCTGCGCATCATCAAGGACAAGCACCACCCCAGCCACAAACTGTTTCACACACTTTTTTTTTTACCAGTGGTGGAAAAAGTACTCATGTCTATTACTTACGTAAAATTATCAATACTGCAATGTAGAAATACTCTGTTAGGGTGCCCTCACACCAAAATACCTATGAGAGTGGAATCCGCGTTCCGCCAATGCATTTCAATGAGAGTGAAGCGGTTTCATGCCAGCAGAGGATTTCTGCAAAAAAACGCTCCCTTATCATTGAAATGCATTGCCGGAACGCGGATTCCACTCTCATAGGTATTTTGGTGTGAGGGCACCCTTACACGTCAGAGTCCAGAATTAAACATGTATTACTTGAGTAAAAGTGCAAGTATTGGTATCAAAATGTACTTAAAGTGCCAAAAGTAGAAAGTACTTATTATGCAGAATGTCCCATTTCAAGCAATCAAATGTCTAAAAATCGTTTGAAGATAGCAGATCTGGGGCGCCCGCTAGCCTATACTGGTCCAGGCGCATACCACTTAGGCATTGCCATATAGGCATGGATGCCTGGCGCCGTCGCCGGTTCGATTCTCGTTCCAGACGACCTTTGCCGCGTGTCACACCCCATCTCTCCCCCCATTTCCTGTCAGTCTACTGTCCTATCAATAAAGTCATAAAAGCCCCAAAACAATTAAAAAATGATAATAATAATAAAATAGCAGATCTACAAGCTCACAATGTGTCGCACCATCTTGAGCTAGGCATTTTCAGGGAAAGCTTTCACCACAATAACAGAAAACATAATGAAAGACACAAGTATAGAGCCCCGAGGAACTCCAGTTACCCATATGAGGTTTAAGTGGTTAAAGCAGGGGTCTTCAACAGGGGGTCCGGGACCCCTAGGGTACTACAGGGGGTCCTCCAAATGTTTGAGTGATAGAAACTTTTTTCTCCTTTTTTATATTAACCACTTGAACCCTATAGCGTCCATATTCTGAGAACTTTAGCCAAAAATAGAAGATCTACAAGCTCACAACACCTCACACTGCGAGGCGTTGTGAGCTTGTAGATCAGCTATTTTCGGCAAAGAGCTTTGGTGTAGAGGGGAAAGACTAAGTACAGAGTGAAAGGTCAAGTTTATTAAAGGGCAAGTTCACCTCTGGGGCAACCAGATCTTATTTTATTGAGATATTTTAGTATTTCAGCATGAATGCATTTTGCATCATATGATGCAACATGATGACTCATATGATGCAAAATGCATCATTATTCATGCTGAAATACCAAAATATCTCAAAACACAGATTGAACACAAAAAATAACTCAGGATTGTGTTTATCATGTCCCAAACAACAATAAAATAAGATCTGGTTGTCCCAGAGGTGAACTGGCCCTTTAAGTGGTTAAATATTTTAAAACACATTGACATGAATCCAACAAACACTGATGATTGTGCTGTCAAACAATGAAACTATATGGAATCTATGATAAGGTTGTGGGGGGTCCCTGCTTCATCTCTCTCTCAGCTAAGGGGTACTTGGCCTGAAAATGTTGAAGACCCCTGGGTTAACGGATGGAAATAACAGCAAGTCATGGCTTGGTGCTGCCTGCATGCCTCATGCAGAGGTAACTTTGGATGGCCCTCGAGGGCCTATATTGCAAATGATACATTAAAACGAGTGCTGCCTGTCTGTGTCATTGAAGGTATGTTCAAGTGCACCTATACTTATACTCAGGAATGCAGGGGGGGGGGGGGACACCACACCACTTCACATCCTCAGCCATCTCTCCACTCCCCCTAATCTCCCTGATCATTGATCGGATTGATTTGTCAAGTATTGATCCTCTTCCGGCTGGCCTTATCGGAGGCGAACTTCAAGTGCGTCTGCGAGATGAGGCCAAGATTATTAGAGAGTCTGGGGTGGGGGGGGATGTGTCGGTCGACATTGACAGAATCTCAATTTCCACCAGGGCCTCCTCCGGTGGAAGTGTTGACAAAGTTTGCTTGCCGGAGAATTCATCACGTCTTCTCCCCGTCCCCCCCGTTCTGTTGAAATTCTCATTAGCCCAGGGATCATTTTCAATGTGTGAGTGGCATCCCAGATGCGCGGTTTAATCAGCGCAGGTTGCAGCCAAAAAGCCTCTCTGGTTCACACAGTGCGTTGTGATTTGGACCGACAAGTGGGCACGCTGCCGTGTGGCTGATGTTGGAAAGCCACGTGCTGACCGGTGTTTGGTTCCCGTCATTGGTGGCCCAAATCCACCCATTAAGACCTGCAGGACCCGATTAATGTCTTCTAAATTGAATGCAGCATCTTATGCTGAAATAATTCAACAGTTTTCTGAACAACGTATGTTGCTATAATCAGTGGTTCTCAAACTCTATCATGTCAATGACCCAGAATCATATCTTTTTTTTGGACCCCTATCTCAAAATATTTCCTGGGGCTGCTTGCCCCAGGAAATATGCCAATCTCAACAGGAAACAACGGCAATGTAGCAGAGTGACTCATGTTTAAGATGTTAGACTTTCACGCGGGAGACCTGGGTTCGAATCCCGGGCGTTAATCATATAGGCTACATTAAAAGATCTGCCACAAATGTTCACAATTTTTCAAAGAGAGCAGATCTACAAGCTCATAGTGCAAGTTATTTTTCTTATAAAAAAATAATAGTGTAAATAGATGTGCACTCTAATCAGCACCAGCATTGAATGGAACAGAGCCTTCATTAGTATTATTGGTAACACCTGTGAAGGAAGTGGCTGCTGTGCATATACAGCCAATTCCCCCTTTGCCAAATTGAGATCACGGTTTGGGCTATGGACAGAGCTACTCTGATAACACATGTTGCAGTCGTCGAGAGCGCGAAAGAATGAACAAAGACGAGTTATAAAGAAACAGGAAGAGAGCTTCCAGTGGCCACATGGCATCTGCTGCCTGGCCAAGCGGCACAACCTACGGAAACCAAACACCAGTGGTGAGTGGCAGTGATTGAAAAAGTACAAGTATCAATACTGCAATATAGAAATATGATCGACAAGCTCACAATGCAACAATGCAACACGTTGTGAGCTTGTAGATCGGCTATTTTTCTAGATCGGCTATTTTCAAATGGTCAAAATGTATATAGGATTAATGGGGTTAATGTATGTTTTGTGATAATAGTAAAAATCTAAAATGTCTATAGCCTAAAGTGTTCAAATAATTGTAGTGGAGTAAAAGTACTATTTTTGGATCCCGGGTGTAGTGGAGTAGAAGTAAAAATATTGGAAATTGGAAATACTCAAGTAAAATGCAAATATACCTACAAATCTAACTTAAGTACAGTATAAGAACATGTACTTAGTTACTTTCCACCACTGGAAATGTATGTAGGCTATATGCTCAGTAGCCTGCTAATGTTGATTACCAGTCATGTGAACCAGTTTCAACCCAGTATTTCTGGACATGCCAGACTCATTATAGGCAAACGTTTAAAAGAATATCAGAAAATAAGTGGCTAATGTCTACAACCTACACACCTAGGCACTACCTTGACTATTTGTCCTATCATCCCTCCCAACACTTGCATGTGTCTGTCTTGTGCCAGCCTGCGGTGCCAATCTGCCTGTCACTTCCTCAGTGCCCTCGGTCAGATTGCCCTTGCCCGCCTTGGTCGGCGGCCACTCTGTCACTCCAGGCTGACAGCAGGCGGGGTTCAGCCAGCTAACGGCTCCTGGCTCCCACTCACCTGGTCCCAGGCCAGGGTGGCTGCACTGAAGGCTTACAAATGTTGTAATTAGGGTGACTAATTCCTTAGCTTCGCGAATTAGGGGACGCTGTCAGCTGTGCATGCTCTGGCACACGCATGTACACACGCACACACATGCACACACGCGCGCACACACGCACACACACACACACACACACACACACACACACACACACACACACACACGCTTCGAACAGTCAGAAGCTTGGGGACTCATGTTATTGTGGTTCTGTGTTCTGTTGTAGGTTTTCACCCTGGCTCTTAAATATCACACACCCAAGTGTGAAGTAAGCGGTGCCTTCGCTCGCACATGTGCAGTGATGGCCAGCGGGTTTTAATCTGTTGCTAAGACTCAAATACACAAACAAACACACAAAGAGAGGTGTAGAAGCGGCTAGCACCGCCAATGCGCCAAACAAACAAAAAACAAGGTCATGCAGACTCCAAGAAATGCTGTTTTGTTTGTTCAAGATTGAGTTCAACAGGCTGGAACATGAACAGATCACTTTTTAATAAACACGTGTGGGTGGTGCAGGCGAGAGCGGTACTAAGCTATAATAGTCAGACTCGGGCCAAGGTCCTGTCTCCTCACGGCGAGACTAATGAGTCTGAGATACCGCTTGGTGTCCTACACGAGGAGATACACTGGCTCCATTCCTGCTGGAGCGTTCCCCCAGCATCGCAATCAGGGTTCATCGCCATGCCGGCTTTTGGTGGACATTTTTTGTCAAGATTCTATTTTTGCCATGGACATGCGACATAGAATCAGAAGAATAGAATCAGAATCAGCTTTATTGTCACGTCACAGGTAGGGCTGTCACAATATGACATTTTACATGACGATTAATTGTCACTCAAATAATTGCGATTAACGATTTAATTGTGTTTTTGTCGTTGACAATCACATTTCTGTATGACTTTTAGGCTTTGAAGTTGCACATGGCCGATATGACACCTAAATATACAAATAGCTTACTGACATTTGACTAACTTTCTACTTAAAAAATAACATTGATAGTGGAAATAGCCGATCTACAAGGTCACAACCCGTCGCGATGCGACGCGTTGTGAGCTTGTAGATCTGCTATTTCCACTATTTCTGAAAATGTTTGTAAATGTTTATGAACATTTTTCAACATTCACGATTATGACGATCATGACAAAATATTTGCGATTATGTCGAATATTCGCGATTAGACTATTAGAATTGTGACAGCCCTAGTCACAGGTTTACAGAAGTAAAGAAGTGGGTGACATTGTTCCCATCGTATTGAGCAAAGAAAAAAAGTCAAATCACATATCGGAATGATCCACAGAGGTCCAAGGAAGAGCTAAAGACATGGAAAAAGAGCTAACCCTAAATGTCTACTACGTACAGGATCTTCGGGGTTCCTTGAAGGTGGTCCAAATGGACCATTACAGGTCTGTAACTCCGAGAGTTCACAGATGGAAGCAAATGGACCCAAATGGATCCGTTAGGTTCCTTTCGCACACTCTCAGTTACGACGGGTCCTTGAATATAAAACAATTAGAGAACCACTGTACTGGCGGACTCCTAATGTGCTATAGAGCCACAGTAAATCAGAGGCTACATATTCTGAAGAAAACCTGGAGACTGACTTTCAGTAAAGGGGGGTTGGCGAGGCCTTGTCTCTTTGGGTCACTGTATTGAAATTTGACCGAAATAGTCTACATCAGGGGTCTTAGTTGAGAGAGAGATGAAGCAGGGACCCCCTCAACCTTTTCATAGATTCCATATAGTTTCATCGTTTGACAGCACAATCATCAGTGTACTGTATTTTGGATTCAAGTCAATTTGTGTTTTCAGATACAGGTATTTAACCACTTGAACTGTCAATACTTAAACGTGACCTTTCACTCTGTACTTAGTCTGCTCTTTTTCCCCTCTACACCAAAGCTCTTTGCCAAAAGTTTGGCTAAAGTTTTCAGAATATGGACGCTAGGGTTCAAGTGGTTAATACCAAAAAGGAGAAATTACTATCACTATCACTCAAATATTTGGAGGACCCCCTGTAGTAACTCTGGGGACCCCCTAGGGGTCCCGGAACCCCTGTTGAAGATCCCTGCATGGTCTACATGTTTGAAGAAGTTTTGCATGCATGCCTAAGTGTGTCCACGTGTTTGTCTGTGCATGCACGTGTGAGGGGGTCTCAGCTTTTGTCGGATGTAAAAAGTGGGGGCTCCAAAAGAGAAAAAGTAGGCTAGTCTTTCAGACACAGCAGAGAAAGGAAGGCAACTTACTGACAGTGGAAACGGAGTGAGGCAGATCAGCCTTAAGCAACAATGCCAAGAAAAGTGATGCCACTCAACATGGAGTACAGAACCATGGCTGCCTCCAGCCTCGATGGAACAGCATGGTTCTGGAGGTCCGGAGTATAGGCTACACTACGTAGTTACATTACACCACTGATACTTAGCAGGGACATGCAGAGAATAGAGAGGCATGGGCTGACATTTCTAAAAGGGCCTTTTGGTGGAAATACCGAAAATAGCCGACCTCCAAGCTCACAGCGTGTCGCGCTACAACGCGTTGTGAGCTTGGAGGTCGCCTATTTTCGGTGCATGATACCACACTGAACTAAGCATAATCAGAAGTCAATTCTGGAGATGTGGCGTAACGTTACGGCATGGATTTCTACACATAGAGGGCTATTCTTTCAGCATAAGATGCTGCATTCAAGTTCAGGAGAGTTTGGACAAGGCAATACTCTTGAATGCTGCCTTCAGGTATGGCATGGAAAGGGAGCATTTGCATTTCTTTTAACATAGTAAAAACATGCATTCATTGTCTGGAGAGGGCACTTTTTACATAGGGATAAAAGGGCAGGGGCTCAAGCCCCCTTTGATGTCTATGTGTGCACGACACGTGCCTGGTACTTAGTTACTTTACACCTCCGGCGGTGGAAGAAAAGTGTGACTGACGGGTTGTGAGTTCTGAGTTTAAGCCGTTTTGGTAGGGAGACTTTTTTTTTCTCAGCGAGTGCATTGTCGGTTTTGTCGTTTGATTTGTTCACAGAGATATCCAGGCATCCAGTAACTGGTTAGCCCGCCGAGAGAGTAAATAAATATGCTAGTAAGTAGTAAACAGATCGTTTGTTTGTTTTGAAGTCACAGCGTGGCAGAGTGGAGGGATTGGAAAGAAACTTAAGCGAGGCATGTGGGATACTGTAAGAGGAGAGCGTGAGCGATTTCAATATGCCTCACTAAACCAATTGACTGCTGACTGCTGCTGCAATATTCTCTATTCAGAGAGAATGGTAAACACTGCTGGAGTGTGTGTGTGTGTGTGTGTGTGCGTGTGCGTGTGCGTGTGCGTGTGCGTGTGTGTGTGTGTGTGTGTGTGTGTGTGTGTGTGTGTGTGTGTGTGTGTGTGTGTGTGTGTGTGTGTGTGTGTGTGTGTGGCCCTGACAAACACAGATTGTCAGGGCCACCATCTTCCCAAAGCAACCTTGTGGCTGTTTTATTCTATCTGCTTTTAGGCCCGCTGACAAGCCCCGAAATTATAATAGTATGTAGGTCACGTGGTGTCTCTGAAAATGCTCTGAAACAGTCTGAAACTCATGTCACAGTGTAATCTGCCCCTCGCCCCCAACAACAGCTGACCAGTACAGTAAGTAGTCTATAGTCAATTAATTTGATTGGCTTATAATTGCACATTCCCACGACATCATAAAAATATTAACTCATATTTTAATTTGACTTTTTAAAATGACAATACCCCTTTAGGTGACAGTAGCCCTTTGAGTAAGGACTTATGGGTGTCTGTGATGCTGTTTTATTCTATCTGGTTAAGTAAGGACTTATGGGTGTCTGTGATGCCAAGCGTTGCCCTCAGAATTCATCTCAATATCCTTTTGTGCGGTTCATCGCCTAATTACCACTGGCAAAGAGCAGCTGCGAGGTACATGGTATTAGGAGAGGTAATGAGCCAGTGGTAATGAGAAAGACTGCATGTGTGATATATACGCTCTGAGGGATTGAATGTAAGGATCTCAGAAGTAATGTTGGAGTTCCCATTGGGCAGATCTTTATGCCCATATATGGTGTTCCATGTTGGACTGCCCGTTGGACAGATCTTTATGCCCATACATGGTGTTCCGTGTCCGGGCCAGTCTGTGATGTCAGTACTACTGTATGACGTCGGTCAAAGTATGACGTGATGTCAGCCTGAACAGCCTGATGGCAGACATCAGCTCCGCATACGGAGATTCTGATGCGCGGAAAACTGCGCATCGGGTTGGGTCGAGGCCGGGCACTGCTCTCCGCGCCACGGCGGGGAACGCGCACGCCGAATTTGAAGCCAGTGGGACGAACGGTTCTCGAGATACGTGGATTACATACATACACGCACTCTCACAGAGACTTCTCGCATTTATTGTAAGATTGCGCACTACAGCGTCACACAAAAACATCTAAAGTAACAGATCCACAAGCTCAAAACTTGCGCTTTGACCTTCCTGTGATCATTCTCTCGAGACAGAGTCTGTAGCTGTAGCTGGAGCTACTGAAAGGAAGAGGGACAAATGAAGAGGGACAACCTGAGTGGGCGTTCCCTTTTCTTTGACGATGGCTTGCCAGATTGTCCTGTGATCTGCTATTTTTGCTACTTTTGAATTCCTGAAATGTAAGTAGGCTACATACATACAGTATATACCATATATACGTATATAGTGATACACATGGGCACTGGCAGGGAGGCTAGTTTTTTGATTCAGCACATTCAAGCATGCATTAATTTAACATATGGTAATTTTGATATATTGTGTTAGTCTCAGCAATTATACATCCCATTTGTCATATCCTGATGGAGCAATTGTCTTTTTCTGAACAGCGCAGCATTTCACAGACAAATGCTTTCATGACTTTAAGAGGTATGTTAATTAGGTGCTGGAAGCTTGGTGGTGATGATGCGAGGAGGGCACCAACTTGGGTGTCCATGAACTCCTAAGTCAGTGTTTCTCAAAAGTTGTGTAGCTAAGCTGTGAGCCGGGTCGTCACAGGCTTTCTCTGTGTGCAGAACGGCAAAAGAAACGTATACGCATGTGTGTGCAGTTATCCCATAGCATGTGGCGCTGTGACCATGGCGAAGACAGATCCCATAGCTTGAATGCAGAATATCTGTGTTACACATGTTACACAAAAATGCGAATAAACAGCTCACATTTTGGAAAAGTGAAAAACTGGTGTCGCAGTTGTGTGCATGCATGTGCAAGTTGGGGTCAATGCCTATGTGCAAATTCAGATCAATTGCTCCAGCCACTGACTGAGGAGAACTGGACAGAAAAGACAGATTTTGATGACAAACAGATTTTGATGACAGAGGTTTGTAGAATTACAGGAGGATAATTTGGTCTAACATGGGTATTTGTCACTGCATATTTGCTCAATTTGTCCTCTGCATTTCACCCATCTTAAGGAGTAGTTATATATTTTTTTAATTGTTTTCTAATCTTTCAAAGCAGATCAAGTATACCAGTAAAGCCATACATTCTTTATTTTCCTTCAATAATGTATCTGGTGTTTAATACGCTTATTCCCCATTTAGAATAGGAGAATGTAAGAATAACTTTCTGCCTATTACAATAATAAATTGTGATTTGGGCGGCAGTAGCTCAGGGGTAGAGAAACCGTCATTAGAACACAAAGGGGTTCCCGAAGGGTTCCCAGTTCAATCGCGGGCTCCCCCAGAGTTAGGGTTGAAGAGTCCTTGACCTTGAGCAAGACTCTGAAACCCTAGTTGCTCCCGGTGCATGAGCAAGTTGGTGCCTTGCATGGTTTCCTCCGCCATCGGTGTATGAATGTGTGTGTGAATGGGGGACTGTAATGCACAATCCCTGTAAAGTGCCTTGGATAAAGGCACTATATAAATGCACCATTTACCAATTACCATTTATTCAAATGTAAAAAATAAACTTAACCAGTAAGACCACAGACATATAAAGCTAGACGCCTCCTTCGGCTAGGGGGCGTATGCATCTAGCAACCAAGGGAATCTTCGTCACTTCCGTGTTCATTGCTTCCGCGTGCGTCACACATACGGAAGTCGGTAAGCCAATCAGAGGCAGGTGGGGGCTGGTCTTTACGTATGCAGCCTGTAAGAACAGCTGAGCAGCGCAACATCGGAACTGGCTCTGTTGAAATGAATTGTGGTCCTTGGATAAGTCACGGAAAAGACACACTGTGATTGGCCAGTAGTCACTTTGACTGACAGCGTTCCCTTGGTTTTTCCAGGAAGTCCGGGCTAGAACTTTTGCACATCGCTCCAATTAACTGCAGAGGCGAACGAGGCATCTAGCTCTTTATATCTGTGAGTAAGACTCCCTAAATTGGGAGATAAGCGACCGTCAGGTTGCATGTAAAAATCGGCCTGATGGTGGCGCTAAATGGGACAGATCAATGTTGATGTAATGACTGTAGACATACTGTGTACTGCTTTGCATGATTTTAGGGCAAAATCTGTAGGAGCAGTGTCCAAAAATGTGTTTTAAAAAATCAGCCTGAAGGTGGTGCTAAATGTGACAGATCCATGTTGATGATATGACTCTAGACATACTGTGTACCGATTTGTGTGATTTTAGGGCAACATTTGTAGGAGCAGTGTCCAAAAATTTGTTTTGCAAGAATCTGCCTCATGGTGGCGCTAGAAGAGGGCCATGTAAGAAAGGGGTGAGGGGTGGAGGTAGTGGTTTGGCAGCCAAGGAGTGTGTGTGCAAAGTTTGGCATGGATCGGGGCAACGGTGGCGGAGATATGAGAAGGGGAAAGGTGTGACGTGTGACGTGTGACTGACTGACAGACTGACAGACAGACTGACAGCCGGTGGAGGTTTTGATAGTAACTGCGACCTGACGGTCGCAATAAATCTTGTCTTCCTTTACTTCTTTGCTCAAGCAACAGGGAGCCACGGGAGAGGGCCTTAAGCCCGTATCAGAGTCTACGGTGGAGACCTATCCACCGCAAATTTGAGGTGGAAAGCTTTCCACCTCAAGTCAGAAAATAAGTGCAGGCCATCATAGTCACGGCCCACGGTGAAGTCCTTTACCCCGTCTAGACCGGTTCAGGTCGACCAATCAGTGAACGGGGTGTAGAGCCTGCCTGTCTGATAGTAAAAACAGAGAGATGTGTTGGGACTCACGGTGGAAAGCTCTCCACCGTGAGGAATGATGTAACGTTGTAGTTTCATGAATCAAAAAGACTCGAAAAGACTACACCGCGATGGGCTTTAGAGCCACATATGCGGCTCTAGAGCAGCGGGTTGCCTACACCTATGGTCACCTTTTCTAATATCCATGAGACATCGGCTGTCCATATGAGCTGATGTCTCATGGAGTGACGAGTAATGACCCTCCACTCACCTATCTCTCTCTCTTCTCTTCTCTCAGCTCCTGTCCTTGACCTCCGTTCACGCTGATATTTTCCCATGGCAACACAGACGAGGACCAGACCATTGGCACTCCAATACACCCACACCTATTAAAGGTATGTGCGTGCGTGCGTGCGTGCATGCGTGTGTGCAAGTACATGCACTTAAGTAATTACTGTTTAATGTACGTAAGTACAATTTTGAGGTATTTGTACTTTACTTGAGTCTTTCCAATTTCTAATTATTTTACTTCTATTCCACTACATCTCGGATCCAAATATTGTACTTTTACGCCACTATATTTATTTGAAAACTTTAGTCACTAATTACTTTCTAGATTGATTAAAACATATAACCACTTCACTTCACTTTTCCACCACTGACAGCCGTCTATGTCATTTCACATTAACCACTTAAAGGAACACTTCACTCATTTTCAACCTTATCTTCATATAATTGGTCCTCCTTAATGCCTGCCCACTCACGCTGCATCTCATTGGTGGGCTCTGGACAGATTAGAAACCTGCCTACCCAATGACATCATTGATGAGGATTCCAAGCTCATAGACACTGCAGTATTTCTGTTCCTGAGTTGGCATGATGAAGTAGTAGCAATTGCCCTTGTATCATTAAAAAATAAAGAAAAAAATAATCATGTTTCATGTTTTGATATCTTGTTTGAAATCACCAAACCTGCTGACCGATGACGTGACTGGTTTATGGTTTCAACTGTCCACAGACATCTGAAATCTTATGAAGAGCATTAGTTACGACCAATTGAGATTGAAAGTGAAAATGGGTGAAGTGGTATTTTAAGTGCTATACAGTACATTGCCCCCCAAGGCTCTAGATCTTGTAGTATTTCTCTTTACACCACATCTCTGTGTGTGTCTCATGTGTTGTGAGCTTGTGTGGAATGTTCCAGTGGTGTAAAGAGAAACTAAGTATTACTCAAGTACTGTACTTAAGTAACATTTTGAGTCTACTTTTACTTTGCTGGAGTATTTCCAATTTTCAACATTTTTACTTCTACTCCGCTACATCTAAGAGACAAATATTGTACTGTTGTTTACTCCACTACAATTATTTGAACATTTGAGTTACTTTGTCGATTTTTAATTGTATTACGAAAATATTTGAAAATAGCTAATCCACAAGCTTGAAACCTTGTGTACCGGACATTCTGTGTAATGAGTACTTTTACTTTTGGTACTTTTTGATGCCAAAACCTTACTTGCAACGCATTGGCAGAATCCACTCTCATAGGTAGAATATTAGTTTGATGTGACCGTGCCCTAACAGAGGGTTTCTACATTGCAGTATTGATACTTTTACTTCAGTAAGTGATCTCAGTACTTCTTCCACAACTGGGGTTCATGTGGAAAAAATATGTAGGCTATGACACATACACACATGCATTGCATAGAGGTCAGCCTCAGTATCCTTTCACCCCCTCCCGGGAACGGTATTACCATGCAGCCAGCGCTCCGAATACCATATATATTCTGTAGATCTTCTCTGGTTGGCAGATATAAAGCCAACAGTTGCATGACAATGGTCTGGTTTTGCCAGTCACCCACGTCATTGCTCTCAGTAGGAGAGGGAGCCGGTGTGACATGCAGGGACGTGCTGGCCATTGGGAAAAGCGGGACAACTCCCGAACGGCCGGTTCATTCCCAGCCGGTCCAGGCCGGCCATTAGGAAAATAATTAAAAATAAAATGTCGGCCTTCGTTCCATTTTGGGGGCTGGGCGGCCAACAAAGTAAATCGTCACTGTCTGGCAGAAACCTCATATCTCCAAGTTTCAAATTAATGAATTTTTTTGAAAAGCAAAGCCCTGCTTCATCATACAAGGCCGTCGCACAAAAGTAGTGAAAACAGCCGATCTACAAGCACACAACGCCTCGCGGTGCGAGGCGTTGTGTGCTTGTAGATCGGCTGTTTTCACTAGTTTAAATCATTTTGAAAATGATAAATACAAAACAAACGGTTTTAGACATACAAGGTTTCCACCCGACAACGACAAAATATAACTCATGTAATTGGCCCACTGGCTTGTCACTCGTCATAATCTGAAATGGCAAATCTTTGAGTAGCAGCAGCGCTATAGAGAGAGATCTCTCTCTTAGCGCGCAATGAGGGCCTCTACAACTCTTTTTCCCGGGCTGAATCAGGGGCCCAGCACGTCCCTGCATGGGAGCCGGTGTGACATGCACAGGACTAACCGCATGAATTATGGATCAGTCCCCCCCGGGGGCCAAAACACCGGGCCGAGCAGCCGTTATCAACCCCCCCACGCACCCACCCGCCCACCCACCCGACCGACCCCCACCCCAACCCCCCGAGGCCCCCCTCTACGATGTGCCAACCAACACATACAGATTCACCTCCACTCGCACAAGTGACAAGTGACAATGCTTCAGTTTATGAAGTCAAGGTCACGCTCCCCTGTTTGTTTTTTTTGGTCACGGGGAACCGACGGCGCATATAAAGATGGCAACCAACCAACACTTTCTGGATTGATGCTAGTCTTTTTTTTTTTGCTGCTAGGTTTTTTTCTTCCCCCCCTCCAAGCTGTCTACAATAGCAGAGAGGGCAGAGAGGTATGCAGTATAGCCTGGAAGTTGTGTACGTGTGACAAGAGGAACGTTTTGTCATTTTTATGGTCGCTCCTCTCACGCAAGATGCAGCCAGGGGGGGCAGAAAGTATAAGTACATTTACTCTAGTTCTGTACTTCTTCAATACTTTATATACTTCTACTCTAGTGGTTCTTAACCAGTGGTCCCGGGGACCACCAGTGGTTCTTGTGGGGGTTCCAGATGGTCCCCAGCTAAATGACATAAAGTTGGTAACCAAATGGACCCTAATAGATGCTTGACTCTAGAAAGTGTACGCTCTAAAGAGTTAAACCATTGCATTACTTAATTTACAAGAAGTCTACACAGTTGGAGAATGCAGAAGAATATTTTGGTCAAAGTTTGCCTCTTGAATCTCTCTCTTAATGGTGCCAAAATCAATAAAGCATGGAATTGTGGACAAAATTTTATCCAACGATAACAGAATATATACGTTTTGGGTCTGAGAGGCTAAATCTTATCAAATAGTGGTCCGTGGCTCAAATGCCGAATAAATAATGGGCCTTGATATGATAAAGGTTGAAAACCACTGCTCTACTCCACTACATCTCAGAGGCAAATGTACTTTTATCTCTCTTGTTTTACTCTTGTGCTTATAGTTAACCACTTAAACTCTATAGTTGACAGGGTTCTGTACTAGTTCTGCTCCTTTTTTTCCCCTCAACACCAAATCTCTTTGGCAGAATAGGAGAGGCTAGAGTTCATGTGTTGGTTGGTGTTGGGATTAGGGTTAGGGTTAGGGTTGAGGGACCAAAGACACGCAACACAGATGCTGGTAACCTCCCTTTGTGCTCAGAGGACAAAGAAACTCCCCCTGCATTAGTAGTTAAAGACGGAACAAAGTTAAATTCTTTATGGTGAACGATATTGTTTTGACTTTGCTCTATTTGAAGGTCTGTATGAGGACTCTTAAGCCCTTTGCACACAGGACAGTTGCGTTTTTTTTGTTTGCTGCATGAATAAAACGCATTGGATTTGGTGTGCAAGGCTGTGCGGAATCGGCGCTGCGGATCCCAAAAGGAGTCATAAAAGGAGTGATGAGTTTTTTACCGCATGCGACAAGACGCACGAATCGAACTGGGTTCGATCGAGAAAAAAACGCACGGCCTTAAGCTGGTTGCACACTGCTGCGTTTTTCGGGCCGAATATCGGAGTGAATTTCGGAGCACGCAAATAAAAAAATCAACCTCACGTTGTGTCAGTCACGTTTGCACACTGCCGCCCGTTTCGCGCACCACTCAGTCCCTTGCTCTCTCTATCTCCCTCTCTCTCCTTGTCCTGAAAAACGCATTTCGCAACGAAAAACGCAGCAGTGTGCAACCACCTTTAGCCACTCGTCGCACGGCTAATTCGGAGCCGGTGTGCATGAGGTCGTAGAGAATCATTGTTTTCTTTTAGAAAAATGAAATTGTCCGTTTTATCCGTGCGGTGTGCAAAGGGCTTTACTCAGCAAAACTGTTCCATCGATAAAGGTCAAAATGAACAATAACTAAAGCTGGGGAAAGCATATCAGCTTCAAGTCTTTACGTCCAAGCCTACGAGTTTCGATAAGAGGAAGAGGTGGACCGAAAAGGTTCTGGTTTACGTTCTCTCCCGGTTGTGGGACTTTGTAGGAGTGCGCGCTGTTATCTCTATGCCCCATTGGAGGCATTCAATTAATTCCCCCTTGTACTGTGGTCTCTCTACCACTGGACCCCCATTCATGGTTATTTCCCAACCATAGTCCCTTGTTGGAACTTTTCAAAATCGCTCTGCTATCGACATATCAGCTTCGGATCAAAATGCTGGGACAAGCATGCGGTTGCTTTTGTCATTTAAGGGGCATTTAAGGTAAGCTTGAATGGACTTTGTGGTATGTCACACTGCGAAAATAGCCGACCTACAAGCTCACAACAGTAGACGGACACGGCCCGTTGTGAGCCTGTTAGGTCTGCTATTTTCACCGTTGTGCATTGCGCTGCAGTCTCCGGTCTTCATTCAGGAGGGAAAAGAAACGGTTAAGGCCGTGTTATCAGCCCTCTGGGTTCTTTTCTTTACGGTGCCCTCCCGCTGTGAACCCTACCCGAGCGCCATTTGTTGCCTAGTGAAAACAACTCTGTTGTCTTCATGTGACCTGTGGAATTTATAATTCACTCAAAACCCTGTGACCCACTCAATCTCGGTGACCTTTAGCCCAGCCCTTTGTATACTGCCTTTATGACTCTCCTCAGCTGTTATCTCAATCATGTTCTCAGAATAACTCCCATTTATGCTGTCCAGGCATGTATATGACTTCAGGCTTCGACAGCGCGATGGAGCATAAATTAGGCCTATGAGTCAATGATTCCCAAACGATGTGCAGAATGCCGATTGAGGCTGTGTACTGTTAGCCAAGTCCAAGTATGCCTTGGGACACTATTACTATTTCAATTGATTGACTGATTGAATTCATTCGGTGATAAAAAGAAAGGGCACATCAGCATTTCCCAAAAAAGGGCAACAACGACAACACGCACAATATCACCAAGGATAAAAACTCAATAAAGCCTGTAAGGCCCCCTATAAGCCCATAGTGTACGTGCATGCAGCTACAAAGATCACCCTCCCCACCCCAGCTTCCCTGCTCCCTCCAAAACATTAATTGTGTTCGTAGACATACTGTATATAGAACCTTGGCCAAGCCTGATGCTCTCCTTTACCCTTCCATCATCTCGCTACCTGTGACCTTAACGTTTTCAGGCCAAGGACCCCTTAGTTGAGAGAGAGATGAAGCCAGGACCGGGACCCCACAACCCTGTCATAGATTCCATATTTTCATTTTTTGAAAGCACAATCATTATTGTATTTTGGATTCATGTCAGTTTGTGTTTTCAGTAATTAACCACTTGAACTGTCAATACTTCTCCCCTCTACACCAAACTGGCAATTGCCGAAAATAGACGATCTACAAGCTCACAACGGCGTTGTGAGCTTGTAGATCTGCTATTTTTGGCTAAAGTTCTCAGAATCTGGTTAAGAATCTGGCTAAAAACGAGATTTAATTTTTTTCTTTCTATAACACAAAGATTTGGCGGACCCCCTGTAGTAACTCTGAGGACCCCCTAGGGGTCCCGGACCTACTGTTGAAGAGTCTTGCCTTATCTTCATATACTTGTTCCTCACTAATGCTCATGATACCATGCTAAAACAAATCTACTCGGTCTCTCTCATACAAGGGCTGTGAAAACTTCAGAAACCTGCCTATGCAGTGACATCATCTCTAGGCATTCCAGGAAGAAAAAGCCTACTATTTCTATTAGCTTGTATTCCCCATCGATGATGTCACTGGTAGGCGGGTTTCCGAACTCTCCACAGCCCTCCTCTGAGACACAGAGTGAGTAGACAAAAATAGTACCGTGTTATAATGAGCATTAGCGAGAACCAATTATACGAAGATAGGTTGAAAATGGGTGAAGTCACAAATAGTTATCAAGATTTTACATTATTATTATTACTAGAAGGGCGGCCGAGCGTCTAGTCGGCGCCCTGGCCAACTCGGGAACAATGTAAATAGGGAATGAATGCCCCGCCCTTTAATGCAAACCCCATTATACCTGTTGTCATAGGATCTGTTTTGACCATCTGTTTGCGTGTGTCCATTTATGCCCATATATGGAGATATCTGTCTGTCTACGACTACGTCCATTTTATGCCCATATATGGAGATCTCTGTAGGACCCGTTTTGACCATCTGTTTCAGACAGACAGACAGACAGACAGAGATTTGTCGCATTTATAGATAGATTACCATTAAGAGGCCTCAAGGGCGAGAAGCGACCTCACCCTGAAGGGTGAATGCTGAAACATGAGATCTTCTTAACGGCAGGAGTTAAACTATTCATTTGGCTGGTCGAGTCATCATTGTGATGTCAGAACAGGTCATCTATATCCACATCTGGAGTAGGTGAGGACGTCAGATGTAGACCATCTCCATACATGGAGATGTCTTGGCCATATATGGAGCGTGTATGAGGCTTGACGCACGGACTGACAGACAGACATGATCTGCAGGTTTTCATACTAAATGCGACCAACTGTCGCTATTATTATTATTAATTTATTCATTTACAAAATATCAGTCAAAACATTGGTAATCGGTGATCTAGGACAGTTGACATTCCACATTGGACCCCAAAAATCCCTCTACTCCGGTGGAATTCGCTCAGTGCTTTGTTTGTTGCGAAGGGGAAAGGAAATGATGAATTAGGACGGCGGGAAGAGGCAGGGGGAAAGCTTTTGAGGCGTAGCGGCAGGATTAATTCCCTTATTAGTCTCTCTCTGCAGCGATGCTGGCTACACCGCAGAGGTCTAATACCATCTTTTTTTTCTATGGATTTGACTCAATTTAGATTACGCCCCTCTTCACTCTCACTGTCTCACACATGCACACGCACATGCACGCACGCACATGCACGCACGCACATGCACACATGCGCGCACGCACGCACGCACGCGCGCGCGCACGCACGCACGCACGCGCGCGCGCGCACACACACACACACACACACACACATGCCCTTTTCCTCTTCCACGGTGAAGGAATTGCACTGTCTCCCTCCATTTGTCCCACCTCGCCGTGTTGTGGCGGGACGTGCTCGCTCGTCGCCACAGCGTGCGTCAGTGATGAAGCGGGACAAGCACCTGAATAGATTGGAGATTGGTGAGGTGTACGACTGCCATTAAGGAGAGCAGATCTACAGCCCGCCTCCAGACACCGAAATGCGTGCAAGCCTCCACGCACGCACGCACACGTACGGGCCGGTGGGGAAGTGGCTCAGGAGGTAGAGCAGCCTCTTGGCAACCGGAAGGTTCCCAGTTCGATCCCGGGGCTCCACCCAGAGTTAGTGTCGCAGTGTCCTCGAGCGAGACGCTGAACCCCTAATTGCTCGCGATGAGCAGGTTGCCTAATCCTAAAACTAACCCCAATGTGTATCTATTCCTAATTGTAAGACTATAACTCCCCAAAATGTCTTTTAACCATAAAACAACTGTCCTCATGATGTCCATTACTCAAATTCTACTATAGGGCATAGCAGTGGCGGCCATTTTGTGGTGCCACAGATAAACCCATAAAGCTTTTCCCCCATAGAGATTTCCTAAAATATTTATATAAATTATTTATTAAGCCTGGAAGCAAGCCTGAAGGCTGTGTGAATCATGACCATAAAACCTTTTGATTCTGTGTAAAGAATATATATACATTTTTCAGAAATATTTATGGAAAAAATGTAAGCGATTTATACATTTATTTATTATGATATTTATATATGTATTATACCCTGCTGTAGCCTACTTGTGGCAACATTTGTAGCATAATGCAAGCACACCCACGCAGGCAGGCAGGCAGGCACGCACGGACAAAAACAACAAAAAAACAATATGGCATCCTGCTTGGCAGGGCCATTAAGGCAGAGTGAGAAGTTTTCCCCCTCAGAGTAACAGAGCAACTTTGACGGAGGATATAGTGATTTTCAAGGTGATTAAAAAGCCATTAGCAGAATGACTCTCTCAGGTAATTCACAAGGTAGTCATTCAAGACCCAGTTAGGAACCAGGAAGTGGGTCGGTTTGACGAAATGACTGTTATTAGATGAAGATATTATGCCGAATTGCTCAAGTGAGAACGCTCCCCCCCTCCCCCTAGCTGCCTCCGCCTCTGCCATCTCTCAGAGCTAATGGCACTCATTTGGAAAGAGGGCTTCATTTCTTTCTTGGCGTTTTCTCACCCATTTCAATCGGGGAGTTATACATCCCTCCTCACTCATCTGTTAGGGGTCGTATCCACAGATAATGGTGGATAAAGTACCCAAGCCCAGTGCTTGAGTCAAAGTATAGATCAAATTTGCTGTGCTTGGGTGCTTGGATGCCTGGGTGGCAGACCGTGGCACGGTGGTGAAATGCCTGCCCACCAGGTCCGCGTCAACACCACCCACTGAGGTTGTGGATTCAAATCCATGCACTGTGGTGCACCTGGCTTTGTCGAGTGTCTAGTCTACCACATCACTGTTTCTCAATCTTTAAAATGTCAAGGTCTCCCCTTAACTCTGACAGTGAACAAATGGAACCAAATGCACCTGTTTGGGTTCATTTGGTTCCATGTGTACACTGTTAGATTTACCTATTTATAAGGGTCAATTTAGAGCCTCCTAAAGGAACCCACAGAGTCCCTAGAATCCACTTTGAGAACCACTGCACTATACATGACATTTCCGAAGAAAATGTCCAGTCCACACTGTTAAGTGTTCACATAGTGTTTTTCTTTTCTTTTTCTTGAGCAGCGGAGCACTTTGGATATCATGTCCAGATGAGTGGTTTGTTTACTCATGCAATGGCACCTTCAATGTTTGCCACTTGTGTGCATGTTGCTCCAACCTTATTCTGTGTAGCAGACAATGGTCTAGACAATCCTTTCTATATCCTCCCTACACACATTTGTGTGTTTTCACTATTGTTGTATCCTATACTGACCCACCTGCCAGTGAGGAGCCCCCACCGGGAGGATGTATGCAGTATTGTCTTAAAGGAAGACATATTTAACCAATGAAACCATAATTATATACTTTGTTGACCGGAGTGCCCAGTCTGTCGTTTTTTCCCTCCCCTTCCCTTTACATCATATCTCTTACACACAAATAACCGATCTTCAAGCTCACACTTTGTTGAGCTTGAATATCGGCAATTTTCACTGAATGTTTGCCTATTGTTGCCCAATGTTCACCCATGCATGCCAAGAATAGGGAAGTTAGGGTTCATGAGGTTAATGCATCACCATTAATGCTCTTTATTTTAGTTGTGGTCACTCAAGCCAGCAGCTGCATGTGCCCGGCGGCAGTAGAGCTGACAGGCAGGGAGAACAACAAACACACTCAGTGGCCATCTCTGGCACTGGCAGCCTAAACGATCGAGAAATATAGGCCACAAAGTCGCTCAATCTTGATTCATTTCACATCAGCAAACAGCTAGATTAAATCTTTTGTGTAACTCTCTTACAAAGTAGAAGTTCTGTATTCATGTACTTGAGTAATAGTATCATTGCCAAAATACACTTAAAAGTACCAAAAGTAAAAATACTCATTGTGCAGAAAGTTCCCATTTCACAAGTTCAAATTGTATTAAAAGAATCGTGACGCATTGTGAGCTTGTAGATCTGCTGTTTTCAATTAGCCGAAATACTGTGTGTGTGTGTGTGTGTGTGTGTGTGTGTGTGTGTGTGTGTGTGTGTGTGTGTGTGTGTGTGTGTGTGTGTGTGTGTGTGTGTGTGTGTGTGTGTGTGTGTGTGTGTGTGTGTGTGTGTGTGTGTGTGTGTGTGTGTGTGTGTATATATATATGGCTGAAGTGTGACGTGTTTTGTAATAATTATCAAAATCTACAACTAGTTTTTAATTGTTGTGGAGTAAAAGAGATGTGGTGGAGTAGAAGTAAAAAAAGTATTGAAAGTCAGAAATGCTTCAGTAAAGTAAAAAGTACCTCAAAATGATACTTACTGTAAGTACAGTACTTGAGAACATGTACTTAGTTACTGTACTTTGCACCACTGGATGACAGTTTTTCACTTCAGATCTCTTCCTCGGTTTTGATCGTTCGGGTCGAGAAAAAAGTGACATCAATGAGCTCTGCTCCTCTCCAAAAAGTTGTAGTGTTTTCTATACTTGAGGTGCCCCAGGGTTCTGCGCCAAAAAAAACACTGCGCCCCGAGAGAGAGAAGTGCATGGCAGAAAGGCTCTGGCAAGTTCAAAACACACTTTCCGGGGACACGGCCCCTTAAGCAACGCTTCAAGCTTGTTTGCTATAGACAGCAGGCTGAGGCTGTAAAATGTGAAAAACCCGGTCCAGTACTGTCGAATTGAACCTCTCAACGTATAGAAAGACTCTGTGAATCGGTGCAAAACCACATACAATTAAGGCTCGGGCAGCTTATGGTAGATAATAAGTTCCACGGGGGGTATATATTATTCTCTGAAGGATTCTCCCTCGCCTACAAATGTGATGCCTCTATCTCGTCATCTGTCAGGCCAAACAATAATAATAATAACGTAGAAAAGAAAAAAACCCATGTGCTCAGAAAAGGGGAAAATATTATGAAATATTATCCGAGACCAGAAGTCATTATTTGCTTGTCATTCAGGTTGGGGGGGAAGGGGGGGGGGGGGAGCTTATTGAATTGCGCACGGCGGCGTGCTTTTCTAAATGTATATTTCCTCTCTACCGCTCCTGTCTCAAATTATAACCGTAATGTAAATCTAATTCGGTACACAACACACAGGCTTATTGGCTTGCATCATTCATTCCCGGGCATCTCTTATTATATATATTTTTTGGGGCGATTATACTTCTCGGAATTCTATGTCACGTCGAATCGTCACAAGCTAATCTATGTAGCGATTATGGCAGTTGGGGCGAGAGAAGGTCCGCAGAAGTCGGTAGGGGGGAGCTCTGGGGGTCTCTGCAATCATCCAATCTCAGCCCATTATGTCCACGCAAAGGTTAGAGTGAGCACAGAACAGAAAGAGTGTGAGTACGGAACAGAGGACCTAATTGGAGTACCTAGTTCAATTTCCCTCCTGCCATTGCTCTGCCTCTGTGCCTTCGGCTCAGAATAGCGTTATGTTCCTTTCTTCTCCGCGGCTATCACACGTATTATAACAAGTGTCCTTTCTCCCTGACCTGCTGTATCCCACGGAGCGAAGGGTCCATGTGGTTTTATCATGTGCCTTAATTGCTAAGACAAATGAAGCGCCGCGAAGAAGACCAGGAATTTCTAAGCTCGAGGTTTCAAACAGAATTTTCAAACGGTCAGGGGCTGTCAAGAAGTTTTTTTTTATTTCGATTTCTTTTTTCATCACCAGCTCCTTCAAGGTTTAATTGGTTGAATTCTCAGAACAAAGTCTCCCTTCTTGATATCTCTGTCAAGCCTCCAAGGCGGAACACTGTCTTCCAACACTGCTTTTGCATGGGTGGGTATGACAGAATAGAGTTATTAAAATTCACAAGGCGTGCCTTTCTTTATTTATTTTTTGGTAAAAGGGAGTTTCGCCCCTGATGTCCCCGTCAGTCGGTTCTTGTGATGCTGGGAGTTCAAAACCACTTTCAACCTGGTGCCTCCATGGTTTGAGAATGTCATTAAAGGCCAGAATATTCAGTAATAATTACAAAACGAAAATAAATAAATAAATAAATAAATGAATGAAATAAAAATACAATAAAACATTAGCCAGTATCTTGACGTGTTGTGAACTTGTAGGTCGGCTATTTTAGCTTGACACAGACACAGTTGTGCGGAAAAATAGAGCTACGAACTCGGAAAACGGCCTGTGTTACACTTCAATGCTCCCCCCCCCCTTTTTGCTTGTTGTGTTTTGAAATAGCAAGACTGAAGTAATGTTCTTCAGGTTTCGCTTTGTTTTGTCTTGAATAATGAATCAAGTCAAGTCGCCTCTGTTAATTAAGATACATTGCATATTCCAATGAGAAATTTGCATCGACTTATAGCACACAGCATCTCTTACTAATTTCCATTGAATTCCAGAACTTTTTAAGTCATCGATCAGCACTTTAGAGTTAATTACACCGGCAGTTTTGCCTCTGGACTATCTCAGATAGTAAATTAAGCTTTAGCGTTAGTTTATGCAGGACTCGCCCGCCCAGCTGTAATCAGCTTAATCAGCTGTCAGTCAGTCTATTCCTCACTCACAGATCTGCTGCTCATTACGTCACACAACATCATACTCCAATCAGAGCTCTCACTCAGTAAGGGAGGCCTCTTTAAATACGGCTTGCATTCACGATAGCTCTGCTTGTGTTTTAGATCCGAAGCTTTGCATCCGCTGCTGCTTAGCTGCCTCCTCCACCCCATGCAGCCTCCACCTTGATCAGAGTCTGACAATACTTGTGATTTGTGAGTGTGAAAATGTATAGTGGCCCTCTCCATCATTAAAGTTGCCCACCCCCCGGCTTAGGGTTAAGCTTTAGGTTTAGGTATAGTTTTTGTGAGGTTAGGGTCAAGGTTAGGTTTAGGCATAGTTACAAAAACACTACTGTCAATCACAGCGACTACTGGCCCAATCACAGCGGGTCTCCCCAGAAGGGCAGTGGTATCCATAAGCATATGTCTGCCTGTCTGTCTGTCTGTCTGTCTGTAGCCTACAGTATGTATGTGTGCGTAGTAGTCTGTGTACCCCAGCAAAGGTAAAATTGCACTGCAGTCCCCACAAAGGTAGACTGTATAGAGTGGGAGATGGCACACCTGTTCTTAGTTCAAGTTTAAGTTTAAGTTTATTTGATCATCACAGCATAAATAAAACATACAACAACACAATCATATATGAACAAAAAAAATCATTGGTACCCAACTAATAGAGGGTATGTGTATGCATAAAGTGAATGGCAAATCAAGTGGCAAAGTGGAAAAGTGAGTTTAACGTCATTTAATGCAATCAGCTAGGACTTTTCTGTTTGGATGTATGGCCTGTCAAGGCCAGAAAGTATTTTTTTGCCACTCAGTAGGCGTTCCCACATAACTTCAGGGTATGCGCATACCCTCTATTCCACTGTTTCTCAACCCTTTTTTGTCTTTCTTTTTTTAACCTCTGGGTCCCAATCTACAATGCAAAACTATCAGTGCTAATTTAACAACGTGTACAATGGGACGTTGATGTTGAAAACTGTTGGGACAGGACCATGCACTCAGAAATCATGACAGGCATAGTTTTTGGAGCGGTGAAGCCAGCTCCCACCATTTGACTTAATCTGTCCTCGACCCTGTCACCCTGTCCCGTGTAGCATGAACAGCTGCAATACCGCTGGGTGACCTGAAGGGCACTGTTGTGCAGCCTAGACGCACGCACACACACACACACACACACACACACACACACACACACACACACACACACACACACACACACACACACACACACACACACACAGGGTATAGCTGCTCATATTCACTGCTCCACTTCAAACTGATGGTTTGATTTTTATTAAAACATTTGGGTGCAGGGTTATATGTTCGGTATAGCCTACACAGCATGTCTTTATCTTAAATAAAGAGAAGAGACCATGAGATGGTTGCCTTTTATTTTACAGTCCAATTCCTTCTTTCTTTTCAAACTCAGTGACGATGAACCGACATGACCTACACAGTTTGCCGCACCTTGTAGAGACTCATTTCAAACATTCTGAGTTATACCGAGTCTGTTAAAATGTCAAAGAAGAAAAGAATGAAGCAGCAGACAGCAGACACACAAAAAAAGAAAGTTGAAGGTCAAACAACAGGAAAAAGGAAAAGTTTCTGACAGAGAAAATACTAGACTGACAGGGTATTTAAGACCTTAAAACCAGCTTCTGTTCAAACAGGAAGAGGCCGGGACGACAAAGCTCTTTATAAAGTTGGTAAATCCCACTGATGGAAAAGGTCATGTGGTCGCCGACGGCTGGAAACCTTGTATGTCCAAAATCTTTTTTATATATTTTTTAAATAGTGAAAATACATGACCTCTGCTCGACATCACAGTCATTTTACCGAGGTGTCACCTTCTCTTCGGCAAGCGACACTCATACACAGTGCCGGCTTAATGAACAGACTAAGGGCTGGTGCACACACTCCTCTTTTAGAGCCGTGTTTAAATCGGTCCGGCTCTGTCCAAACTACAGACGTCATTCAGAGGTTCGGGGGTACCATCATAAAGTCGGCTGTTCGGCGCTGCCGAGATGTTAATTGTGACACCCCGAACCAAACCGATTTAAACTCGCCTCTAAAAGTGGAGTATGCATGGACCCTTACGGTGCTCCATCACGGGGCACTAGTGTCGTGGACAGGCCCGGGGGAACAGGCTCTGACGCTCTGGGCAGTGTACCTATGATGCGCCCCCCCCCCCCCCCCCCCCCATGTCCGTCCACCCCCCCCCCCCCCCCCGGCCCCCCCCCCCCCCCCCGTCTGTACATACCCCAAATGGGCTTCTGAAAGGTTAAATAACAACACAGAGAGACTATACTGTTTGAAAATGAAATAACACATTTACTTCAAAATGAAATAACCATCACTTTATACTTCACAGCTACAGTAAGTGTCTAAATGGGGAGGATAAAGAAAGTCCGATAATTATAGACTACTCACTGCTATGGTCGAGTGGTCACGATGTCCATGCATCTCTATGCAACTTTGGGAAGGTTGTAAAGGCTTTGGTGGTGATCTCGTACAGTTTCCATAACATCTCCTCATAAAGAACGTCAATCGAGTGTATAAAGTTTGTTTTATATGGGTTGTTAGTTGTCCTGCGTGTCTTCCATGATTCCCGTGGGTGCACGTTGCAAGATGACGCTGAAATGGACTGCTGTCTTCTCTCTCCCCCCAGCGCCCCGTTCGCAAATTAATGTAGGCTAAACAGTTCTGATAATACAACTTATTTTGACTGTCCATTCATGTATAACTTAAACTGCGCGGGGTATTCCAAACCAATGCAGCTCACAGACTTTAGCGACATCATAACAAACCGACAACTAGGGCCAACCCAGCAACAACTATCATTTCCTGTCTTACCTTCACAATAAAGTGTCTGCCGCGTATCTCCCAATGCAGCTTATTTCACATAGGTTATTATTAACAGGAAAAAGTGTAGCTTAACCCGTGTGTTTTTGTGCAACCAAACTAACGTGCATGTGAGAGTGATGAGGAGAGAGAGAGAGAGAGAGAGAGAGAGAGAGAGAGAGAGAGAGAGAGAGAGAGAGAGAGAGAGAGAGAGAGAGAGAGAGAGAGAGAGAGAGAGACATTGAGAAAGAGAGAGAGAGAGGGATTTGCGGTGATATTAATGAACTGCCGTGTCATTTTCAATCGGTCCTTATGACACACTGCCGACACATGGGTTGATGGGTAATTAGTAGAAATGTATTTTACTGTGAGGCGCTCAGCACACCGGCGCCCCCGGTGGCTTGGCGCCTCTGGGCACTTGCCCACACTGCCCACCGTAATCGCCGCTTCTGGTCGTGGAGGCACCAAATGGCAGCGCAAAAGTGAAAGAAGACTACTATTCGGTTATGAGCTGCAAAATATTCGAACAGTCGCAGCTGAAGAAGTGGTGAAACAGCAGTACACTATACACAATATTACCTTTTTATTGTTTGCTAATTTCTCAAAGCAGATCAAGTATACCAGAAAGCCAGTGTTGGTGGTGAAAACAAACAACATATCCAAGCGTTAATACATTCTTTATTTTCATTTAAAAGTGTTTCTTATTTTTATCTGGTGTATAGGTAAGATCTTTTTTACAATAGGAGAATGTAAGAATAACTTTATGACTTCTACAATAATATATTATGATTGAAATGAAAAAGGGGGTAGTGGGAGAAAACCACTTATTCCTTTACATACTTCTACATGCGGCTCTAGAGCAGCAGGTTGCCTACCCCTGCCTTATACTCTGGCATTGACCAATCATTGGTCAGGCGCTTGCAGTTAGTTGAGAATGGTGCTGGCACCAAAAAATCTCCCCAGTCCTGGCCTCACTCCATTGGCTCCCTGTCAAATTTAAATTAAGGATTGATTTTAACATTTTGATAACTGCTTTTAAATGCCTTAATGGGATGGCCCCCTCTTGCCTGGCTGAACTTATTGAACGCCATAGCCCAACTAGAGCCCCGAGGTCAGCTAACCTCTCATTACTGCCAGGGCAACTGCCTGACTGATAACCAGGGGCGACCTTGCTTTTGCTGCGGTTGCCCCCAGGCTCTGGAACAACCTTCCACTTCGCATTAGATCCGCACAGTCCATCGAGGTCTTTAAAGCTATACTGTGTAAGTTGCTCAACTAGTGGTCAGTAGCGTCCGCGTCTTTCGGCCGTTTTTCGCCGCGGACCGGGCCTCACACCCCCGCGTCACCCCCGCGTCTGCCTCCATCTCGTCGAGATCTATCTTTGGAGGGGTCCCTGGTTCCTGTGCGTTCAGGCATTCCGGAGAAACGGAGTGTTTCACCCGAGTATAGATAGAGACACACGGGCGCCTACAAATATGGCCGCCCTATTGTGATAGCTAGCGACCCCACTTCAAGATGCGCTGTGATTGGCCGGCAGTGTATAACCCTCGCTGTGATTGGCCGGTAGTGTATGATGACGTCATTTTGCCGGGAAATCCCGCCCCTGTCACTGCTAGAAGAAAATATATAAAGAGAAGGCTTCAGAAGCTGAAAATAACGGAGTGTGTGTTCTAAAACTTTAGCGATTTAAGAGTTAGGACAATTTTAAGATTTGTTTTATAAAAAAAGTTACATGGTATAACTTTAAAGGTCCTACACCATGCATTTAAAAATAATTTATATAACACTGTTTGTGTCCCAAAAACGTTTTTGAAAAGGTTTGAGGCTAAATTACCACTCCTGAATACAGAGCCCCTGTCATTTCTGCCTGGCTTTCAGAGCATTTTCAGCTGCAGTACCACCTTGTCCTGAGTGGGAGGACTGCGCTATTGAGCCAGTTTTGGCCCCACACTCCTCCCCACCTCCTGCTCAGCAGGCCTGCCCACCCCTCCCCAACCCTCTCCCAGCTCCTCCTGCCTCCTTCTCAGGCCTGCCCACCCCTCCCCAACCCTCTCCCAGCTCCTCCTGCCTCCTTCTCAGGCCTTGTGACATCACAAATCTGATCTTTCACAATCAGGACCGTTCTGAGACATGCTAACATAGATCTGCCCATAAACTGAGAAAGACACAATGGTCAGAAATAGGACTTTGTGAGGATAGAAGTTGCTGGTGGGACACCAAGAAAATACATAAAAATTGGAAAAATGTAAATTCATGGTGTAGTCCCTTTAAGTCCCTACTTTAGACTCACTTCTTTTCACTTGGCTTTTAAAGGACAACTTTGTTTTTTTACAACAAGGGTTCATATTTTAGATTGTAATTAGAGGAAAGAAAAGATGAGTGAGTGTTAAAATGTTTTCATTTACTGGTTTAGATTGTTTTAAAGATTTTAGTATTTTGATTTCAGTGGGCGGGGGCATGCGTACAACTGGCTAAATATGTCTTTTTAGACACAATAAGCCGACAATTTCTTTGTTACCATTTACACCAGCCTCCATAAGTCACATCTCCCCTTGAAATATTGCGGTGCATCTTGGGAACGGACTTATTGTGTCTAAAAATACATATTTACCGGTAGCCACTTGCATGCATGCCCCAACCTGGGGGCATGCATGCAAATCTAAATCTTTGAAATTATTAAAACGATAGAAGTAAATGAAAACATTTTAACGCTCATCTTTTCTTTTCTCTAATGACTACAGTATCTAAAACATGAACCCTTGTTGTAAAAAAAACAAAGTTGTCCTTTAATCATAGCTGAGTTTAATTTTAATATGTTTGATTGTCTGTTTGATTGTATTTGTTTTTGTTGCATTATTCTTTGCACTTTGGTCGGTGACAGTGGTTTTTAAATGTGCTATATAAATAAAGTTTGATTTGATCTGATTTGAAGTAGCCTATAGAGAGTTTCAATTATTTGCATGAATTAACATGCTAACAAATAGCATGGATTGGACGGATGTCCCCAGTGGGTGTTACCCTCTGCTCAATGTGACATGTATCAGACGTCCCTCATACCTCAGTCTGCTGCCATACACACAGTCCTATATGGGGAAGCATAGACTCAATACGAAATAACATTAAATGCAAGGCAGCCAACAGTGTGTTGTGTCTGCCAGGACGTTTGTGTCTGTCTCTCTCTCACAGAATGACTCTCTCTCTCCCTCTGTACCAGCCTGTCTGTCTGTCTCTCTGAGTTAAACTACGATACATTCTCTCTCTCTCTCTCTCTCTCTCTCTCTCTCTCTCTCTCTCTCTCTCTCTCTCTCTCTCTCTCTCTCTCTCTCTCTCTCTCTTCCAGAGCTATGGGTGGAGGTACTCCAACCCTTCGAGTTTATTGGGAGACACAGTTCGTGTTGTAGTCGTGGGGACACGGAGGACAGGAGACAGACAGCGGTGGGGTGGGGGGGGGGGGTACTTTCGTGAACGCCGCTCAAAGAGCGAAAGCGACTAGTTTATAGCAGCTAGAGAGAGATAGAGACCGGAGCGAATCCCCGCAGACGCAGGGACCTTTATTAACGGCGCCTTCCCGGGGTTCCTCTGAGGGACGCGTTGAGCCCAAGACAAGCGTCCTCGCTTTCATCCTCCAGTTAATGAGAAAAGGCCAGATAACCGCTGAGCGTCCAGCCCCGAGCCCCAGAGGTGGTGGCAGAAGTATTCTGATGTTTTACTTACGTAAGAGTAGCAATACCGTGATGTAAAGATGCTGTGTTACAAGTAAAAGTCTTAAAAAAGAAAAAACTGAATGGCATCACAAAATATCCAGTATACTTACTGTATCAAAGTAACTTACAAACGTGTAAAAGTTTTTTTTCCGAAAATATCAGGTCTACAAGCTGCAGATGGGCTTTTTTAATGAATCTAATACAAATATGCTAAATAATGTGGAAGCTTGATATTTGCCTCTGACATGTAATGGAGGTATAAAGTATTGAAAAAAATATGCCATACTCAAGTTAAGTACCTCAACATTATACTTAAGTAAAGTATTTGAGTAAATGTACTGAGTTACTTTCCAACAGGCGCAGCTGCAATCTCCAGGACCACTTCGCTGATTCAATATGTGTTTAAAACAGCATTACAGGACATGGTTTGGGTCTTCTGTCTTATAGGCAAACGCCTGCAGGGATTCAATCTCACACTAGAGTTGTATCACTGCCTGGTATGCTGGGTATGGTTAGCTAATTGTTTGGAACGATTGCATCATACGAAAAGTACTACTTACTTAGGCCTACTTACTGCATCAGACAAAGTGGGCCAGTCAATCCACTCAGAATGTGGTACTGCAGTTTAATGGCCATTGGCCAACCATTGACGCCTAACTATCAATATATTGTTCTAAAAAGTGTTCTGGAGGAGTAAGACTGTGGATAGTTCAGGCTACCTGCCTTCCAGTGAAATTGTCCCTGGTGTGGCTATTCTGATGGCAGTCCCCTGAACAATGTTTGTGCCAAGTTTGGAGCAACGGTGCGTCTCGCAAGTCCAGATGTTAAGTTTGTCGTCCCATAGTCTTGTGTGGCCAAACTGTTGACTCCCACAATTTGCAAATGCTCCTGTTATACAGTCTGGGAGACGGAAGTCCTAATCCGGTATGAGAAGTGATAAAGCGGATGTGAAGCCTCCTCCCCACTCATGTTTTGTTTTTACAGTCGTGCACATTTATCCTAATATAAGTAAAAATCATTTAAGCATATATTGCTGCTTATCAGAAATTATATTTTAAAATATATTTTTGTGAAGGGAAATGCCAGCTTCCGCTACTCAGATTGTAGTTCCAGACTATAGCATTCGTGGATTGTGGAATAGTAGTCTGGCTACGCGAGACTAGCCTGACTGCAAGCGCCAGACTCAATCACACACTTCGTTTTGGGATTGAGTCTGAGCCTGGGGACGGAGATTCTACTTCAGCGGGGGCGGGGTAAAGCCTATTGACGTCACACACACACATACACACACACACACACACACACACACACACACACACACACTTAGAGCCCCCGACGGCGAGTCACGGCGACGTGGCGTGACATTGCAAAAATACGTTATTTCTCATAACATATTATATGACTGCATGTTTACATTAGTGCAAAATGGTATTAAAACGTAATGAAACGGCACTATTATATAGTTTATTAAAAGAATTCGAGTCGAGTCTGACTCCGCCATGACAGTTTTCACGGACCAATCAGAGTCCACTAGCGGCTCACGTGGGCAGAAGAGCACCAATCAGAGTCCACTACGCACTCTCACGTGGACAGAACAGCTCCGAAGGGAGGGGGCTGGGACCGGACCAGCCTACCACGTGCCTCAAGTCTACAGCCCTGATTGGCCCATTCAATGCGCCCGCTCTTTGGGCGCGCTTGAAATAGAATAAAATATCTCCGGGTTCAGTCCACACTACACACCACCCACCAACAGGGGGTGGTGATGTGCGGACTGAAGTATCAGGCTAACGCGAGACTAGTCGACCCATATAGCACACAAATGTCTGTGGCTGCTGTCCATGGTTCTGAAATAAATGTCACTCTAGTTGTTGTCCGTGGTTTCTGAAGTAACTGTCACTGCTGTCTGGGGGGCATTTTTGGTGCATATTGAAACAACTACCGGTATATACATGGTGTGGCTACTGGCTATTCGTATATGCATGGCAGTCCCTTGAACAATGTTTGCGCCTCACACGTCCATGACACGTTTGTGACATCCGCGGTCCACCCTCTAGGCAATTTTAATACAGGATGAACAAAGGCTTCTATTTCAGCATGCCAATTTTCCAGGAAGAGAACGCCTGCATAGTTGCTGTTAGTTTCGAATCACCATTGATGATGCCACCGGTAGGCAGATTTCTGAACTGCCCATAGAGCCCAACAATGAGATGCAAAGTAAAGCCCTTTGCACTTAGGACAGTTGCGTTTTTTTCGTTTGCTGCATGAATAAAACGCATTGGATTTTGGTGTGCAATGCTGTGCGGAATCGGCGCTGCGGATCCCAAAAACGAGTCATAAAAGGAGTGATGAGTTTTTTACCGCATGCGACAAGACGCACAAACCGAACTGGGTTCGATCGAGAAAATAACACACAGCCGCAGCCACTCGTCGCACGGCTAATTCGGATCCGGTGTGCATGAGGTCGTAGAGAATCATTGTTTTCTATATATGAAATTGTCAGTTGTATCCGTGCGGATAAACGTGCCTGTGTACAAAGGGCTTTAGCCATCTTATAATGAGCTTGAAAAAGGGGGAACTGGAGACCTCTACTATAACTAGCCAACTGAAACAACATTATTGTGGTTGCTCACGTACATATTGTTACAGTTATTGTGCTTGGTGTGGATGGTGGTATTTCCCTTTAAAGCAATTCTGGGGTCATTTTAATGTGTACTCTGCCTTCTGTGTGCACTCCAGACCGTTTTAAAGTTGCTTGATTAAATATTTAGATATTCATCATAATTTGATCAGACACGCTTATGATGGATTATGCATGCCCCTTGCTCAAGGACCAATACATGTACTGTTTAAATAAATTATTACAGTGGCCCATGGCATTATTTCCAGGTAAAAAACATATTTCACCTCCGTTGCATAGTTTCATTGAACTCCACAGTCTGGAGGCAACATAATATAATATATTTTAAGCTTGATTTCTACATAGTTTTGCAGCGGTGTGTCGCACCGGAAAGAGTCAATACACAATCTCACGTGTTGCAGCGCGAAGTGTTGTGAGCTTGTAGATCGCCTATTTTGTGACACACCAACGAACCAACCGAGAGTAAGGTGCCCTCCACACTAGGCACGGTCACCGCCATTTCAATGAGAGGCGGCGGCTTTTTCGGCCACGCAGCGAAGTTTTGGGCGGCGAGGTGAGCGGGCGCGGTCCCGTGAAATCCCCGCGAGCGTGCTCGTTTGTGCATGCGTACGCGGGCGGTGAGAGATGGATTGTGTTCATCTTTGTGAAATACCGCGTTGCGGTTACTCACTGAGCGAGTGTGTTTGTGTCTCACCGCTGATCCTAGCGACAGCCCCGATGGCAACCGCGCCTAGTGTGGAGGAACTGGGGTCTTCAACACGGGGTCGTGACCCCTAGGGCGTACTCAGAGTTAGTATAGGGGAGCCGCCATTTTGTACATTAACCACTTGAACCCTAGCATCTTCATTCTGAGGAGAACTTTAGCCAAACTTTAAATCTACAAGCTCACAACGCCTCACGCTGCGAGGTTTGGTGTACAGGGAAAAAGAGCAGACCAAGTACACAGTGAAAGGTCAAGTATACTCAGTATTGATAGTTTAAGTGGTTAAATTCATCTATTATGAAATATATGGTCCTATTTGACTCTTATTTCAATTACGTGGACAAGTCAGGAAGTGACTTGAGTTTTACTTTGGACAACACTGGTCCCGCCCCATCCACACACACAGAGACCAATCAGAAGCTGCGGTTAGTTTTCTCCCGTGTGTGGGCACGGAGATGGGAGGCTTTCCAGACTGTGAAGCGGAGTAAGGAGAAAAAGAAATAAGAAAAAAAAGGCATAACGTAGCAATCAGTCTGTATGCCAGATTGCCAGGCTACAATACAGTATGTAGTGGGGTCAGCTAGGGGTTCTTGGCCTGAAAAACATTGACGACCCCTGCCGTTGTTTCGAGGTCCCAGTAAGTCGGTGCAACCTTCCTACCGTACCGCAGGTCTCATCAGGTTCAGTGGAGGTGACAGCTTTATTACAGAACCCATACATTTCACCACCTGGACATTTCTTTCTGGGTTCTTTTATTGCAGTGCCATTCAGTGCCCCCAGCCTTCACCACGGCACACAGCTCTGCTAAAGTCACCGGAATTCAAAACCAATGAAAAAAGCCAAACAAAGTGCTTTGCAAATCCCCCCTGTGACCTCCAAACAAAGCTGTTCTTATTGTACTGCGGATGTCTAAATGAACATAAATACCGTGTTTAAAGGTTGTATTTAGTTGTTTTTAACCTTGTTCGACTAACCTCACATCACCAGACTTTATACCGCAGAGGAAAGGCTGGTGTTCGTTCTAAAACTAGTGATCCGGTTTAGAAAAAAAGGGAAAAAATGATCGTGATTTTGGTGGTTGGTTCCAGTTGACGTTGCTTTGTTTTTGTCCCCCACATAATGTGAATTAAATTGTTTTTTCTTGCTTGTCGCCCTACAAGTTAGAATAGAAAATAGACATACAGTACCAAACGATTATTATACCAAAAGAAACAGAGCGATTATACCAAACTATACAGGTTTTAGACAAGGGGAATCATTATAGACACATTTACGGACACTTATTTTTTTTTTAGAATTGATTAGCAACTACTTTCTATAATCAATGAAATTGATCAACTGTTGCACCCCTATAGTCTCTAGAACTCGCATTCTGAGTCTAGGGGATCTGCAGAGCCAGTGGATAGCCTATGCTTTTTGGAGAAAAAAATACAAATAAAAAATCTCCCTTAGAGCTCAAGGTTGGGAGCGTGATGATGTGCCTCATCTCCAGGAGTTATGACAGCACCATGAAGGTGTCATCACTCACAGCGTGCCCTCTCACCTCCTCTGTGACACCCACAACAAGCAAGTGACAAATCATTACGCCCCAGACGCCACCATCAGTCACCCATGTTCTGCCTCTTCCATTCCATTCAAACTCGATTCAGTTCAATGTAATTCTATTCCGTTCAGGTCAGTTAAATTAAATGTATTTCAATGTAATTGAATTGAATTCAATTGATTGCAAGTAGATTAGTTCAGTTCAGTTCAGTTCAAAGGGGTGTTGTTGCCGGGAGCTTGTCGATATTTTGGCGTAACATTTGTTCTACGTCCCAGTATTTCGACGCGGGTGAACGTTAACCTGGTGAAATGCTAATCTGCCGACGCTGGTGAGTAGCTAACCTTGCCGACGCTGGTTGAATGTTAACCTCTATGCCTAAACCTATAACCCTAACCTCAGTAAGCCTGATGCTGGTGAGTATAGCTAACCTGCCAACTCCCGTAGTCGGAATACTGGGCCGTAGAAATAGCGAGATTTCCCCGTTATGGCTATTTAACAAACCTTTCCATGCCAAAGACCACCAAACAGTAATTAATTCATTAATTCATTAATTCATTCCGTCATTAATTAATTCATTAATATTACTTTACATTTACTCATGCATTCATTATTGTGGGCTCGCCTGAAAGGCCAGAACACTATGTTATCTTCATTATTTATTTATCACAAGTTCTGCCACGAAAGTACAAAGGCAGGGCCCTTAGCCAATGAGGTGCAATTGTTTTGAGTATTGGTTGAGCTTCACATAACAGTTAGCACGCTGCAGAATAATAGTCACGAGCGAGCCCACACTGTTTCATAGGAACAGTATTTCTAGTTGACATTATTATTTTTCAATAGGCTGCTCTGGCCAGTTGAAAAATACTAATGATAATAATTATTATTCTACATTGAGGACCATTACACCAACCATTGTATTTCCATTGTCAAAGCAGCTGCGTCCTCCTGCCCTTGTCCTGCACTCCTGTCCCGCTCCTCTGCATTTGGCACTCCTCACTCCCATTAACCCCGCCCTAATTGCATTAGTCACAACAAAGAGGAAATAGATATGCACACGACACAACCCTATGTTCCAGGGAGAAAGTCATTTCTCCACATCTGCAGGTAATTTAATTCTAATTGTTTGTGCAGCTGAGAGGGCCGGGGTGTGAGGATGCTGCTCTCTAGAGCAGTGGGTTCTCAACCTGTAGGCCGGGGCCCACTGGTGGGCCGTGAGGGTACTGCAAGTGGGCCCCCATGTAATTGCCGGAACAATAACATTGTAATGATAATAATATTTAAAAACAAAATGCATTTTTTCTTTAAGAGCTCGAAAAAATATAACCTTAATATATAATGCTGGTTTACAAGCTTGCAATGGGTTGCTGCTTTGTTGTTTGTGGAATTTGTTTTGGGGGAAATTTCCGACTATTATTGACATGCTCGGATTAGATTAGGCACATCGAGACTGTGCCACTTGAGTAAATGTACTTAGTTACTTTACTCCACTGATCCGTACTCCGGAGCACACCTGCCACACTGCCTGTTGAGAGCAGTTAATTGCATATTAATGGCATTTTGCACTCTCACTTAAATAGACACATGCTATACGGGCCTGAGCATCGCTGTACTGTATGCATTGCCAAGAGTCTGCACACGCGCGCACACACGCAAGCACACACACAGGCACGCACGCACACACGCACGCACGCGCACAAGTGTTGGGCAGAAACCTCTTATCTCCATATTATAACTTTTTAATGCCCTACTCGATCATACTACTAACAGCGTCACACAAAAGCATCAAAAATAGCAGATATGCCAGCTTGAAACACAGCACGAAACAGATCTGCTACTTTTTCTGCTTTTGAATTTGAATCCTGAAAAGTAACCGTTTTGGCCATATGGGCCCTATTTTCGTCCATGCCTTACCCCTTATCCCTAAACTCTTTTGCCCATTTTTGACTAGTTTGAAAAACTTTTTTTAAATATTTCAAATAGCTGATCTACAAGCTTACAAGGTTTCGATGTAGATCGTCTATTTGGAGTATTTTAAAATGTTTTTCAAAATGGTAAAAAAAAAGGCAAAGGAGTTTAGGAATAAGGGGTAAGGCATGGACCACCTGACAGAGACTATATGCACGTGCTATGAATATCAACAGACATTTTACAGTAAGATTCTATAAGCTCCTACTGACATTATCTCACGTCATTACCTTTTGTATCAGAAAACCCATTTTATCCCAATGCATTGCACAGCGTACAGTATGTGTTGTCACAGTCTGAGCACTGAATGTAATCTCACAACCTTTGGTTTGGTTGGTCGGTTTAATCACCGCAGACGTTATTGACAGAAGCGATGGGCGCGCTGCAGCTCAGCCAACTGTAAAGCATTATGTTGTTTACAGAGGTTATGGTCTGATGTGATATGATATACAATAAATGATCGTGTCAAGAGATGTTCCGTTCATGTTACACAGCTGGCGAGGAACCTCTGTTTTGCGGTAGGTTCTTCTACCAAGGTTATTAATGTTAACTAAATCTAACAGAATAACTAGAACTATAATTGATTAAACATTCTGGGGGAAAAAAGAAACAAGGCTTTACAAAATAATGATAGATATCTGAAACTGAATAATGATAACTATCTGTTCACACATACTGTGTGGAAGCAGTCACTCGCACAGACCAAGGTTATTATAATAAACGAAAACTAACTAAAAAACGAAAACTAGAATGAAAAAACATTTTAGTTAACTGAAATAAAAATAAAAACTAAGCTTTTAAAAAAAAAAAAAACTAACTGAAACGATATTGTGTGTTTACAAAACTAACTAAAATAAAATAAAATTATAGAGAAAATCTCCTTAGTTTTCGTCTTTTGTCTTTTGTGGAAATAAAAAAAATAAAAAACACCAGATGGTGAGGTCAAAGAGAGAAGTTGTATGTCTCAACATTCCTGCCACTCTCAACAATATGATGTTTTGTTGATTTTCTTTATTAGACAATACTTTTTCCGGAGCTTTTTTAATCTCACCCCTGACAAATACCGTAAAAGACTAAAACTAACACTAAAACTAATAAAAACTAAACTAAAACTAAGCATTTTCAAAAAATAAAAACGAAACGAAACTAGCAACCTCACTTTAAAAACGAATTAAAACTAAACTGTAATTGAAAACAAAACCTCAAAACTAATAAAAATAAAAACTAATGGAAAAATCCAAAACTATTATAACCTTGGCACAGACACACACGCCGCACACGCTCGCGATCGCTCGTACACAGACACACACACGATGTTTGTTGCCATTGTGTGTGCTAATGGCTAGCAATGTTGTGCGCACGGATGAAGCCACAAGTAGGCAGATCGCTGATCTCTGGTGATTGGTTTAGGCGAAGTCAAAGTCCCTCCCCCTGTAAATCGTTCAGACAAGGAACAATGTCAGACTCAAGCTTCAGCTGAGTCTGAAATCAGGCTAAGTAAGGTTAGGATTAGGCATATACTGAGGTTCCGTTTAGGAATAAGATTAGGTTTAGGCATAGTTTACTGAGGTTAAGTTTAGGAATACCTGGTGGCGACCGTTCTGAGTTCACCTGATTTGACCCGGGGCGAGTATGTTTTGGGCCGAGCGTTCTTGTATTCCTGCATAAGGGTTCATTTTGATTCCATTTTGTACACCGACTTACAAGACCTGTAAAGGGTCCATTACCATCTATCATGTATCCGGGGACTCCCTGGGGCACCTGGGTTGTCCCTGGACCCCACTTTGAAGAACCTGAATCATTCCCACAAAGTGCTGTTGACACTTCACCATCAGGCAACAGCCATGGAAAAGCCCAGAGCTCTGTAATGGCTGAGAAGAGCCCTGGATGTGTGGATACGGCGGTCTCAGGAATAGGTCTATTTCTCAGTGGGCATTAACCCAGCCCACTGGGGAGGACAAAGCACACACTGCTGGCATGTGGAGGAGATCAGAGAGAGAGAGAGAGAGAGAGAGAGAGAGAAAGAGAGGGAGAGAGAATGAGAGAGAGAAACGTTTCTTCTCCCAGCCAACGAATTCTAGTCCAGGTAGCATAGATCAACCCCCCCTCCCCACACACACACACACACACACACACACACACACACACACACACACACAGCTCTGCTCCTCAGAAAGTTCTTACAGGGAAGGCAATCTTATCCAGTGTGCCTGGCGGAGAGAGCGAGAGAGCGGCGGCATATGGCCTTTTGAAGATAGCGCTTTGAGATTAGAAGCGCGTCCCGATCGGGGGTCGAGCGTCGAGAGGTGATGACTGGCGTGTTGTTGTGGAGACAGGCGGAGGAGCACGGGAGATAAGGGGAGGAAGAAGAAGAAGAAGGGGAAGAAATCTTAATTCTGCCTTTTCAAAAGCAAACAGACAGACACACACACAGACCCCTGAGATGTGTATTTAGACCTGCTGCGGTATTGATTGGAGTGTTAAGGGGTTTAAGTGCAGACGGCGGCTTCGGTACTCACCTGTGGCATTCAGTAAAGATGTTTCAGTCAAAAAGCATCAAAGCAGAAAATAAATAATAGAGTTGTTTTTTTTCGTTCATCGTTCTCAAGGGGGAAGTTTGTTGTTCTCCAGTGTGTGCATGTGGCTGTGGCAAAGTTTAAGTCTGTTACATTGTATAATGTAACAAAGACAGGATCTAACAACCCCTTCCTTGTGGATCTATGGAGTCATATTGATGACATCATATTAATGATGCCCAAATATGAAGTTCGGTTCGGCGGATTGGCTGAACGGTGGATTTTGAGATTACGCGGACAGACAGACACACACATTTCCAGGCAGGCGCACGCGCACACACACACGCACGCACACACGCACGCACGCTTGCACGCATGCATGCACACACGCGTTCTTCTAGGAAGCTGACCCCAAGGTGTTTAACTGCCATAAAGATTAGGGGGGTCCTATACATACATAAATAAAGACGAATACTCTTCTAAACAACTGACCCCTTCTGTACCGGCCCAGGCCATTAAATTAAACTACTGCTGAAACATGAGCGATGGCAGAATGCAGGGGCCGGGCATTTTTTTCCTCACACTTGTAGAATGTTTCTGACGGTTCCTATTCCCCACAGCCTCGGAGAGAGTCGGCTACCCCCGCGTGACGCCATTTCATCTTCCAAACACCTGAGTAATAGAAAAATTGCTTCATAGTAGGCCAAGGGGGATGATATAAAGGAAAAAGCCACCTCTCCTGACCGAGACTTATTACCACTCTATTTGTGCAGCGATGTCTGGGGCGATATTTCTTTGGATAAGATGGCAATTTTCAGTAAGAGGATTCATTGGCCGGCAGCCCCCCGTGGGGCTTTTTGACATGGAGTAAAATGGATGTATTTCACAGGAGAGAGCATTGCACAGGGATTGGTGAAAATAAGAGGGGAGTCGAGGCGAGCATTTGCAAAAGTGAGATAAGGGTCTCGAAAAGACCCCGCCACCAAACCCCCAGAGCATTCTCCTGGGGAGGCAGCTAGGAGTGGTTTGTTAGACCAGGTGGAATCGACGCTATTAAAGTGGAGCCGTGTGAAGCCATTATTTGTTACTAGAGGCGACCGATATATTGCTTGGGCCAATTTGTTTTACATCGATATTGGTAACCACTTTATACATGGGGTCCCTAATTTTGGGCATGTCGTTATAAATATATATACAAAATATATGTATTTTGAACTTGTACTTTGGCTATTTTTGCATTTTTGAACTTTCAGAAACTAACAACAAATTGATTAGCATTGATTTTGTACTTTTTGATTAAATATCAGACAGAGAATCAGGACATTTGGTTAGGCCAGCTCAAGTCCGCTTTAGATGGAGCGCCTCCGTCGTTGGAACTGTCCTTTTTGGCAGCCTTGTTCTTGGGTTTGAGAATGGCACGCCCACATTCATGGAATGCAGAAACATTTTTCACGTTTGGTCACATTTGTCCCATGAAGAAGTCATGATGTGCATTTGGGGAAGTGAGAGTCGGATGGTGGGTTTCCCAATATAAGGACGCCAGGTTGAAATTGCTTTATAACCGAGATATTTCTCTTTGTCTTTCACTATCGTTTGTGTGCATGTGTGTGCGCGGCACATTATTTCTTCATTGACAGAATGTTTCTTTTGGGAATTTTTTTTGAAAAGATATTGAAAAAAACAAAAACAAATGTAGGCATGCATAAAGGAACCCATAAATTGGTCCCGAACCAGTGTTTGGGAACCAGTGCAATAATGTACAGTATACATTCGCTTGACAAGAGGCTGCATCGTATCTTCTCCATCCAACAGTAGATTGCGTGCCCGCATGGCGAACAACAACACGCTGTGTTGTGCCTGTCTATAGCGACAAGGTGAATGCCCTGCACATGCATATCGACCCACCGCATCAACAAAACATGTTTCTAAAACAAGGTGATGGCGCTCGCCGAGCACCAGAGGTGTGGTATTGGCTCCCTGATGTGTTTCATTATGAGTCTATCAGTTTCCATTTCTTATGCCATCAAAGCAGGGTTTGATTTGTAAAGAAGAAAAATAATAAGAAGAAAGAAACCCTGAAGGGTGGACATTTTCTTAACCACTTAAGCCCTGCATACTTCTTCATAGTACAAGAAATGGTGAAAATAGCTCAAAACAAGATGCATTAGGGGTGTAACAATACAGTAACTGCATCGATGCATCGTTCTTAATTTCAACAATCGAAGTAAATCGATATGTAAACTGCAACATATCATGTCTTTTGACCTTGTATCACATCGAATATTTTTTTTGCAATGCAAATGATCGATTGTATTGATATTAAGTGCTACAAAGTAAGTACTCATTTTAAGAAGAAGAAAAAGAAAGAGGGGTTTCATTACTTTTCCATTCCTCTTGGTCTATCGATAAATGTGTCTTCTCTTTGTTCATGCCCATGCATGTATTTGTCAAAGAATTACTGTGTTTACTTTTTTATATCCATAATATTAGACGAACAAATTTCGTCATAGCTTTAGTAAACTAAATCAACACTGGTGGGAATTGGAAGGCACTTGCACTGCCCCATCCGCCCTTTTCTTTTAACTTCCTAAACCTTGCATCAGAATAATTTTCACTCCAGTGTGATAATTGCCTTGCGGAGGGTTCTCTTTCAATCTTGACACTGAGAATAAAGTCATGGAGGAAATGGAATTGAGGTTCAGATATTAGCTTTTATATTATTATTTCTTTCCCCCCTCGTTTCATTTTTCACTCACATTGTAATTCCGTGTCCTTTCTCAAGTGGTTTGACTGATCGATTAGAATAAATGGTGTTTCAAACTCCAGGTGCAATCTCACGCTGACCCCAGCACTTGTTAAGAAGACATAAAAAATCGTGCGTTCTTCTCCGTTTGGTTCATCCGCACTCGCTCTCTCCTCAGCCCTTAATGGAGATTAATTATCTGGCAATAACAATGGAGAAGAAGAGTTATCGTGGAAAATGACCTGTCCTAGCACTGAATGAAAGACCGTTTTTTAATGAAGAGGTCAAAAGCAAAGCAATGTAGGGTTGCTGGCTATCTGTTTTCCCTGACTGCTAGCTCTCACATCCCCTTCACTGGTGGAAAGTAACATTTACTCAAGTACTGTACTTTCATTTTGAGTTAATGTTCCTTTACTGGAGCATACTTAACTTCTACTTCCTCAACAACGCAACGCAACGCAACGTCACACTTTTGCCCCTACTCTTATCTCCGGTACCGTTGCCCCTATCCATGCCAAACTTTGCACACACACTCCTTGGCTGGCAAATCACAACCTCCGCCCCTGATTTCTCACATGGCCCTCTTCTAGCGCCACCATCAGGCCAATTTTTGCAAAACACTTTTTTGGACACTGCTCCTACAGGTGTTGCCCTAAAATCACGCAAAGCGGTACACAGTATCTCTAAAGTCATGTCATCAACATGGATCTGTCCCATTTCCCATATTCCCTCCTGATTGGCTACGATTGCCGTCTAAAGTTTGTGTACGCGACGTGACGCTTATCTCCCGATTAGGGAGTCTTACTGGTTTGAAATCTTCTGTTATTAGTTACTACTAGATTTGGATTATTATTACAAATCAAACATTAACCACTTCAGTCCTATTTAAACTTTGGCTATTTGAAAATAGCTAAACTACAAGCTCACAATGAGCATGTAGATCCTTAAGGGGGGTTCTGAGGACTCTGGATCAAGAGCGTCTGCTAAATGCCTAAACTGTAAACTATAGCCAGGAACCATGAAAACTCTGAGTGTGTACCAGTAGAACCAAATGGACCCTTCCTTCAGTCTGCTCTTCTGTCTGTCTGTCTGCCTCCAGATCCATCGGCCTGCCGGCTTGAACCTGTCTGTCATTGTGTCAAGTCACCTGTTCGTCTGCCTGCCTGGCGCCTGGCGGTTCCTTCATTCGCCCGTCTCTCGGTTTGTCTCATATTTTGTAACATGTTTGGTTCTGCTTGAGTGTCAGTGTGTCTGCCTAGCTGCTGCTGCCTGGTCGTTCTACCTCACTGTCAATCTCTGGCCTGTCTTCCACTCCTTTAGTCTGTTTGTTTGTTTACTCATAATGTTTCCCAGCTTCCCTGCCTGCTACAGTTTGCCTGTTTCACCGATTTTCCTGTTCGTCTGTCTGTCTGTCTCTTCTGGGATGTCTGTCTGCTTGCCAGACTGCCTGCCTGTCTGTCTGTCTCTCGGTCTGTTTCTCTCTTTGTCCGTTTGTCTTCCCAGCCAGTCTGTTAATGAGTTTCTCTTTGTCTGCCTGTCCGTTTGTATGTACGTCTCCATAATGACCGCCTGTTTGCTTGATAGTCGGCTTGCCGCTCTGCCGGCCTTCTGGGCTCCCGGACGGCCGCTCTACCTCCTCTGCCTCCAAGACTTATTTTCATCAACAAGCAAAACAAAAGACTTTGAATGTTCCAACCTATAGAAACCTTGCTATTGATATTATGCTGTTCTCTGAGACCGTCGATGAGAAGATTATACTGTCTGGACCCGTGCCTGTGTGTAAACTATGTGTCTGAGCGATACACTTGGGTTAACCTCTGAATTAATGCCTACCCTGCACTGCTTAAAAAACTCACAGGTTTTCAGCTTTATCTTCATGTATTGGTCTTCACTAATGCTCATTATAAGATGATATATGTCTATCCTCACTCTGTCGCAAAGGAGGGATGAGGACAGTTCAAAACCAATGACATCAACGATGGGGAACTTCTGGAAACTGCTGACAAATATGATTACATGTCCACAATATAGGGACAAAAGGTTGAAAGCCTGGTTATAAGTCCACCCTGACAGTGCCACCATATCGTTATCAGGCAGAAACCTCTTATCTCCATATTTTAACTGTGTTTTTAGATAAATCAACGTCCCTACTTGATCGAACTACAGCGTCACACAAACATAGCAGATCCACTAGAGAGGCGTTTTGAGCTTGTCGATCTGCTACTTTTGTTGCTTTTGAATCTGAATCCTGTTTTGGACGTATACGAGGTTTCCCCCCGACCGAACCGATAATAATCCTCTTGGAGCGTTGGTCAGATGAGGACACAAGAGAGGCTCAAGACAGCCAGGTGTGAATCCGTCCTGTAACCAGAAGCCTTTTCACAGTTATCCAGGTGTGTGTGTGATCCTACAGCTAAGAGCTGTCCTAAAAATAGCACGGTAGACAAATCTGTGGTAAATACTTTAAGCCCCGAGTAAAGCGGGAGATGGGATTGAGCAGAAATTCTAATTAAAAAAGCCAGTTTTTCTTTCTGTTCGAGCTGTGCTCGTAGTGTCTAACAGGCTTGAAGAGATCTCAATTAAGGCCCTTAACGAGTAGCCTAAGCGTAAATTGAGCCAGTCAAAACCCCCTCCCCCATTCAGTCGTGGTTCATTTTCCAATAATGACCCACTCACCGTTCATCATCCCGCCTTATTGCGCCGTTACTTGCGAACAAAAGGCAATCGTTTGACATGAGATATCGATTTAGTGAAGGCATTCTGTTGGCTTACAAGCTTCCGCCCTCGAGAGCGAGGTAAACAGAGGGCGGAGCGGCGGGGGTGTTACTGGGAACGCCGGTCTGCGATTCAGAAACAATGGAGCGCAGAAAGAAGGCTGTGATTGATCACAGTTTATTGAAACAAAGCTGCGTATCACGCACCATTACTTGGATTTAAAGTAAAGAATGGAAGTGGGCTGAAAGGAAACATCAGCTGGGGTCAAAACGGAATTAATTGGGAGTGAGGAAGCGTCAGTGGTGGAAGTACTTTATTTATATATTTTATTTGTTTGTTTTTCTTAAAGCAGCACTAAGTAACTTTCCTCTTCTACCTCGTATTTGAACCCGGTTTCCTGCGTACGTGCTGACATTATTACCATTGGGCCTGCTTGCTCAGGGGATAAATTTGTGTCTGATCCGGTGTCTCGGTGAGATGTGACCGTTACAATTTAGGCATTTAGCAGACGCTCTTAATCCAGAGCGAATTACAATAAGTAAGGACAGCACATGGTAATACATCAATACATCAACATTAATACATAACATGGTAATACATCAATACATCAACATTAATACATAACATGCATAGAAATAGTCAAAAGAACGTAAGTAGACAGAGAAGAACCTATTCAAAACTTTTAAAAGACAATCAAAAAACATCCAAATCTATACATTGAAGGTACAGTATACACACTATAGCTTTGATGTTCAATAGGATGCCAAGTTGAAAATGGCCTGGATGGAAAATAAGCCCAATAGAAGCAACTATAGGCTCAGTTTTACTACTTTACATCAGCAAGCTCACAATGTGTCGCATCGCGACTCATTGTGAGCTTATACTGTATATCATTATCAGCTATTTAAAAGAATATTGGGGAAAATACCAAAATATTTTGAATATTTTTGAAACATTTTAACAACACAAATCTTGTGTGGGGTTCCCTGGCACCACATATTTTCAGATCTGCAACTGTGGACAAATGTATGGGGTCCTTGATATGAAAAACTTTGGGAACCACTGGTTTAAACAACTACACTTTAAGAAAATGCCTAGATTGCTTGCCAGATATGGCAACACAGGTTCATCCAGAGCCCAACATCATTGATTTTCCTGTTTATACTTTCCCAGGTGCTTCACCCAGCAGACAGGGTTTCAACCTACTTCCAGGGAGTGCACGGCCAGGAATAAGGTAAATATAACAATGCTATCTAAATGTTCAGAAGTGTTGTGGTAAGCGCTATGGGCCAGGAATAAGGTAAATATAACAATGCTATCTAAATGTTCAGAAGTGTTGTGGTAAGCGCTATGGGCTAAGGTGGAGTCTGAAGAGGTGAGTCTAAAGAGGTGAGTCTTCAGACTTCGGCGGAAGCTAGGGACTGCTAGTGAGTCTGCAGTTCTAATTGCAATGGGGAGTTCATACTTCAGTTTGTCAGCATCCCTGTGTTAGCTGATCTGAGTGCACAGCGGTTTGTTGTAGGGTTCGATCAGGCTTGAGGGCATGGGGTAGCTGGCTGCTTTGAAGGACAGGATCAGTGTTTTGTACTCTGTGTGGGCAGCAACCGGGAGCCAGCGGAGGGAGCGGAGATGGGGGGTGACATGTAAAAATGTTGGCTTTAGTGCACATGCCCGGAGGCTAGTGAGGAGAGTTACAGTAATTGTGTTTTGATATGACTGATGTCTGGATGAAGAGCTGGGATGACTCCTGGGAGTCCTGGGTGAGGAAAGCTCTGATCCTTCGGATGTTATAGGGTGTGAACCTACACGATCGGGTGACTGATGCAATGTGTGACTTGAATGAGAGCAGGCTGTCTAGGACAACACAGAGGTTTTTAGCGGTTGGGACCGAAGTCAACAGGGCTTGGAAATGGTTAGACTGCATGGGGCAGGAGTCGCAGGACTTAGCTGGCAAGAAACCTTTGATCTATTCTAAATGTCTCAATAGAGGAGCAGAGAGACAAATTACAACCACCCCAAAAGTATTGTTGTATACATTGTCTATTGAGGTGTCAAGTAAAAGTGGCAAAATAAGTACCCCTAAATACCCTGTTTCAAGTACATTTTAGCATCAAAGATATACTCTCAGTCATTTACTTGAGTCAATTACTTTGCTATGTCCACCACCTAGGAACAGGTTTTGACACTTAACGGTTGCCCGACTGCCCATGGCAAGTAAATAAAACGTTTGGGCAACATGGAGTTTGCTTTCAGGATGCCCGACGGACAAGTGCATTCGGTCTTCATGAATTATTATTGGCTACTTAACTAGTTGCCCGCATGCTGGTTCAACAAGCACAAATCTTACCTATCATTTTTATAATGAACAATTTAATTTACGGGCAAGTGGGCATGACCTTTGGGCAAGTAGAACATGACCTGTACTTGCCCAACGGGCAAGTGCCTCTGAGACCTTGGTGACAACCCCTTACCTACGGCTAATCCCCCATTTGCCCAATGCTAACATTGAGAACTAGAAATACTGTTCCTTCGAAACAGTGTGGGCTCGCTTCCAACCCAACAAATAGGATACTTTAAGGTACTGTAAGGTACAGTACCTTACAGTATTGTACTGTACCTTACTATACTGTACTGCACCTTACTGTACTGTACTGTACTGTACTGTACTGTACTGTACTGTAACTTACTGTACTTTACTGTACTCTACTGTACTGTACTTTACTGTATTCTACTGTAACTTACTGTACTTTACTGTACTCTACTGTACCTTACTGTACTGTACTCTACTGTACCTTACTGTACTGTACTGTACCTTACTGTACTATACTATACTGTACTCTACTGTACCGTACTGTACCTTACTGTACTGTACTCTACTGTACCTTACTATACTGTACTTTACTGTACTCTACTGTACTTTACTGTACTCCACTGTACCTTACTGTACTTTATTCTACTTTACTGTACTTTATTGTACTTTACTGTACTCTACTGTACCTTACTGTACTGTATTGTACTTTACTGTACCTTACTGTACTGTACTCTACTGTACCTTTCTGTACTGTACCTTTCTGTACCTTACTGTACTTTACTGTACTCTACTGAACCTTACTGTACTTTTACTGTACTCTACTGAACCTTACTGTACTGTACATATTCTATGTGTTCTAGATCTACATTTTTGATTCTGTGTTTGGGAACCAGCAACTGTCAAATGGACTCCAACTGTAGTGGAGTATATTGAGTGCATATACTGTAGGCTAACAATCCCAGATCACATCTGTCCTCCACTATGTCTATAACCAAGGCGTTCTTCTATGTGGCCACTCCAGACTGAGGAGTGGAGCATGGCTTTTATTGTGTTTGTGGATCTGACTTGGAAATGCATTGGTTTTGATATCTCCCTGACAACCAACAACAACCACTAATATGGCTGACTGTCCCTGCGGGCTCTAGGATATATGGCTATGGGATTTACATCCCATCGCCCGGACTTGATTCTTGATCACAGCTGTGTAATCAGTAGAGTGGAGAGGGACATTTATTTATAGTTTTAACTATAACTATAGTTTTATACATCACACAGCTTAGACATTTGGATCAAATCAGAGAGCAGACCTGTGTGAACGCAATGATATAGATAGCATATCTGAAGTGTGAACACTGCAGCCACAGCGCCTTAACATAAACATGGGTCTATTATCCTTCTCTCCACTCTGTCCCCACTCACTAAACCCATTGGAAATGCATTGGGTGCTTAAAGTTAAACATTTTTATTTTTTTATATTTATACTACAAAACATTTCAAAACCAAAAGTACAAGCACACATGTCCTCAGTAAGCTGAACACATAAAAATTTGAATGGTGTTGAAAGGTGTAAGCGTTTAAGAGATGAATCGCGCCAAAGTTTTGAGGATACTGACTGACTGACTATAAATAATGAAGATAACATACGTGTGCTCGCCTTCCAGGCGAGCCCACAATTAGACAGAAAACTCTTTTATCATGGATAAAAGAGATGCAGAAATAGGGATTAAATGTCAGGACTAGCGTTAGCTCCTTTCTTGCGGTGTTAAAACGTGATGAAAGCAACTCAAGACGCGCAGCTACGGACACACACACACACACGCACGCATGCACATGCACGCATGCACATGCGCACACCCGCACACACACAAAGACATGCCAGATGTTTGGCAGAAGAAAGCCGGCTGTGACAATTTGAGCGTTAATTATTCCTTGTTGTTCGCATGGAGCAGCGTTTCTAATGGTCGGCGATGCACTGCATGAAGAGGCTTCACTTGTCTGAACAGCAATTATTGGCTTAAGTTCTGGGAAACGGCAGTGAAATGCTTGGTTTATCGTGTCATAATAATAATAATAATAAAGGCCTTGTCTTTGTAAAAGAAAGCAAGTTGTGTTCTTTGAAACTGAAGGGATTAAAGAGTCCCTGGACAAGTTTCAAAGTTCTGTCATCAAGATTTTAGGGAGACTACAAGTGCTGAAACTGTCTCATTCTCCCCTGTAGCTGCTAAACATTGACATAACAGGCTAATTAAAGTGTTACATTCTGTTCGACTCTGAACACAGCCGGTAAACTATTGTCCAAGTGACAACAAACTTGGACAACAAACACAGTCCAACTTCTGTAGAGCTCAAACTTTTTCATGTCACACATCCTCAAATTAATGTTTAGCTGTGGACCCCGGTCTGAAAATATTTTGTGTGGACCCCCATACAAGATTTAAAATGTTTCAAACAACAAGAAATACTGTTCCTACGAAACAGTGTGGGCTCGCATGGAACACCATGTATGGGCACAACTGTGATGTCATTACTATAACGTCGGTACTATGGCGTCAGAGTACTGCAGACAGACAGTGGACAGACATTCGCTAAATTAATAGTTGTTTTTTATATGAGCTTGAAGATCTGCTATTTTTGAAACATTTACAAATACATATCATTTTGGGGGTCCTTGACATGAAAACGCTTGAGCACCACTGATATTTAGTAACAAACGTTTTTTTTCAGAAAACTGTTAACGGGTAACAACTTTTACCCGGGAACCACAACAAGGACCTCACTTTGAGAACCACTGCTTTAGAGACAATGGCTCTAGAATGGAGGAAACATTAACTACTAATTCCAGTCCTGAACAAGAAACATAATCTTCGCACTCTGTCTTCTGACATGTGTTCACATATAGAGCTGGCCTAAAATTGAAGGAAGCTGCTTTATAGCCTGTAAGAAACAGCTGAAACCCTAATCACGTGTTTGATATATACGTACACTATATCGTTGCTGTCAAACAGAAACCTCCTATCTCCATATTTTAACTTTCTGCTTTTTTTTTTTGGTAAATGAATGCCCTACTTGATCATACTACAGCGTCACACAAAAGTATCAAACGTAGCAGATGGACAACCTCTAAATGCGCCGCATTTTGAGGTCTGCTATTTTTGATAGTTAAAACAAAAGAATCCTGAAAAGCAACAGTTTGGGACGTACACTATAAGGTTTCCACACGACAGAGACGATATATTACCAAAATGACTCTGGCTGAAAGCCAACATAATTATAGCCCCAAGAGCAAGCATTATGTCATGCAGTAGCAGGATTATCCATATTAATAGTGTTACTGCAAGAAGCTCCTTTTTCAGCAATTTACCGTACAGTCCTAGGATTAGTTTATGTTAAGGCAAAGTTTAAACAGTTTCTATGGTAACATTTAATGAGAAGGAGAGAGTCTTTCTGATCGTAAATTATTGGTTTAAGCGGTGTGAGGTTTGACAGGTTATTTTATAGTTTATGGCTTATAGTTCTTTATTTATTTGCAACTATTTGTAGTTTTTGTGTATTTTATGTTGTACACATACTGTATGTCCTATTTGTAAGTGGTGTTTCATCAATTCCATAGGGCCACTTTTGGAAAAATATGTTTTAACCACATTAACCAGGCTGGTCCTGTGGGAACCAACGCGCGGGCATCGATCGCGAGGACGTTCCGCGTTAACATATGTGGACGTCCTGAAGAAGGATGCGGGAGCTGAAAGCTCTTCGGAGCTGGCCGGGTGTATGGAGAACCGGAACGATTGGAGACTCCGATGGAAGCTCGTCTGAGGACGACCGAGAGAGAACCATGGACTAGAGTCTTATTCCCATACTTATTCCCGATACATGCCCACAACGCGTCGCTGCCTCGACGCGTTGTGCATGGGCTTGTAGATCTTCTATGTTCAGTTCGCGCCGGTTGTGGTGGGCCGGTCTGGGCCATGATGTGTCATTGCCAGGGCTGAACTTACAGTATGTCCCAGTCCAGCCCTGCTTAGGAATGAGACAAAAACATAAACAACTCCATGAATTCAAGGCTTCATGGGTGTGTGTAGTTGATAGAAAATAAGTCATGTTTTGGCTGAACTACTCCTTTAACATGAATCCAACATACCCTGATGACAGTGCTTCATCTCTCTCTCAGCTAAGGCTCGTACAAAGTGACCGTACACTAGGTTTCACGTACGTCTGGGGTGAGGGATGACGTACATCTTTTATTCCACCTAGCATAGTCTATATGTTCTTTATGGGGTCCTTGGACTGAAAAACGTTGAACAACACCTCATCATCACTCGGTGCGGTTCAGTTTGGCTGTGTCCCCTCTCTGCAAAGCCGAAGTGCCTCGTTATTCACAGCTTTCCTCCACGGCTCCAGCTTAGTTACTATATTCTCCACACACACTTCCAAGGCGTCACAAAGGAGTCTTTCGGCGGCGCGCGCACACCTGTAGAAAAGGAAATATAGCCCCCACCACACAAGAAGAATGAAAAAGTTGGAGTTCTATAAAGCGAGGGGAAGGTCAAAGAAGCCGAGAGCAGGGTGGGGGTGGAGGAGGAGGAGGAGGAGGAGGAGGCGAGCGCGCAGGCCTCGTCTCTGAGGAGAGAGACTTGCGAGTTCAAAGACAATGAGAATAAACCGAATAGATCTTATCGGCTATGCGTTGTCTTGCCTTTCCATTTATGATGGGGCCAAATCACGTCAGGGATAAACACAGTATGAATTTTTAACAGGCGCGCTCTCTCCTCTCCTTATTTCCATTCCGCCTTCCTCTATTCCTTGTGTGTGTGCGTGTGTGTGCGTGCGTGCGCGTGTGTTTTCCTTTTTTCAATTTATTTTCTTTTTTCCTTTTTCCTCCCCTCTCTTATTTGGTTTTGTTCAAAATGACCTCCGGTAATCTTCAGAGGTGAATATCGCCATTTGCCTGAAATGTTGAATGAATGGCGTTGGCTGTCAGGTCGGAAACCCCATATGTCCAAAAAACGTTACTTTTCAGGATTCAAAGGCGAATGTCGCAAAAGCAGCCTCTGATCTACAAGCTCAAGATGCGCTGCGGACCTGTGTGTCGCGTTTTGAGCTTGCAGATTGGGTATTTTTTTTGCTATTTCCGCGTGGCACTGCAGCGTGACAAAGTATTTAATTTACGTCAAAAACATACAAAGTAAAAATATGGAGATACAAGGTTTTTAGCCAGACGGCGACAATCTGAGTGGGGGAGATTGTGCGAGCTAGGCTAGCCGAGGGACTTGGAAAGCACAGGTGTTGAATATTACAGTATGTGTATTTCATTAGGACTCTGGCAGCTTGAATGATGTGGTTGGAAATATTAAAACCAGCAGAGGTCCTTGCTCTGAATCGCTAAAAAACTTCGCCTCGGCTAGTGAATAGAAATAATGCAGCACTATGGGGAAAAGAAAATGGAGGCCGGCGCGAGCTAGTAGAGAGATACAGCAAACCCCATCAATGCGTGTTTGATCACTCAAAAGGTGGTGACTATGCCAAGGTATAGTCATCTTTTTTTTTCCCTCCTCTGCTCAAATCAGCTATTTCCTTCAAACGTGCCACAAGTGAGGCGGAGGCTTTTGTATCTGATATGTATGAGAAATATATTCCGTATCTGTATAATGAATGTGTCCATGCATGGAACACAATGGTGGCGGCGTCCTTGCCTTTTCGCACACGCCAGCACTATAGGTGTGACAAAACGAGTACATTTCCTTATAGTGCAGATTGCATATAGAAACGTAGCCCACACCGTAGCATCATGACACTTCAAGCTCAGCAGATCACATTTGCGATAGAACGTAATGCATAGAAATCTCGGTGTGGAAGAACGGCTATATGAGTTTATTATCTATTATTTATTTATTTTTTCGAGAAAATAGCGTTAGTGTCTGATAATAGGTTGGCCACGCGAGAGAGTAGTTAGTGGTGGGTTATACAAGACATGTCTTCAATGTTTCAACACAAAATAATGATTTATTTCACTAATTTTTATAGTCAAAAGTTTAGCTGTATTACTAAAGCCCCATTTCCACTGTAGGGCCAACCCAGCTAGAACCAGAACTTTCCAGAACCAAGAAAGAACCTTCAAGAACCTGTGAAGTTCCGGGACCAAGTTCTGCTTACGTTTCCATATAACCAGAACTAACCGGGAAAAACACCAGCAGTGCTGCTGGCCCCTCCCATAGGTTCCTAGAACTAAAGTTTAGTTCTACCTCAGGAGCAGGACCTAAAAAAGGTTGCAGGAACCTTGTCTGAAACTGGGCCGTACGCAATGGAAACAAAACCAGAACCAAAAAATAGGTTCAGGTTCCTGAAAGTTCTGGTTCCACCTTGCAGTGGAAAAGGGGCTTTACAGTACATAACAAAATGAATTAACAATAATTACACTTCATTCAAATAATTATAAAATCTTACAGAGATTTTTGATTAGTTTTTCCTTTCCTTTTTGTCATTTTCTTTTTTGTTTTGTCGTTATGCCAATTGATTCCTCCCCACACACATTTATGTGTCGCCACTGCTGTTCAGAGGCCATGTGGTTAGAGTCTCCGCCCTGCCCTGACACAGGGAGGTCTGGGTTTGATCCCCGGCCGGGTCATACCACAAGACTCTGAAAAATGGAACCCACTGCCTCCCTGCTTTGATTGATTGAAGACTTTATTAGAAGTTTGCATAGGAAAAGGTACAGTTTCAGTTCACTGGTACAAGGTCTACTAAAAGGAGATCCATGAAAAGACTAAGCTTATTTCCACAGGAAACCATTTAAGTATCTCATATAACATTGAATGACAGACGAATAGAACACAGTACTATGCAGTAGATATGTAAAGAAAAGAAAAAATGAGAGAACAAAAAAAAAAGAGTCTAAACAGTAAGTAAGTAAGTATATACAAAGAAGGGGCAGGGGAGGGTAGGGTTGGGCTATAGGTTAGTTTTTTTTACCAGTTGCGAACGGCTGCTGCCTGTAAGTGGTTTTTCAGGGCAATTTTAAAGGATGCTAGTGATCCACACTCCTTTATGGCCTTCGGTAAGGCTTTCCACATTTTGGTGGTATAGCAGAAAAAAGAGTTTGACCCTTTGTTGGTTTTGACTCTGGGTTGAAAGCATCCAGGGGTTGGTCCCTGCGACATACTAGCGTCTGTAGTAATAGGTGTACATGTACATCAAGCTGCCTCACGCTACAGAAACAGGCGATAGGCTCCTGCCCTATGGGCCTCATGGCTCTGCAAGATTTACTTACTTACTGCTGTTGTATCCTACTGGCTCTCCTACCAGTGAGGAGCCCCCATTGGGAGGCTTTTTCCTACTCCTCCCCGCCAAACACTCCATGCTTACAGGCGCTGAACCCAGCCTGTAAACAGTATCAAAAATCCCTTTGTCAAACTCCCTACCCGGCTTCCCTCACCCAAACACGGGCCATTTGTGCTTGATAAAGTGGGATTCACCACAGAAGAATTCTAATATATATTTAAAAATCAACTAAATCGAGTCTGATTAAACCCTGAATTATAATTATAAGCTACTTCTTTGCACAATGGTGGCATTGGTGGCATACAAAAATTGTGAAAATTGCCAATCTAAAAGCTCAAAATGTGTCGCAACACAACAGTAATAGGCACCTACTGTATAGGCTCTAGGTGCTACTTTTGATGCTTTTGATGTAGACAAAAACAAAAGAAGAAAAAAAAATGGCAGATACAAGCTCACAACTTGAGCTTGTAGATCGGCTATTTTCAAATAGCCTAGGTATAAAATGGGGCTAAAGTGGTTCAGGCCTATGTTTTATAACATTACATTTTATATCTGCAAAGTAACTCTAAAGTTTTCAAATAAATGTAGTGGAGTTAAAGTACAATATTTGAATCCGAGTAGCGGAGAAGTTCACTCAAGTAAAGTACAACCTAAAAATTGTACTTAAGTACAATGCTTAGTTACTTTCCACCACTGTTTTCCAGAAACCATGGGGTTTGGTACAAGTACAGTGCATGCACAGTAAAAGAGTGCTCTGCCCTTGGGCTGCTACATGATAGGAGTGTTTCACTCTTTATACCATAGCCTATCATATTAAAGTTTCATGTCTTACCCCAGGTCAGGCTTTGGTGAGTCTTTTCTAGAAATGCTTTGGTGGTGGTGGTGGGAAGCTGAAGCAGGACATTCCAAGTTTGAAACTACACAGGTCCCACTTGGCATGAGTTGGACAGTAGTGGAATGTATTTAATGTAACCAGTAAGACTTCCTAATTGGGAGATAAGCGACCATCAGGTCACATGATCCTTGTTGATGACATGACTTAATACATTGCCCAACAACCATTCACTTCAAAGGCAACAATTGCTTTTTTAGACGTGCGCCCCTAGTGGAAGCAGTGTGTCCAGCCTGACTGAGTGAGAGAGAGAATGAAAGCAGCAAATACTGTGTAGCCTACCGCTTTGCGTGATTTTAGGGCAAAATCGGCCTGATGGTGGCGCTAAATGGGACAGATATCCATGTTGATGACATGACTGTAGACATACTGTGTACCGCTTTGCGTGATTTTAGGGCAAAATCTGTAGGAGCAGTGTCCAAAAATGTGTTTTGCAAGAATCGGCCTCATGGTGGCGCTAGAAGAGGGCCATGTGAGAAATGAGGGGAGGGGGTTGTGGATTGGCAGCCAAGGAGTGTGTGTGCAAAGTTTGGCATGGATAGGGGCAATGGTGGTAGAGATATGAGTAGGGGAAAAGTGTGACGTGACTTGACCCGTGACGTGACTGACTGACTGACAGACAGACAGGTGGTTGTACTAAAGTACATTTACTCAAGTACTGTACATAAAGGCTAGTTCACCCCAAAATTCCTTTTTTTCTTATCGATTACTCACCCCATGGAGACTTTTGATTCGATTTTGTGTTTGTTTGTTTTTATCGCATTCCTAAACCAATGATTTGAGGAGACTTTGTGTCTGTCTCCATAGGGAACAAAGCAGGCGCTTTGTGTCTCCATATAGGGAACCACTGCTGGTCATCAAAGTATTGGTATAGGAATGCTACATCATCATACCACATCTCTGAGACAAATACCTTTAGTTTTGGTTCACTACTAGAGGGTATATGCATCATATGCTATGCCACTCATCTGGACTGAGTGGCAAAACATAAATGAGCATGAAGCATTGGAGTTTGGAGATTGGAAGCGCTCGTTGGGGAAACTCCTCCTGACTCCTCATGATTGACTCCTACTGACAATATTTTTTGCCACTCAGTAGGCGTTCCTGTAGGCTCACTAAAGGAGATGCCACATTACAATTACATATACATCAAACACTTCAGCTGCACTAATAGCCAATTTACAAGCAAGTAGATCTGCTATTTTTTGTGGGGTATTTCAGTTTTTTAATAAACAAATGTGAGTGGTCCACGGCTCAATACATATCAGTTTGAGGTTGCCTGACAAATGTATAAGAACCACTGCACTTGGTAAGCGATCAGTATTACAGGCAGGCCGGAAACATAATAAAAGTTAGTGGTGAACGTCAAGGTTTTTAGCCTGGCTTTTAAAAGCAGAGTTGGCATAAAGTATCAGACCCTCTGGGAGTCTGCATGTTCCAGCAAGCTAAACGCTGTCTCGCCACGCTTTGTTTTAGCTCCGGGAACACAAAGATCTGAGATGTCTGGGCCGTTCATAACGTCGGTGGGGGGCAGCAACCTTGTATCTCTCCATATTCTAAAGTTTTCTTTTCTTCCTCCGTAAATCAATTCACTACTTTCTTCATGCAGGGGTCAGCGACCTTTTTGAAATGAAGTGCCATGTTTTTTTATTTTCTAGATAGTCAGTGTGGCATGTCAACAAACATTTTAATGACACTCCGTCAAGATTTCGTACATATTTTGATTGTCAGGACATCGTTATAACGATCATTAGACTCATTAGAGAGCAATAATGAACCTCTCTCCCCGATCCCCCCGCCAGAGTTCAGAATTTGAATGAATGTAGAATTATGTGCAGGATGTAATTTGTTGTAAATTAGGTGATTTAATTTAATTGACCACGTTTAAAAAAGGTTTCAAAATAAAAATCCTCGCTCTCACACTTCTACCAGTGTGCCAGTGATCACCCTCCCCTGTGCCAATGTTGTTTTGAGCTTGTAGATTATTATTATTTTTGTGTGACTACAAGCTCATGAGGTGTCGCGTCACATTTTTGTTACTTTTTTGAAACAAAATGATAAAGTGACAGTTAAAGGTGCACTATATGTAACTTTCCTCTTCTATCCTCTGTTTCCTGAGTAAGTGATGACATTCTTTTACCATTGAGCTAATAGAGCCGTCCTGCTTGCTCGGGGGATAAATTGAATCTTGGCCATCAGGTCGAAATTCATGTCAGATTCTGTGTCTAGGTGAGACCTGACCTTTGACACGATCTAAATGTCTCAATAGAAGAGCAGGGAGACCAATTAAATACAACTACCCAAATTAATATTATTGTATTAACATACTCTACCATACAGATATACCATACAGATATTGACAACATTTTAATGTATTCATAAAAATAGCACCCGCGGTGCTCACTCGCATGGTATCAAACACGACACACGTGCATATCTCCTTGTATGGGCCGTTCTGTCCGTGACATCAGTAATCTCCATACATGGAGTTCCGTACTCATACAGTACAGACACTCATACATTCACACAAAGCCAGACGTAGGAGTGGTGCTATAAAATGTATAGTATAAATAACAGTGCGCTGCTTTAAAGTGGCAAGTGTGTCTGTGGGTTCTTAAATACTGAACCAAATGAGAAGTATTAACGAGAGCTCGTGACTGAATAATAACTTCATGGGGTCCATTGGAACGCAGGTTCTTTTTTTAAATGTTCCTGAAAAGAGTTTTGGACATACAAGGTTTCCACCGACCTACCGATGTAGAAATAGAAAACAAGGAAGCGTGTTGAGCCAATTCTTCAGGCACACTCACACAGAACCAAGGATGTGTATGAAATGCTTTTATTAGTTTAGACAAGGAGAGTACTCTCAAACTTTTTCTTTTAACCGGGGGGAATTGTTTGGCGACTCCACACTTGAATTCGTAGTGCAATTTCAAAGTTGAAATAAAGCAAATTTAAAGACACAAAGCATACATTGGTAGACTTTAATAGGATGTTAGAAAACGCTTTTACAAAACTGTGATTCCCAACTGGTATTGTTCTTATTGTTTTCGTAGTTTAAATGTTTCTGTTCACTTTTGTAAATGGAGGCTACATCTGTTGCCAGAACCTTAGTAAAAATATATAATAAAGAAAGAAAAAAGAAAGAAAGAAAATGCATTCACAGGCTATGCACTTTTAAAAAGGAATAAAATAGGCTTAATGGGAAGGATAACATTTTTCTTTTCTAATATTGTCAATGTGCGTCTAGAAAGAGTGGAAAGTCGTGATTTCTTATCAAAGTGTGGCCACGGAGGCTACATTGCATCAACATATCAGACAGTAGTGGCAAAAGAATGTGGACAGGATGTTAAATAATAATGAATAAAACAAACTCAATAACACTAGTAAGACGCCTCAGGGCGACATGCAACCCTGCCCTAAAGGGTGAGGTCGCACCAATTCTTGGCCATCTAGCCAGTGATGTATATTGGACCAGTTACCCATATATGGAGATCTATGTACTGTATATAGTAGGCCTACATCCCTTTTATGCCCATACATGGAGATCCCTGTCTGAACCAGCCGCACATATATGGACTGTCTTCCTCCATATATGGGCACTCCCATATGAAGTCCTGTTAGATATGGGCTTAATATTGATGACATCAGGGATCTCCATATATGGGCATAAAAGGGATTATGTTAGTGGTTCCCATGACATCACAACATACAATATATGTTATGCCCATACATGGAGATCCCTATCTGAACCAGCCACACAGATAAGGGCCATGTCTTAGCCATCTGGCCAGTGAAATTTAAACATCTGATCTAATAACTCTCTCTGTAAAGTAATTCATCAAGACGATTGCCACCCATATTAGGCTGCTCGACAAACTCAATACGCTCCACTTTCAAAAAGGCTGTTATTGCCTTTTTGACTACTGCAAAAGCCGTGCCACAGGGCAATCTACATTATTGGTTCTTATGGCATATTTGTGTTCTGCCACTCTACATTTGAAATGCCTTGAGTAAAACATACTGTATGTGGAGTTAATTATTTCGATGTCTACGTATCTCCATTGTCAAGCAGTCGTACCAAGATCAATCAAGATTTTCATCTCACTTCCAATTATCTCATAATTGTGATTTTAAAGTGGATTTACCAGCGGTCTATCTCATTTCCTCAATGGACCGATGGAGGGTTTCATACAATTGCTGATATTACAAAAACAGATTACAGTCTCTGTACATACCAGGACATACAGCAGCAGTTTAATATACCAGCTGCTTCAGGTTTTCTTTTACTTACAGCTTCAATCAGCCCTATGGCGCTTATGGAGCCCCCTGGGGGCGAGAACAGCCTTCACATCCATTACATGCAGTATGTTCACTGTTACTGTAGTGTGTGTGGGCTTCTGAGGTCTCCAAATAACACTGCAGTGGTTTTCAAAGTGGGGGCCACGGATGCAAGCTCGTAAATCAGCTCCTAGATCTGCTCTTTTAGCAATATCCTTTTGTTTACTTAAGTACAGTTTTGAGGTATTTGTACTTTACTTGAGTATTTCCAGTTTTCAGTACTTTCACTTTTACTCCACTACATCTCAGAGGCAAATATTGTACTTTTACTCCACTACAATTATTTGAAAACTTTAGTTACTATTTACTTTGCAGATATAAATTATAATATTATAAAACATACATGAATCCACTTTAGCCCTATTTTATACCTAGGCATGATGCAACGTGTTGTGAGCTTGTAGATGTAAGCAATTTACCCCGAGTGAGAGGACATTATGCTCTGATAATGTCCTGTGTTAGGGTGTTATCGGACGAGGCGAAGCCGAGTCCGATAACACCCTAACACAGGACATTATCAGAGCATAATGTCCGACCCCGAGTGGTAAATAGCTTTTCTACCACTTTTTCCCTTATACATGAAAGAAAACACATAGTTGTAACTTGCAAGGATCTTAAGTTACAATCATTATTGCCTATAAAACTTCCGCGAGACAGCAGATAGTTCCACCAACAACATCTTCTACTCACCAACAGATGGCGCCAACTCCATACTAATCCATGCGTCTAGCTTACAGCTAAGCTAACGTCAGTTAAAAGCACCGTTCCGGCCGTAAATAGAGGCTGTTCGCTTCCAGAAAGGCATAGGTTCAGAGAAAAGGGGCTTTAAAGTTGGCGGATTGCATTGGATCCAAATAAATCGGCGACGATAGTACGCACGTTAGTAAACATAGGACCGCTGCGACCTTCATTTGTTGGTTGGGGGAAAGGTGTTCCGACTACCTCCTGAAGTCCCCGGATGTACACTGAGGCGCATTGATCTCGGACAAGTCATCACACAACTTTGCGGCAGTTGTCCTCTCATAACCTCCGGAATTTAGCCAATCAGAATCCAGTATTTGAACACGTGACTCGAAAAAGTGGTAGAATGCCTATTTTCAAACATTTAGTACTTTTACTTTTGGTACTTTAAGTACATTTTGATGCCAATACTTTCATACTTTTACTCAAGTACATTTTGAATTCTGGACATTTACTTGTAGTGCAGTATTGATAGTTTTACTTGTGAGTTTTAAATGTGAGTACTTTTTCCACCTCAATTTTTAAAGCCATGCAGTTTGCGATAGGTGGGATGCAATGCATGCTGTGGATTGTGGCTATATGGTGGTCCTTTGGATAGGTTTTTTGCTCACAAAGTCAACTTTTAAACAAATGCCAATTGCTAATATTATGCAAAGGACTACAGAAAAATATAATGTAAACGTGTTGAAAGCAAGCTGCTTTTATACTTTCAACATTTGTTTCCAGGTCTCCATATTATTCAGTACAGTGGATGTACATCTTAGACTTGAGTCCTAGTCTGAAGACGTTGTTGCGAATTATTCAGTGCCCCCCCCCCCCCCACACACACACACACAAACACACACTGGAACCACGCATCAATTGAGCAGAATAATGCTCGACTGTACTTTACCATTAATGAGATAACAAGAACAACTGTAGCTGTTAATGGCATCCCTGGCCTATTTTAAGGCTTTACAATTCTATTATTGTTTCTCCCTCTCCCTGGACAGTAGACTAATGAGCAAATGCAAAGAGTCCAGTTTAATGTCAAATCTGTTATTTGGTTTCTAGTGGGATGCAACAGAATAATAAACAAACGTACTGTGACATTTCAGAGCGAAAACTTAGCCTACATTTTAAATGACGTTTAGGGACTTGGATATGGGGACTCTAGCCCACCCAATAGGTGGAGAACCACTGCTCTAGTTGGACATGGAAGTGTCCAGAAGAGTCTCAAGAGATAATCTGGTGGTTATTATCTCCGTCGTAAGATCCAGCAAAAACAGCACGTCTTTGGGTGACAAAAATAGTATAAATTAGGGGTATACTGTATGTCTCTTTCGTTTAAAAGGCATAATGCATGCTCATTAAAACAGCGATCTATTTGTTTCACTGGGTGTGTCGCGGTGAAGTGCCCGAAGAGACCTTTCCTCGCCGGGTGGAAATGTAATTTCATGGCCTGTTAGGCACTGGACTCCAACAGTAAATAAACTGGGGGAAGTTAGTGTTGCTTATCTGTGGGGGGCACACTCGGACCACCACTAGCACCTGGGCTCCGGACCCTCAGGCAGGGCAGGCCCCCCACAACCAGTGGCGGATAGTAACTAAACACATTTACTTACAGTAAGTACTGTACTTGAGTAAGCTATTAGAGGGAGTCGCCAGCACACAAGGAAATCCTTTCCACATGATTTATTTACCTCTGTGTGGAGACAACGGACACGTTTCGACCTGGTCGGTCTTCCTCAGCATTGTTAACAGGAAAGTAGGTATATATATGGGTTGTGTTACAATAAATGCAATTCAAAACAGCTGCCACCTGTAATCGCCTTGAGAGTAACAATTACGTAACGTATGTCTTTAAGGTGCGAAACAAAGACAAATATCATGTGAATAGTAATACTTGAAATACATTTGTTTTAAATAAAATGTTTTTGATAAATACAATGTCATATTTTAGAATCACACAGTCAACTCTATATCACAAGGCGGCCACTGTGGGCCTAATGTGGCTGGGAGGTTGGTGTCAGCCACATTAGGCCCACAAGGGCTTTCTGCTCTGTTGTAGTCTTTGTCTCTTAAGTAAACTATTGACTTTACTTTTACTGTACAGGAGTATTTCCAAATTTCACTACTTTTACTTCTACTTCACTACTTCTCAGAGACATACTGTACTTTTCCGCAACTATTCGATTTTTACACCACTACAAAAACTTTAGGCACCACTAGTTACTTTGGATTATTAGAGATTAGATTCGATTTGGATTATCTAGTTACTTTGTAGATTTGGATGATCTACTTCAGCCCTTAATTCTTTTTTGGCCATTTGAAAATAGCCGATCTAAACTCACAATTTGTTGCTTAATGCACTGGGTGCTTGTTGCAGTTTTCAAAAGCTTTTTAGACATTTTATACGTTTATACGATTGCATAAGGAGTACTTTGTACTTTTGGTACCTTAAGTACATTTTGGTGCCAACACATCTTTACTTTTACTCAAGTATATTTTGAATTCCGGACTTGTAGCTACTTATAACAGTTATTTTACAATACTCTTCCTTCTACTCGGCTACATCTCAGAGGCAAATTTTGCCCCTTTTAATCTACTACAATTTTTGAAAACTTTTGTTAGATTATGATCTAACAAATTATCTATGATTATTATTAAAAAGATTTTGATTATTATTACAAAACATGCATAAACCACTTTTTGGAAACTTGTGAAATGGGATATTCTGCAAAATTAGTAATTTTGCTATCAGTAGCTACTGTAAGTAGGGTATATTTTAATGTGAATACTTTTGTACTTTTACTCAAGTGTGTGTGTGAGAGTGTGTGCGTGTGTGCGTGTGCGTGCGTGCACACTCTCACACGCACGCATGGAGAGCAGAGGAGGAAAAATTGCAGTGAAATTGAGACTGGGCAGACCCCGTTGAAGAGCGGACTTATTCAAACTGCTAATGAGAATGTTTAATGCAGCAGCATTTGTGCAAAAATAAATGTGGGAATCAATATTTCTCAACCCCCGGCCCGACAACCCAGCCAGAGTTACATGCCAGAATAAATAGATAACGATGAATATTATTGCTTCCAGAATGCGTGGCGCGCCGGAGTGCGGGGACATTGTTATTTTGTGCTTGAAAGATTCTCTTCACTCTTCCCGCTCCTAAATGTCTCATCAAAGTTTATGATGTAAAAGCGGTTGGATGCAGACTAGGCGACGCTAGTCCAATATTATCGGTACAAAAGGGAGGTGCATTACAGACTAGTGCTGCCAGAGAGTTTGAAGCACTCTGAAAATACTGCATGCGTCTCAATATATTATGTACAGAGCCATAGGCCTATAGACATGCGCTCTGAAATGATTTAAAGGCATGGCACCGCCTAAAAGTTGTTTTAGTGGAGAGAGCTGTCATCTTACACCTGCAAGTTATGCGCATTATGGAAGATATACTGTATAGTCCTACGGTAGCATCGTAAAAAAAAATCCTTTGAGGCCTGTGAGATGAGTTTTTAAACAATGACAAATTCTCCGGCAGAAACAAGGCTGTTGAAGACATCGGTGGGCGGAGGAGGACAACGCATGAACAAAAAAATCTTAAAACAATCAATTCACGTTTCACCCCCATCCAGGTTTTCTGTTAAGGCTGCTAATAGTTTCAAAATGGATCGCACTTCCCAGGTACACATCCTCAAATGAAAAAAGGAATACGTTATTATGAAAGTGCATTATTCATACAGATAACCTTATTTGAACCGTCTCCATATTTGCTCTTCAAAGGCCTGTTGTGTATTTTCGTTTTCATTTCAGCAGAGATGAAAGCATTTTTTCCAATCAAAACAGCACAAGTCCAGACTGGCACATGGATAGGTGTGGCAAATAGAATCCGGGCTTCGTCACGTGCCCAGATTGCAGAATATTGACAGGGAATCCTGCAGGGCCGGATTTAGCCTTCAGCACTAGGTGGTCAGGAAGAAATGACAGGGGGGTGACCTCCGTAAAAAATAATTGGGGGGACAAACCAAAATGCATACTAAGCATTTTGGCACACTTATACCTATAGTTAATTGTGCAGAATGGAATTACTCAAGTAAAGTTCAAATAACTCAAAAGTGTACTTAGGTACTTATACTGCTGTGCTGCCTCTGGGCAACTAATTTTCCCCCTTGGGATAATAAAGGTATCTATCTATCTATCTATCTATCTATCTATCTATCTATCTATCTATCTACTTTACACCACTGCTAGCATCTGTCAGAACAGCCTGCCCTACAAGCTTCAGTTATTGCAGTCACTATCAAGACCACTTGCAAAAAAATTACGATATTCCTTGGGATGTCTGCTTTCATTTGCAATAGAAAGATATCACGCTAAATCGCGACTTCGGCTCTCAATGAGGGCAGAAAGCGCACAAGATATCTATCCATCTACCTAGTTGTAGCATAACATTTCAAATAGTTTCATTTCTTTTTTTTTTTTTTAGATTTTTGTAGACAGGCCATCTAGGGGGGCACTGCCCCTCCTTGCCTATGCCTAGATCCGGCCCTGGAATCACCACCACCACACACACTTCTTCCTACTTCTACATCCACTTGATCAATAGGCTCTATACACAGCAGCCATACTGGAAAGACATTGGGCCTCTTCCTTACTTTCTTAACAATGATACTAATTCTCTGTTCCATTCTCTATTGCACCTCCTGTCCTGGCACAGTTAATAGTTTATGTGTCGTTGGTTAACTGCTTGTTTATATACTGTATGCGTGCGTCATGCAGCAGGACTGCTCCGTAAAGCGTAATTTATGCAGGACCTATGTGTGTTGGAGAAATGTTTTTTTTTTTCTTACAATGCTGCCTGCTGCTTGCTGTGATTGTAAAAACGCAAAGAGCATGACTTGTAATAGGCTGACAAGGCTGTAGTTTTTCTTTGCAACACTGTCTGCCGCTGTGCAATTTGTATGACACGCTGCTGGTGAAACAGTCTTTGTAGTAGTGTGTGTGTGTGTGTGTGTGTGTGTGTGTGGGTGTGTGTATGCGCTGCCCTGCGTGCTAAAATGACTCGTCTGCAGCTCATTCTTGTTACACCGTCGTGTGGGGAATAAATACTCGAAATCGGATAAAAACATCACCCAAAACCGATTTAAAACCCTGTAAAATGTTTTGTGCACGCGCACGGTCTCCACTCACGCGCATGCGTGTCTTTCCACGCACAGCCCCCCCTGGGATTTATGACTTCCCATGCGCTTACCACAGCATGTGGGGGAGGAATGAACTGGCATAGTGACTAAATTGGGAGGAAATTGGTGTAAAAGATTTTTGACTAAACTAAACTAACAAAATACATTATAATAATATAAAGTTAAAACTCCATCCTTTCTCCATCCATCGTCAAGCAATGGTTCCAGCAGAGAGCTCCAGACTTCCCTTTCCAGGGCAACAATGACCACTTCCTCCAGGGGGATCCCGAGGCGTTCCCAGGCCAGTGTGGAGATAATAATCCCAAAAGCACACCTAATTACACGCCCATCGACTGTGGATGCTGGGCCAAAGAAACTAATATCGTTAAAAGAGGTAGAGCCCTGCACACTGTCTTCCAGGCAAAGGATCACTTTAACGAGAACGTTTCAATCCTCACAGGATCTTCATCGGGTATTCCCCCCCATCTGGTCCTTGGTCTGCCAAGGGGTCTCCTCCCAGTGGGAGATGACCTCTGTATAGGGAGACTCTCAGGAGGCATTTAGATACCTACAGTAGCTGGCTCCTTTCCAAGTGAAGAAGCAGCAGCTCTACTGCGGATGGCATGCACTTCTTATCCTACAGTATCTCTAAGGGAGAGGCAAGCCACCCGTCTTGAGAAAACTCGTTTTGTCCGCTTGTATCGCTTGTATCTTATTCTTTCAGTCACGACCCACACTTGATCCTTTCTCCTACATTTTTCATTGAAGGCCCTAAAGCGAAGGACATATTGTTTGATTATATCCCACACACCATATTGTATAGTTTGTAACAAACAAGCTAGACCAAAGACACCCGTGTGTGGGAGTAACAGAACTGCATGAACATGAGGGAGAAGCATGTGCTGTGGCTTGCACGCGCACACACACACATACATTACACACACACACGCACACACGGCCTGCGTTGCGCTGATGAATAGTTGTTGTGTTACTTGTGAGACTAAAAGTGCACCGTAAGTACAGATTGCTGGAGATAAAGTGTGAAGTGCTATTCTTCAAGAGAAGAACCAGCCACTGTTAAACGCGCGCGCACGCGTGCGTGCGTGCGTGCAAGTGTGTGGTGTGTGGTGTGTGTGTGAGGGAGTGCTCGCGAGCGTGTGCGTGGTTGTTGCTACCTGCCATTGTCTACATCTGAAGCTGTCTTGCTTGACATATGTTTTGTTTTATTCAAAAAGTAAATATTTGTGTATAGGCCTATGAGTGCCGAGGAGGGAAGCACTTGCTTAAATTGAAATGGGGGCCGGCACATTGAAGAGCACACGGTTCTAATTCTAATGCTAATGAGGTTGTTTGATGTGACACCATTCATGAAAAGGTACATGGAAATCGATAGTGTTCAACTCCTGGCCCGAGAGCCAGCTATGGGGCTGTTAACACATTGACCGCCTCCCCCGATAGTCCCGAGAAAATTCCAATGTCGCTCCCCGCCAGGCCCGATAGTCCCGAGAATTTGCTTTTATATAATGTAATGTTTAATTACATTCTTCTGCAGCCCGTGAAAAAGTTTGAGCTTTCTGTCATATAAGGAACCAAAGATATCACTCATCAAAGTAAGTGTGTTTGAAAACAAGAGTGTAATAACGTATAAATCTCAATAGAAATGAATAAAACTCCCAATAAACCACAGTGAATGCATTTAGCGTGGCAGAGCGCAGCCCGCAGAGTGCAATCAGCGACACACTGGGCACACGCATGTAGAAGGATGTGGGGCAGGGATGTGCAGAGAATATTTAGAGAGGCAGGGGCTGACATTTCTAAAGGGGCCTTTTGGTGGACAATTCTATTGAATGCAGCCCTCAGGGGCAGGGGCTCAAGCCCCCTTTGATGTCTATGTGTGTACATGCCTGGTGAAGGGGCTGGCAGAAGCGACAACGGAGCAGCTGGATCTGAGACCATTTTGCACAAATCAAACAAAATCCAGTAAAATGTTCACTTGGAAAGCCATGACCTGCCTCATTGGCCAACAACACACAGCTTCATCATAACCCCCAAAGTCTCGACAACAAAATATTATGTCCCAGGCAGCCACACAACAACGAAGATCAGAAGATCAGATCAGCAGGAGCGTCACAAGGGAAAAGTGGGACTGAGTCTGATTTACTAGGGCCCAAGGTGGAAGGGGCTTCATTATTTTATACTTTTGCTATTGAAAAATAGCAGATCTACAAGCTTGCAGCGCGACACTCGGTGCCATGCTGTGAGCTTGTATATATCTATTTTTGAAATCCCCCTATGAAGAAAATTCATGGGGGGCCCGCAGTGAATCCTTGTACCCAGTGGGTACAAGGATTCACTGCGGCGAATTGTCTTCATAGGGGGATTTCAAAAATAGATATATACAAGCTCACAGCATGGCAACGAGTGTCGCGCTGCAAGCTTGTAGATCTGCTATTTTTCAATAGCAAAAGTATAAAATAATGAAGCATTTGAACAGATCCTCAGCCTCTGAGCCAAACAACCCACTACAGTACAAACACATAGAATCACCTGATGCAGCGCCGGTCCATTCGACTACCAATCCGATCTTCAAGCCCTGCTCGCGGGAGAGGAGAGGAGAAAATACCCCCCGGCGAAGTCCTCGGTCAGGCTTTTCTGGTCTGAAGAAAAGCGACGCGTCGCGCCCATATAACTCCAACAAAAGTAGTGAAAATAGCAGATTTACAAGCACACAACGCCTCATCCCAAGCGCGATGATCGTTTCACGAGTGTCCTCCAACGAGTAAGAAAAGTAAACGCGACGATCATCATTTGGCAGCTCTGTTTCCATCCTAAACGTACTGTTGTTTTGGTGGATAATATTCCAGTCTGATGAAAGGGTCGCGTCCAAGGTCCATATAACTCCATGTAACAAAAGTACTGAAAATAGCAGATCTACAAGCACACAACGCCTCGTCGCATCAGCCGCATCACAAGCACGATAATCGTTTCAACGAGTAAGAAAAAGCAAACACGACGATCATCATTTGGCAGCTGTTTCCAAAGTAGGCCTACTGTTTAGCTTCGCTAGGTTTTCCCTGCTGTGCACGCGCGATGCGCGCGCGCATGCAGGCATGTGCATTTGAGGCGCGCCGTGCACGAGCGCGCAGCCTGAGAAGAGAACGTGCAGCGCTCCTGGAACCATCTAGCGTGATCGCACATCGCAGCAGTGTGCTCATAGACTGTGCTCATATAATGAGTGTGCTCTGTTCTAAAGCCCGCCTACTGTATCCGGTTATGTAACACTCAGATACATGCAAGACACGTTTCCGCATCTGGTATAGACCCAGAACGGATCAGCAACAAGCAGGGCAAATTGTCCCAATCAGTTCTCTACAGGCCACTGAGGCCATGCAGCCAGCAGTTTGCGCACATCAATCAACAGAGCATGAGAGCGATTCAATTCAAAGGAACGTTATTGGCATGAGAAAACATAGGCTACGTTTACATCGCCAAAGCAAGTGCCACAAATAAATAAAAACAATTGAATATGGGGAACATATTTACAGTTATACACATAGGCCTTGCCTTATATAAAGAGTTATAAGTTATATGTGTGTGTGTGTGTGTGTGTGTGTGTGTGTGTGTGTGTGTGTGTGTGTGTGTGCGTGCGTCAAAATGTGATCTGTGCAAAATAAAACACTTGAATGTTGAATAAAAGGTAAAAAGCTTATTTCTATTTCTGTGAAGTCAGTATGACGCCCTAAGGGCAAGAGGTGACCTATTACAGCCCTATTACACTATTCCAGTTATTGCCCTATTACACAATTACACTTATTACACTAGTACACTTATCTGATAAGTGCCTGACGCCATAAATTCAAATATCAACTGAATTATCCACTTGAAAAGCGATCGATCACAAAAAGGTCAATATCTCCAGTTATTTCAATTATAGCTGGATTTTGGTCAAAAATGGCTATTTTGAGATGGCTGCAACTATAGAAAAAAAGCTTTTTATTTATTTATTTTATTTTTTGGTGAGACTAGAGGTTGTCTTGTTTCATTTCAGGTACTGTAGGACATTGTCAAAAGAATACAGAATTTAGGAAAAATGTCAATATAAAAAAAAATTATACATTTTTTCATTAAACAAAATGGCAGGAGAGCCAAACAGTCAATGTTAAAATGGCGGCCAATGTGTTAAGTATGACATCATTTTGTAGGCAGAGGAGAATTTCTGCCCCCAGTTTCCGTGAATCTTTTTACTATTTTTACTATTTACACATTTTCTCTTTGTTGTTGAAAGGAAAGTGTTAGAATTATACTTTAGTCGTTATTTTTGTCTCGGATCTGTTGAAATAACGAGGGACAGAAAATGCTCTGGGGGCAGAGTTCTCCTCTGCCTACAAAATGATGTCACGGCTTAAAAGCCCCATAGCGTTACAACACAGAACAAAATACACCACTCAAGAGAGCAAAAAGTAAAACAAAATCTAACATTTTCAGAAATTAAAAGATTTATTTTTTCTCGTAATGATGTGACCCGTTGTGAGCTTGTAGATCTGATATTTTCACTGGTTTAGGTCTCAAGGAGAAATCACATTTCTCTTTTTGGCCTTGAGCTAAAAGGTTTATGTGGGAACTATTAAAGGCCAAGCAAGCGCCTTCAATGGTGCGGGCCGTAAGAGCACAAATCTCAGCCAGGAGGCATGTTCCACCTCCCTCCATGTTTCTGTGTGCCTGGATCTCCCCAAAACAGAGTGTGTGTGTGTGTGTGTGTGTGTGTGTGTGTGTGTGTGTGTGTGTGTGTGTGTGTGTGTGTGTGTGTGTGTGTGTGCGTGTGCGTGTGTGCATGTATGTGGAGTCAGAATAGTCTCTCAACCTATACACTCTCATGACACTATATTGAACATTGAATTCAGTGGGGATATATAACTGTCTATCAAACCACCCAAATCAGATCATTTTCAAATCGTCTATATTACACTATAGATTTGGTACCTGCGTTATCGAATGTCAGCTCAGTGAAGTGGCTAAAGACTGACACATTTAAGTTTAATTAATGTGTGCTGAGCTTAGGACTTAAGCCTGTTCATTTGGGGGGGGGGGGGGGGGGGGGGGTATTGCCATGTTGATGAAGATGAAGAAGATGAATGTATATCTTTGGTGTTAATCTAATGTCTTGTGCTGGTGTATTTATACATAATGTGATTTTCAAGTACGGGTATGAAGAGACAGCTGTATTGTAAATGTCTAGTTTGCATAGCCCATAATTCAGAAATGCAGACAGGTACCCGATTGGCCGGTCCATAGCCTTTTGGGACCCTTATCCCTTAGCCTGGATTATGAATTCACAAGATTGACATGTAGTTGTCATTGACTGATTTGAAAAATATGAAAGAATTCAGGCGCAATAAATTCACTGATCGGCCTTTATTTATTCGTGATATTAGAATAGATACTACTTAGAAAATTCATTGAATTTGTTTTTTAATTCATGACAATTTGCCCTTTTGGGAATGTTTTGAAATAAACAATTAAAATCTAAATGTAGAAAACCAAAATAAAGACACACACACGCACGCACGCACGCACGCACGCGCATGATGTGCACCCTAGCAGAGAGATAACAATGAACATTATTGCTTCCAGAATGCTTGGCATTGAAGATTGCAGAGACCATTTTATTTTGTGCTTGGGAGATTCGCTTCACTCTGCCCAGTTCTAAATGTCTCATCAAAGTTTATGATGTAAGCGCAGGTGGATGCAGAGTGTGCCAGTTCACTATTATCTCTACATTACAGAGAGTCACGGCCATGTGCCCCATGTAGCATGAGTCTCCCTTTTTTGTTTCTCTTTTCCTCTCCTTCTGTGTCCGTTCTAGGTCTCAGTTTGTGTGTGTTTGTATTATCACTACCCCGTGGTGTAAAGCAGTGGTTCTCAACCTGTGGGGTCCCCAAATTATTTTGGGGGGTCCCCAGATGATTAACTTGATGTGAAACATTGTTTTCTCGCTCAACAGTAAACAAACCAACTTAACGTTTAAGTGAATAGGGGGTATCCGGACATTTCTAAAGTGACAATTTAAGGACTTTTTAATACCTTTAAAGCTATACTGTGTAAGTTGCTCAACTAGTGGTCAGTAGCGGCACAGCAAACCACGGTCGCGTCTGCTTTTTCGGCCGTTTTTCGCCGCGGACCGGGCCTTCAGACCACCGCGTCCAGCCGTCCACCTCGCCCGCCCCGCCACGCATCCGTAGAGGTCTCTTGTGTCCCTCTGCGGACCGGCGTTGGGGAGTTACAGGCTAGACTCCTAGACCACTGGCCACTGACCACTGACCACTGGCCTTGATAAAATTCCAGCTAGATTTCTCAGAGATTCAGCCGCCACCATTGCTCCAATCATTACCCACATAATTAACCTATCCATCGAACAGGGTCATGTCCCCCAGGACTTCAAACTAGCAAAAGTAACCCCCCTGCATAAAAAAGGTAGCAAACTAGACCCTGGAAACTACCGCCCCGTTTCCATTCTTAGCTCCATATCCAAAGTCATGGAGAAAATAGTCTACGAACAGATTGCAAAATATCTCGATGAGAATAATCTGATTTACGAGTTCCAATCTGGATTCAGAAAATCTCATTCCACTGACACATGTCTTCTCTATTTGACTGACCAAATCAAACGCGAAGCGGATGACGGCAAATATAGCGGCATGGTCATGATGGACCTCCAGAAGGCATTTGACACCGTAAATCATTCTATTCTGATTGAGAAAATAAAAGCCATCGGTCTTGACAGCGCAGCAGTGAGTTGGATGCAATCTTACCTGGTGGGGAGGGAACAGGTGGTGGAGATTAACGGTACCCTGTTCCCCCCCTCCCAGTAAGCTGTGGTGTTCCTCAAGGTAGCATACTGGGGCCTCTGTTGTTCCTAATATACGTGAACGACATGGCATCTGCTTGCGACTGCAACCTGTTCCTGTTCGCGGATGACTCGGCTCTCCTAGTCTCGGGCAAGGACCACTTGCAGGTTGAAAAGACACTTAACTCTGAACTAAGCAAGATCTGCACATGGCTTAACGACAACAAATTATCAATTCACTTGGGAAAAACTGAGTCCATCCTCTTTGGATCAAATCATAACCTCAAAAAAGTCGATAACTTCACAATCAAAGTGGGTGACAAGGTCATAACACGAAAAAACGAAATCTCTTACTTAGGTCCACCCCCAGTGGAGGACCCCCTGCCACTGCAGCGCACATAAAATGCCGTAACTCGGGCTAGGAGCGTCCGGGAGAGCCGGGGCCGGTACCTATTCGTCCGCCAAGGCAACGCGGAGACCCCACCCCTCATTTCTCACATGGCCCTATTCTAGCGCCACCTTCAGGCCGATTTTTAAACACATTTTTGGACACTGCTCCTACAGTTTTTGCCCTAAAATCACGAATATCACTACACAGCATGTCTACACTCATGTCATCAACATGGATCAGGAAGATTTTGGAAAAACACATTTTTGCCCTATTTGTGGAGATAAGCCACCTACGGTCGCTTATCTCCCGATTAGGGAGTCTTACTGGTAGATAGGTTAATTTCAAAGGATTTTATACATTATACATTGTAACTAATGTAAACAGAATTTAATTGTTACTTCTCAGATGTACTTACTTTTTTGCAGATGTACTGTATGTTGAACCTTGTATTTCTTTCCAATATTGATGACACTTTTTTAAATTAATTACCTTCCACAGAATGTGTCTGCGAAATACGCTTATTTCATAGTTTGACAAGCACTCTGCCATAGTAAATAAAGATCAGTCAAACTGTTATCGATGGAAACAGATGAAAACATGTTTTATTTGTAACAATAAAGACTTGAACAGTGTATAATAAACAACATCACACCTGTAATAGCCTGTATGACATGGCAACGTGCAACAACAAATAACTGAATGAAATGCTTCAACAGCTTTGCTCACAGTACAGAGAAATATTGAGCCATCTCTCTTCCAGTTTAATCAAGTGAGACACTTTCACTCTATTGTATGAGACCATGCAAACGCATACACACGCACGCACGCACACGCACGCACACGCACGCACGGACAGCCGCATGAAGTGAAATTCCTCTTGGTAAACTGTGTAAAAGCATTAGGCTACCCATCAATCCTCTTTCACACTACATGTTTTCATATCATTAGAAATAGCAAGTGGATCAAACGTTTCATCTGGTCTCAATAATTCCTTTGAAGTCTGTGATTGCTGTGGCTCTTGGATCCCATCTGCCAAACTGGCGTCATTTTACATGCCATAGCCCGAGGAGACGGTAGTCCGCAGCAGCCAATGATAAGACAGATATCAATTGTGAGTGGTGCCTTTGATGAAGTTAATTTCATTAAGCCATAAATACCTGTCCATTCACTTCAAGGCTGCTCAGCAGCACCGCAGGGTGGCTGCAGCTGCTGCATGTCGTGCTCACACGTCCGTGCTCCTACATATGGACAAACACACTCTGTCAAATGTTGGAGCGGCACAAACAAATTATAAAAAATGTCTCTGTATAACCAGTAGAAAGCCTAGAAACATAGCCTCTCTAGGTCATCCTCAGACAAGCCATCCATCCCCTTTCTCCATACTTCTGGCCAGCTCGTTGTTGCTTTGCGCTTCTGCGTCTTTCTTGAGTACATCATCCACATATGTTAGTGTGGGACGTCCTCGTGACTGGTGCCCATGTGTTGGCTCACTTGCAGTGTCCTGCAAGTCTCATTCTCCTGGCTGCTATTGTATTGCTTACCCTTAATATTCCAGCATACAGATTTGCGTTGGTGACATGTGTACTCTTGCTGATGTTGAGCACTACACGTAACATTCTGGTGTAGCACCTGTCTAGCGACTTCTGCAGAGTTGGCTTCAGGGTCCAGCATTCACTGCCATATAGGAGAACAGACTCTACCGTTGCATATAAGAAGCTGAGTTTGATTTGTCGGGGGAGGTTGGAGTTCCATACACTGGCCATGACATTCAGGGCATACGTGTCATTCAAAACAAACGTTAAACTAGCGAAAACAAAGTATTTATGAAAAGGATTGAAAAAGATAATAAAATCAAGTATAGCCTAAGTTCTCATAAACATGGAGCTAAAAGTTACTTGACACCAGTAGAAGGTGACATCCACTGGGCCATTAATAGGAACAACACCTTCAACAAGAACCCAAAAGTGGCTTCATTTCCAGTGAATGAAACTAGCCCCTTGATCTCTCCTCCCTCGGCTCCTGGGGAAGCAATGTCCTTCAAATCAAATCTTTGTTTCCTTTCCTTGCGTCTTAGTCCCTCCCACAGAGGATGAAACGAGGCGAGGAGAGAGTTAATGAAGAAATGTTGTTTAGAGAAGCGGGACGCAGATTCCTCAGAAGTGTCCTGCACACATGCTGAGCGACGTCCATTACATTGCCAGCTGGAGGCATGGAGTAATCACACATCATGCTGTTCAGCTTGGAAAGTGGTCGGAGGCACTTTTGTTTCCTATCTCCTACCTAGTGACGCCTCCTAATGCTAAAAAAAAGAGACTTTATGAGTGGCCAAATGGCGGACGGCTTCTAGAGAACTCGCCAGTGTTTCTCCCAGGTCGAGGTGGTTTTGATGTTAGGTTTATACTAGGCATAGTTTCTGTGGCATCGTTTATCCTAAAGTTATAGGGTTATTAAGGTTAAGCTTGGGTGTTTTTGAGACTAGGTTCAGGGTTTAGGTTAGGCATAGTGTTTGTGAGGTTAGGGTTAGGGTTAAGTTTTAGTTTTGTGAGGTTAGGTTTAAGGTTAGGCATAATGTTTATCAGGTTAGGGTTAAGGTTAGGTTTGTGAGGTTAAGGTTAAAGGGAAACTAGGTAACTTTAAGACTATTTTTAATATTTAATATGGGACGTTTTTGTCAGTGAAAGCATCAAAGACAACTACCTGTTTGATGCCTGTCATAGAGGGGAGTTGGAGGGGGGATACACAAAGACTTGCCTAGTTCCCCTTTAATGTTAGGTTTAGGCGTAGTTTTTGTGAAGAGTGAGGTTTAGGCGCCAAGGAAAGAGGGAGTCCTTCTACTTCTACTTCCAGTTTGAGTAAGGATAGAGGAACTAGACACAGCAAAGACAAAAAAAGAAAGAAAGGAAGAAAAAGGAATCTGAGATGCAGCCCAGGAGGATGTAACTGCATGTGGAGAGGAATAATCTCTCCTTCCCAGTTCCCACTCCCTGCTGTAGCAGGCTGACAGAGATATTGTTCTCCTTGGCTTCCAGCTTCCCACCTTCCAACGCGGCCAACAGTGTTCGCTGGAGCTTCCCGGCCAAGCTCTCCATGGTGGTGGGCAGGAACCTTACCCCTGCGCCACCTGGACGCCCCTGTGTGTGTGTGTGTGTGTGTGTGTGTGTGTGTGTGTGTGTGTGTGTGTGTGTGTGTGTGTGTGTGTGTGTGTGTGTGTGTGTGTGTGTGTGTGTGTGTGTGTGTGTGTGTGTGTGTGTGTGTGTGTGTGTATGCGTGTGTGCGCGTGTACGCGTGTGTGCGCGTGCGTGCACGCGCGTGCGTGTTCCTGTCCTGCTGCTCACTCGCCTGTATCCTGCACATGCACCTGCCTTCCTGTGGTGGAAAAAGTACTCACATTTTGTACATAAGTAAAAGTATCAATTCTGCTTTTAAGTCTGACGTAAATTTGTAGGCGGAGAACGTTGGGGGCTAGGCGTCTCCAGCCCCTATCTTTCACCATTCAAAACAACAATCTTGGAACCCGTGAATCTTTTTTACTATACGCTTATTTTTCAGAAAGGAACCATTGGGAGTTAAAAGGAGTCATAATGCTTTAAACTCGAATATTTTATTCATGTAATTGTTCTCCCACGGGGCATAATAAAGGATAGTTCTAGTCTATAGCGTCAAGGGTTCGCCCTAACGCTATGTCACTAATGACTGTAATGAGACCTTGTGCTCGCATTAGCGGCGGTGTGCCCACTCGTCTGTGGTTAAAATAAAAGATACAGTTTCGCTACTCACCAAAACAAAGACGGATTTAGAGAGTTGAAAGCCTACTTTACTTAGTGGGAACATTCAAAGCCCCCCACATCACGTCTAAAATACACTTTTTATCCAGAGAAGATAATATTTCACCGGAAGGCAAAATCTGGTCAATGGACATTTCTATTGACAAGATCTGTAGAGGGCGGTGTGGAGTAACTAAAACCTTTTAAAAGTTTTTTTTTCTCTGGCCAAAAAGTGTATTTTAGACGTGGGGTGGGGGGATCTGAGGGTTCCCACTAAGGAAAGTAGGCTTTCAACTCCTTAAATCCGTCTTTGTTTTGGTGAGTAGCGAAACTGTATATTTTATTTTTACTACGGATGAGAGGGTGCGCAGCCTTTCCTGCCTCGCAAGGGCTCATTGGTGACATAGCATCAAGGAGAACTCATTATAATGCTAATTGATCAGAGCTGGTTATGAAAGCAGCGCCGTTCGCCGTAGCGTAATAGTTTCAAAGTATAAGGATACAAAAACAACTTTTTATGGACGACTTTGGGGTAAGTAAGTGATTTGAAGGAGGATATATATATTGATGAAATGAATAGTTTCAAAAACGCTGTGTTATTCTCAGCATGGAAGACAGGCTCATGTTTCTTTCCTCCTGTCCTGTTCTCGCAAAAAGTACTCAATTGTTTTACTTAAGTAAAAGTATCAATACTGCAATATAGAACTACTCTGTAAATGCAGTGGAGTAAAAGTACAATATTTGGATCCGAGATGTAGTGAAGTAAAAGTATTGGAAATTGGAAACACTCAAGTAAAGTACAAATACCTCAAGTGTACTTATAAGTACAGTACTTGAGTAAATGTACTTAGTTACTTTACACACCAATGCGCTGGAAAACCAGAAAGGGCTAGCGTTTTCCACGCTTTTTTCCACCACTGGAAAAATTGCAGCGTTTCCTCTTCTCTTTCTTGTTGACAGGAAAGTGGTAGAATTATACTTTAGTCGTTATTTTTGTCTCGGGTTCCGTTGAAAATAGCGAGGGACACAGCACTGTGCATATTAACAATACAACTGTTGCCCCCACCCGGAAGTGGCGGGTCTGACTCTGACTACAAAATTACGCCACGGCTTAAGAAGGGAATACTGCAATATAGAAATGCTCTGTTAGGGTGCCCTCGCACCAAAATACCTATGAGAGTGGAATCCGCGTTCCGCCAATGCATTTCAATGAGAGTGAAGCGGTTTCATGCCAGCAGAGGATTTCTGCAAAAAACGCTCCCTTATCATTGAAACGCATTGGTGGAACGCGGATTCCACTCTCATAGGTATTTTGGTGTGAAGGCACCCTTACAAGTGAAAGTCTGGAATTCACAATGTACTTGAGTTTGATTGATTGATTGAAGACTTTATTAGAAGTTTGCATAGGAAAATGTACAGTTTCATGACGGTACAGTTCACTGGTACAAGGTCTACTAAAAGGAGATCCATGAAAAGACTAAGCTTATTTCCACAGGAAACCATTTAAGTATCTCATATAACATTGAATGACAGACGAATAGAACACAGTACTATGCAGTAGATATGTAAAGAAAAAAAAATGATAGAACAAAAAAAGAAAACGGTAAGTCTAAACAAACAGTAGGCCTAAGTATATACAAAGAAGGGGCAGGGGAGGGTAGGGTTGGGCTAGGTTAGTTTTTGAGCGGTGGTTACACCGTCTCCTATACGTGGCCGTGTGTGTATGCGTGCGTGTGTGTGTGCGTGTCTGTATGTAGCCTGAAGTACCTTTTTTGACCACACATGTTAAGGGAGGGGCGCTGTTGTTCAGGCCAGGCCAGACACACACACACACACACACACACACACACACACACACACACACACACACACACACACACACACACACACACACACACACACACACACACCCACCCCACACACACAGGCACCCCCCCCCCCCCCCCACGACCACCGCTCAGTTCATTGATTTTTTTTACCAGTTGCCAACGGCTGCTGCCTGTAAGTGGTTTTTCAGGGCAATTTTAAAGGATGCTAGTGATCCACACTCCTTTATGGCCTTCGTATTGGCATCCAAAATGTACTTAAAGTAAAAGTAGTCATTATGCAGAATATCCCATTTCAAGTTTTCAAATATACAAACATCTTCTTAAAATAGCTCTACAATCTACAAGCTCACAATGTGTCGCATGATCTTGCATCGCAACAAATTGTGAACTTGTAGCTTGTACTCCACTATAGCAGATCCACATATCGTACAATATGTTTACTCCACAACAATTATTTGAAAACCCTAGTTACGAGTTACTTTAGTAGATTGTGTTTATTATTACAAAACATACCTCTTCACTTCTGTAGGTCTATGTATATAGGGCTGTGTCAGAACTCTGTAGTTTAGTGCAGTGGTTCTCTAGGGGCCCAGGGACCCCCCAGGGTTCCTTGAGGGGGTTCCAAATGGACCCTTACAGCACTGAGAGTGTACAAATGGAGCCAAATGGACCCATGGAACTGATGTGTGGGTCCTTGAAATAAAAAATAAAAAAAAAGTTTGAGAACCAGTGGTTTAGCGATTAGTTGTTTGTGTTTAGATTTCGGGTTTCTTTTGCCTTTACTTGTGTGCAGCATCAATACTCAATCAATACTAATGGCTACCTGCTCACTTGGCTGCTAACCTGCCAATCTGCATGCCATTCCAGCCAGTCTATGCCATTCACGCTAGTTTAAAGTAATGATATTCATCATTATGAGTTTAGTAATTGTCCCATTCATTATAACACCTGGAGTCATGGTAACCGGTAGCCCCCGCGCTGCCGCGGCCGGGAGTAAGTGAGGGGACTCAATTTCCCACGATGCCTCGCGGAATTCTACATCTGGCGACTTCCGACGCCCTTTGAATTGTATTCATCCTGGGTGCAGAAACATGGATATATCTCGCTTTCTTTTCATGCGTTTGGTCAAAACCGCCTGTTTGTTGTGGAACATAACTTACACACAGATCATTGCGGTTGTATCTTCCTTCTACGCATGAAAGAAAATACTTTTGCTGGCTGTAAATCGGAACCCTATCTGGTAAATACAATCGGAAAAAGCCTTGGCAGCTAATCAACATTATTTATGGCAAAATTATGGCATTCAAAGTGTTAAAATGAATAATAAAGTAGGGTATGTTTCTAGGGTTTCTGCTGGTTCTACATAGTGAATACCCACCCTCGCTGCGGTTGCAGCCAATAGCAGTCATTTCCTGTAGCATTTCGGACCGTATATAGGAAGATGGTGGGTTTGAAATAGGTGAGAAACACCAGGCTTCAAAACGGGTCTGTAGAAACCAATGGCGTCACTTTGTCCATTCTTTTTTATGATTCAGCTCCACTCGTGATGCCACTATTACTGTGGTTTCCCTGATGGTATACTGTACCTGCATCGTCAACCTTTTCCAAACTTTTCTCGTTATAAGTAATTCCTTGAAATTATTATGAAAAGAAACAACAACTGGTATTTGGGTTTGGGTTCACTCACTCTGAACTCCAGAACACAGACGGAGATGAAGCGCATACGGCGCGCGCTGCGTGGCACATCTCAAATCCTCCTTGCATCTATTATGCATTGCCTCATCTATGTCTACCGAGCCTCACATGCGTTCTGAATTGATTTAAAGAAAAACGGCACCACCTAAAAAATCATTTTAGCAGAGAGAAAGAGAGAGAGGGAGAGTGATCTGCGAGGCTCATAACTGGCAGCTATCTATGGAGGATATATCATTCCCACACTATAGCCTCGTAAAAAATTCAGTGAGGCCCGCGAGATGAGTTGTTTGAACAAAGAGAGGATTCCGCGGCAGTAATGAGGCCGTTGAAGACATCGGCGGTGTTAGACAATGCGTGAACAAAACCCATAAAACAAGCCATTCACATTCCAACCCCCCTCCGGGGGTTTCTTATGGAGCCTGGTAAATTAATCATTTTCAAACCGGTTGCACTCGCAGGTACGCGTCCTGAAAAATAAAGGAATATGTTATCGTGTCAAGATAAAAGGGATTACATAATTCATAGCGCTGACCCTTGCTGAACCTGTCCCCCCCCCCCCCCCCCCCCCCCCCCTTATTTGCTCTCCAAAGGCCTGTTTGTTTGGTTTCATTTCTTTCCCTTTCGGCGGAGAGATGAAGACAACACAACAACTCCAATCAAAAACAACACCATTCAGGGGGAGCCTGGTGGCCAGTTAGTGCACGGATCATTGTGCGCCTCGCCGCCTTGTGAGCCCGCAAGGACGTACTGCGGGTTTGAATCCCGACTCCCGGACGTGCCTCGCATGTCTCCCTCTACACTCTCTTATCTAAGAAATAAAGTATAAGAAATACCCAACAAAGTAAACAAAATGCTAGATGATAAAAAAGATAAAAAATTAAAATAAAAAAAGTACAGACTTAAAACTTTCCAGTCCTCCGAGAGGCAATTTGTGGTAGAGAACATATACACAAATTAAAAGCACATCAATCAACAAAAAACAACTTTAATCTTTGCAATATCATCACAGACCAGGCAAACATTTAAGGCACTTGTCGACTGTCTACCAACAATTGTAAACAATCACACAAACAAAAAAGAATAGCAAATGTTATAGGCCTTTATTACCCGGCCTGTTTGGATTCTTGATTCTGATTGGTCGAGCGCTGAAATCAGAGGTCTGTTATTTCTGGATAGCAGACCGCTAGGCTCGATAACAGACCGATGGCTAATCAAAGACTCAGAGCACCTGCTGCAGTCAAGCTGCGCTGCATGAATTTAATGCCGTATGCGAAATGTCAGCCATGTAAACAACCATACAGCGACATTTAGAACTAAACGTTGCTCTCAAGAATGTTTTTAAAAATATTTTAAGCGAGAAATAGACGACGTAGTATCAGAAAATGGATTCTATCTAATCAGCACTTCCTTGTTTTCCAAGGCGACCGTGTCGCGCTGGGAGGACGCCCAGCGCAACACTTGTGGGACACTTCCAGCCGTCTGTAAACAAGGAAATACTTTGTTTTGTTTTTAGTTTTCAGTCAAATTATTAATTTAATTTAGTAGCCGGGTAATAAGCGGGATAAATACTGGCTCCTTGGGGGTTGTTCATATATAACATCCCTTCGAACTGATAACTCCCCTCGGCCTTACACAGTATATGGGACTATTTGCTGGCTCACATGTCACAGTGTGGCAAAGAGAATCTGGCCATCATCACACACCATGCCATGACAGATTATGGTAAACTAAAATCACACAGGTACTGTATCAATGATTGATGACTTTAATACTGATCTACAAGCTCACAATGCATCACACTGTGACACGCTGTGAGCTTAGATACTGTAGATCTGCCATTTAAAAAATAATAATTAGGAATGATACGAAAGAAAGAATGACTTCAAAAATGCATACCAAAAATGTATGTGGTGTGGGTGGCTGTTTTAAGCAATCACAGTTGGCCCGAGTCCAAACCAAATGGACTCTGAGCTGGTGTGTTGCTGCACACCTGTTGTGCATCAACGCACACCTGATTAATCTGTCATCCCCATACACACACACTCAGGAGAGCGCCTCTGTATGCCAGCCACAGGAGTGGCGGTGACGCCTTGCTACCAGGGACATGCTGGGCCCCTGATTCAGCCCGGGAAAAAGAGTTGTCGAGGCCCTCATTGCGCGCTATAGAGCTGCTGCTACTCAAAGATTTGCCATTTCAGATCATGACAAGTGACAAGCCACAGTGGGCCAATTACATGAGTTATATTTCGTCGTTGTCGGGTGGAAACCTTGTACGTCCAAAACCGTTTGTTTTGTATTCATCATTTAAAAAAAATTTAAACTAGTGAAAACAGCAGATCTAGTGAAAACAGCAGATCTACAAGCACACAACGTGCGAGGCGTTGTGTGCTTGTAGATCTGCTGTTTTCACTGCTTTTGTGCAACGGCCTTGTATGATGAAGCAGGGCTTTGCTTTGCGAAAAAATTACAAATTTGAAACTTGGAGATACGAGGTTTCTGCCCGACAGTGACGATTTACTTTGTTGGCCGCCCAGCCCCCAAAATGGAACATTTTATTTAATTTTTTTTCCTATGAACCGGCCGTTCGGGAGTTGTCCCGCTTTTCCCAATGGCCAGCACGTCCCTGTCTCAACAGAGTTGGCCCCCACAACTATATATTCTGTATATATATATATATATATATATATTCTCATAATATTTTTATTTCCAATTGGCACCCCGTAGCTCCCACTGTACTAGATGGACATGAATAAATAAATTAATGCATGATCGCCGCCCACTCACATACTGTACTGTACATGTATACAGCGTCGTATAGGCTACTGTAAGAGCATTATTGGCCCTGGTTCAAGAGACCCAGTGTTGCGTACGGTGTCAACGCCTTCGCTCGGCCCCTGCCTTCCTGACTCCCTTCACCTCGCTGTCTAAATAACCCATTACGACCTCAGGCCAATTCTATACGAATGCCTTCTTAAACCAGTAGTCCTTTAAATAAACTCAGCACAAAAAGAAAGGAAACTTGGCTTTGGTCCATTATATCTCCCCTTTAATAATACCAAATGGTATTGTGTTTGATATCATTGTTATCGTTGATCTGTCACCTTTACAACGAGGTACAGCATGTAAGGATCTGGTATTCGTGGAATAAGCAACACAGCCAAACGTATGGGTAGCGCCCCTACAAAAATGCTGGTCAAAATGGCCTGGCTTGGCAGGCCTGCAATACTGTTCTTTTGGTGTTCACCTTTGTTGCTTGGAGCATTGAATGATTGCACTCTCCCACAGTAATAAGGAAAAGAAAAAAACAACACATATCGGCCATTTTTACACTTTGTTAATGTTAAGCTCAGTGTCAGGGAAGCCCAAAATGAGAGTAAATGCCAGCAGAACAGTATTGCAAACCATTTTGGCAAAATTTGGGTCGGCGCTACCCACACGTTTGGCTGTGTAGCTCATGCCTCTAATGCCCGATGCTTACAAGCTGTACCTTGTTGTAAAGGTGACAAATCAACGATGAAAATGATATAAAACACAATACCATTTGGTATTATTAAAGGGAAGATATAATGGACCGAATTCAAGTTTCCTTTCTTTTTATGCTGAGTTTATGTTTATTCGTGACACGCGCTGTGAGCTTTGTACATCTGCTATTTTTGATATAGCCAACGCCAAAAAAAAAAATCTAAAATGACATGGATGTTTTCCCGGTTTTATTGGGATAAAGCCATCATATCACATATAGCAAACATATCTATCATTCAGCCGGGGGCGGGAAGGGAGGGGGAGGTCAAGGAAACGCCGGGCTCCATGTCCGATTCATTACCAGTCTCTCTCTATCCAATATGAAGCTATGAGTGCGGGGGCATGAACTGCAAAGGCAGCAAGACCAGAGGTGGAATGTAAAGAAACTACATGTATTCAAGTACTGTAATCGTGAGGTACTTTGACTTTAGTTGGACTTTTGTCCTCCGCTACTCTATTTGGACAGCTTTAGTTACCTTGTAGATTTTTTTTTATTATTATTGTTTCATTGAATACTTTATTAGTCAGAAATGTAAGCAGCCTGATATTATGGCTAAAGGGATAACACAAGCAAGTCCCGGGGACTTCATTGTTTCCATTGTGGTCAAAGAGTTCAAAGTAAACTAACATAAAAAAAATACATGTCAACAACAGATACAAACACTATTACAGAAGAGATGGGAGAATTACCTCCCCTTTTGGTCTCCTGATAGATGTTTTTTCAGGCCAATTTTGAAAGAAAATTGTGGAGGTATTTTGACAGGTATGAGGGTATTGAGGGCACTGTCTCTTTGACTATCATAAATACTAATCCCAGTGATGTTAGCTTAACCCTGTCTTCTAGCCTGAGCCATCCCAAACTAGCAAAGTGTGGTGGAATTTAAGATCGTCTGTCCGTCTGACCATTTGCATGCTGACATCACTGATACTACACAGTTTCGCCGCCATGGTCTGTCTCTATGCTGACATCACGTCATACTCTGATGTCATACACTGACATCATAGTACTGACATCACAAAAAAAAAAAGTTTGACTCATTTTGGAAGATTTTAGTACTTTTACTTTGGCACTTTGAGTACTGCGAGTATATCTTGTGTCATTTTCTCAAGTACATTTTTAAAGGCCTTTTACCCGTGCGTGAATTTCAGGGGTCATCGCCATGTTGGCTTGTGATGGATATTTTTGTCGAAATAAAAAGTTTGTACTGGTACTTATTCCACCACTGGTCAAGACCAACATTATTGAGGTTTTTCGTTTTGTTTTGTTTCACGGTTCCAACATTTTCTTGCTGCTTCCAGCCTCTCACACTTTTGTTTTTTAAAGCGGCCAAGCATGTCATGAAACTATAATTAAACATTAGCATTATCTCCCAGCGCTCATTGGCCGAGATTGGAAAAAACAATCACGCTAATTTGTGTCACAGTTAAAAGGAAGCCGGAATCCACAAACACTGCTGCGCTTGTTGTGCTTCTCCTTTTTAAAAATAGCCTCTTTCATTTTCAGGCACAGAGGGCCCCGAAATAAGTACAGCATTACCATCACAGCAGGAAGCCCCGCGCTGACGGCGGAATTAATAGCCGTGCGCTAGAATCACATAGAGGGCCAGTAGCATGGTAGCAACACTTGGTTGGTGGAAACCTTGTAAGCAGCGTTGCCATTTCTGCTTAATATAAGCCAGTGGTTCTCAAAATTTTTTCATGTCAAGGACCCCAAATTGACACTTATTAGCCCAACGGAACCCCCATTTGAAAAGATACACCAGAAAGGATTTTTTTCCTTCTTTTTTTACAGCTCTAGCAGTGATTCTTAACCACCAAGGATCCCCAGTTTGACTTGCATTATAGGCTCCAGACCCCCATTTAATGGCATTTCTCTCTCTGGCATTTCTATCTCTGGCATTTCTACAAATGGAACCAAATGGACCCGTTATGTTATGTCAAGGACCCCCCCCCCCCCATTATTTTGAGCCAAGGACCCCGTTACCAGTTTATTGTGTTGTTGTTTCACTTTTTTCAAGATTTATTATGAAAATAGCAAATGTACAAGATCACTCCGCTCACAACAGCCGCATCGCAACACGTTTGTGAGCTTGTAGATCTGCTATTTTCAAATGGCCAATGTATAGGTTTAAAGTGCTCAGTCATGTGGCCTATAGTCGCTTCTTTTGGGCTTGTGAGAGAATATGAAATATGGAGATACAAGGTTTTCTGCCCAGCTACTGGCTCATTTGAATAAACACCAAAACATGTGTGTCCCCAACAACAACATGTTATTTTTTTTTGGGGGGGGGGAGTATGCAAATTGAAGGTGAATTGGAAGCAACCTTGCCCTAAATCACAAGAGCCCAAGGAAAGTAACAGGGAATATGGCTGTTGAGTGTGAAACAGGGACATGATGCAAGAAGAAATGACCCAAATACTACAGGAAGGCCTCAAGTATTTTCTGAAACATAATCCACTTATGTCTGCCATTCCCAACATCTGGGCTGTGAGCATATTGCAAGCGGGACCACATTTAATTGGCAAAACACCAAAGGTACCTTTCCACTAGGGTTTTGAGCGCGGTACGGTTCGGTTCGGCTCAGTGGAGAACGAGTTCTGCTGGTGTTTCCACTGCGCTGAATCACGCTGATTGGTCTGGAAGTTGATACCAGTCTGGCCTGGTTATGAGATGAGGTACCGGGCTAGATGGGAGGGTTCAAATGGGGTACGTAGGTATTCACTGATTGGTTAAATTACACACGGTCGTGGAAGTGTTGTGTTGTTGACTAGTTTTCTTTTTTTTGTGATCAGTTTTTATCCAGTGTGAGCAAATATTACACCTAGATGCTTCACCTATTTTGGCCACTATGTGATATCAAAAAAGGATATTTATTCAAAAACAAGCTATATCCTATATAAAGCTAACCTCTCGTCACCAGGCTTTCTCGGGGGAAAGCATGGTGATCGTTTACAACGGGCTGTTTGATCCTGTCTTGGCGGAAACCACAAGCAGAAGAAGCGGCGTCGCTTTGTTTTGGTTCACCCCGTTTGTTTTGGTTCACCCCGTTTGTTTCCCCAATCCCTATTAAATGCTTGAGTAGCCTAGTGTAGTCTTGCCAGTCGCTACGAGTTGGACTAAAAGATGCATATACCAAACGAATTTTCCAAAAGCAAAACTATGCAGCATCAAGGGGTTCATTAGGTAGGCCCTAAAAGTATGTCCTTGAGCGCAGGGGAATTATTTTGGGTTAAAACTGTTTCCGGTTTGACAGTTCCGGCCAAAGGGTAGTCTGTCTAGGACTACAACATGACGTAGAGTGGTTTCCGCTCCCGACCGGATCAAACCCTGAAAAGTAAAGGGACCCTATAGGCTAATATAAAGCAAATGCCTGGCTTCCCTCCACGAACACGGGCCAATTGTGCTTGCATAGACGCTTGACAAAGCCGGATGCACCACAGTGGATTTGAACCCACAACCTCTGTAGTGGTGGTGCATGAATATAAATGTTTGTACATCCTAACGTCCTCAGACAACCTCTGCTTGCAGATTGTGGAGATAAAACGGCATAAATCATGAACTGTGATGGATAAAGTACTCATCCCCGGTACTTGAGCCAAAGTATAGATAAGGGTCCATTTGGTTCCAGCTGAGCTTTTGGTTCCAGCTGTGCATTTGGTTCCAGCTGTGAGCTTCTCAGTCCTTGAAATGAGGAAGTTTGAGAAGCACTGAGTAAGACGTTTGAAGTGTGTGTGTGTGTGCAGTTCATGGTCTTCATGGAGAGAGCGTCTGTCTGCCTCCAGAAAGGTTGATTTTGGCCCAGTGATGTATATATTATTGTGACGGTTCATTCATCAATCCAATAACGCCATAAATTTGCCCCGACATTTTGGCACATTCTGTCAGCAGCCGTCTTCAGGACATGCCACGATGTGGCTGTGATGTAAGGGCTGCCTGCTGGCAGATGGCACATTAGGTCATAGCTTTATTGGCTTGATAAATGAAGCGTCGCAATAAACAGAGGGCCGCCTCCGTTCACAAATAATAAACCAAATTGCGTAAGATCATGATGACAGTGAGATTTAACTCAAGGTCGATTTGGTGGCAGGTCTTTCATTTGGAATAATCATCACAAACAAAACAGAACAAAAACAAAACGGGGAGAAAGAAGCAGAGCAGTTATGAAACAGATAATAATCTAAGTTAGCTTGCTGTGTTTCTCAATGTCGGGGTTTGGGGACAACCAGGGGTCCAAATTAGGGCATTAATGACTTTTGAAAGTCGACTCGACTCAGTAAAAAGTTGAGTTGAAGTCAGACTTTGTCGTTTGATGACGTCATCATATCACACACGACCCCCCAATTATTTTGGGGGGTCCCCAGATGATTAACTTAATGTGCAACATTGTTTTCTCACTCAACAGTAAACAAACCAACATAAGGTTTAAGTATATGGAGGGTATCTTCACATTTCTAAAGTGCCAATTTAAGGACTTTTTTAATACCTCTAAAATGACAAATTAAACATTGTCCAAATTGTCAAATATGTAGAGGCAGAAATTGTGAAAATAGCTGATCTACATGCTCACAACGCCGATCTGTATTTTCACAATAGAACCATGTTATACCAAATGTAATGTAGCACTGTAATATTGGATCATTGACACAAGCAATCCTAAAATAATGATAGAAAAAAATACAAGAGATTTTTTTTTCAACCTCGACTTTCTATGGTCGGAGTCAACTTGTGTATAGAAGTCGACTTAGTCGACTTGTCGACTTTTTCGTTAATATCCTATTATGAAACAGATAATAATCTAAGTAAGCCTGCTGTGTTTCTCAATGTCGGGGTTTGGGGACTACCAGGGGTCCAAATGGACCATTACGGGTCTGTAACTCTGAGAGTGTATTCTACAAATGGAATCAAATGGAATTTTGAACAGTCACAGGGTTAAATAAACGTTTTTTTGCAGTGTCGATTGGGATGCAAGAGATACTAAACCCGATGGAAAGGAGGTGCTCAGGGTCCTTGAAATGAAAGGGGGAAAAAAGAAAACACACTGGTTTTGAAGTGAGCGCAGTTGGAATCCAATTTCAGAACCACTGTTCCGTGGCATCACCACTTTTAAGTAAAATTATCAATTTATACAGCAATGAAGAAATACTCTGCTACGAGTAAAAGTCTGGTATTCAAACTGTACTTGTGTAAAAGTGCAAAAGTATTGGTATCAAAATATTGGCCACTTAAAGTACCAAACTCATTATGCAGAATGTCCCATTTCACAACTTCAACAATCGTAAAATGTATTTAAAATCTCTTGAAAATAGCATGATCTACAGTAAGCTCACAACTCGTTACAATGCAAAGCTATTTTCAAAAGGCCGAACTTTATATATAGGGCTGAAGTGATTAATGTATGTTCTATGTTGTAATAATAATCTAAATCTACAAAGTAACTAGTAACTAACGTTAGTAATTTACAAATAATTGTAAATTTGCTTTTGAGATGTAGTGAAGTATTGGAAATTTGAAATACTCAAGTACAGTTAAAATACCTCAATTGTTCTAAAGTAGAGCCCGACCGATACCATTTTTTTCGTCCGATACCGATATCCGATGTTGGAGAGTGCTAGAGCACCGATACCGATATCGATACAGATGTTTTGTAAAAAAATATATATATATGTTTTTTTACAAAACATAAAAAAATGTCCACCAGACATTATATAGCCTTAGTATATATGGTTCTGTATCCGTATATCAGACAGTTAGAGCAGATTTCATTCCAATTGGTTATATAGTAGGCCTAGTCAGACATCTATATTTCTCTGTGGATTTTCACATAGGTCTACACACCTTCCTTCACCCCAAAATGAAAAATCAGAGTTATACAGCATGTGGTGAGTGAATGACACACAAGAGGCAGCAACTCCACTATAGTGTTGGCTTGCGTCTTGGACTATTATACTGCACTCTGCTGGATAATTCTGGTATTGCCCACAAATAGGCCTATATAACTTTAGATTAGATTAGAGTTTATTTGTCATTGTAACAATACAGTACAGGTACACAGGCACAGTTTCATTTGTCAACGATCAACTCATTTACAAAGAACAGTACACATACAAGTACATTCACAGTACAACGAAATGTATTTGTGCATTTAAGGGAGCACGGCTGCTGCCATACGACGGCGCTGCCAATATAGCCCTTTCTTGCTGAAAAAAGAAAAAGATTTGGGAGTGGGGAGTACAAGCTTTGCGTTTGGGTGATGGGGGGTTGCAGGCTTGGGCTATAAAAAAACATTGCTTCCATACAGTTCCACTAATTTGAGGAACTGCCTGGGAGAAAGAAAAAAGAAGCCCTGACGAGACAGTGGGGGGGGGGGGGGGGTGAAGGCAGGTGAATGGTTGTGTGTGTGCATGCGTGTAAGTCTGCGATTGTGTTTGTGTTAGCGTTAGTCCGGTTGTAAGCTTCCAGATAGTAGCTAGGTCAGAATGTCCTTTCGCTGGTGACAATGCGATATCTATGTAGACGTCCTTGGCCCAGCCCCAGCTCGAAAGTCAAAACACCAGATGTTCGTGGTGGGAGTAGACATGAATTGGGTGAGGGTGGGAAAGGCTTCCTTCACATTGACTTCCTTGAGGTTGGGGGGGGGTGGGGGCGAGCGCACACAACACAGTTGCTATCTCACAGGAGGAGTGCGGTATTCCAAGGTTGTGCCAGTCCGGTCGTAATAATTCGAGCGAGGGATACAGAGAGTTAGAGTATTTCCCTCTAAAGTCCATGTTTTGGCCCTCTTTGCATAGCGGTGTTTTGCTCCAGCAAGGTGTTAACATCGCGTTTGAGTTCATTAAACGCAACAGTCTGGGCACAAGCCACCTTGTGCAGTTCCAATATCATGACGGGCAGTTTTGGGGCTCCTGGGGGTCCACCCATCTTGCCGATTTTTCGATAAACCAAGGCAATGCCCATGCCAATCAGCAGAAACCCTGTTATCATAAAAGCAAAAAGATAAATGTCTTCCACATCCTCAACGGAAAGAACCGTAAGGCACATCATATTCCACCGTTGCCGGTAGTCCATCACGTACCCCGCTGGGTAGGTTCCGTCGGGACAACTGGATTCCTCCGAACCAGATTTTCGTGTTGAAAAGATAGTATCCATGGCATTCAGTGCATAGCTCACCAGATCCATGTTTGCTTCCAAATAGGTCCAAATAGCTAAGGGTTTCATGCTGTCTCCGCAGACACGTTACAGACAATTAATATCGGATATCGGTGGAATAATTCACCGATATCCGATACCCCTCCGATAGCTCCAAAACGACCGATATATCGAATTGACCGATGTATCGGTCGGGCTCTATTCTAAAGTACAGCACTTGAGTAAATATATTTAGTTATTTCACTGGACGTTGCTCTGAAGAAACAGTTTCGGGTCCAGTTGCCACCTTAATTTATGTTTCTGTGCGAATACCTCATCAACCGCAACCAGTTTACCCCCCCCCCCCCCCTCTCTCTCTCTCACTGTCTCTCTATCCATCTCTCCCTTTCTCTCTCTTTGCTGGGTAAAATGTAATACACAGGCAACCACCGTCCACAGGCGAGATGCAGTTGCTACTCGTTACTGTCAGGCAGAAACCTTGTATCTCCATATTTAAAAAACTTAAACTAAAATAGAAATCAGTTAATTAACGGCCCAATTCATCATACAAGACTGTCGCACAAATGTAGTGAAAATAGAAGATCTTCAAGCTCACAATGTGCTGTGTTTTCTCATGAAGGTTTTGGACATACAAGGTTTTTCCATCTGACAGTGACGTATATTGCTACACCAGGCACGCACATGCGAGTGCAGACATGAGAGCATCTGCGCGTGCAGGTTGTAAACCAGGGTTTGGAGTCTATTTTTATGCGCTTCCACATCCAAACATGGCCAACAAACCCTAGAAATAGTTCGACTCATAAAACATGGATCTGCCTGCGGCGATGAAGTGGCACGGTATTGTAATTGGTCCTGACCTGTGTGTGCGCACGTGTGTGTGCGCGCGTGCGTTTGATTTGAATTCCATCATAAATGTAAAGTTAAATATTAAAAATATTGCACGGATGTACTTCTGTGGCCTAGTACCAGTTGTTCACAATCAATTTGGCACTGAGCGGTTGAGCGGTTTGCATGCATACACACGCGCACACACAGGCCGACCCTTATAGAAATAGTTCTCAAAGGTCCCTTTTCCACCAGAGTAACTTTGGTTCTAGAACTGGTTCTGTTCTGGATTCTTGGAACCACTGGTGACGGAACCGGCTGCGAACTGGCTTGCATTTCCATCAGATTTAAGTGATTTAGTTTTAGGTGTAGCTGAATGGTTAGAGGGAGCTACTGTAGGAGTCCCCAGTTTCCCCAGGTTTGATTCGAGGCCTGGCAAACAATGTGTTGAATATGATTGGTCAAACTGTCCAAATTCAATTGACAATGACAGATAGGGCACTTTTCAACCGACAAAGAACCGGTTTGGGTTCTTTCTCCCGCCTATGGGATGAACCAGAGGTGAGCTTTTCCACCGAGAACCGAGTTGGTTACGAACTGTAAAAGTTGGTTCGGAACGGGAACCACAAAACCCTTGGTTCCTCTGGTTCAATCTGGTGGAAACGCAAGCCGGTTCGCGGCCGGTTCGCAAGAACGAACCAAGGTTCCAAGCACGTTGAACGGCACTGGTCCTTGAAATCAAGGTTCTTTTGGTGGAAAAGGCAGTTTCCCTTTTCTTTTCTTATTTTTAATGATGATTTTCCTCTTCATTTTGCCACTGTTTATATATATATATATATATATCTTTTAAAAATAGTTTAGTAGACTGACAGGAAATGGGGAGAGAGATGGGGAATGACATGTGGCAGAAGTCGTCCGGATCGGGAATCGAACCGGCGACGCCAGCAGGCATCATAGCCTAGTATGTGATATGCGTCTTGACCACTAGACCAGCGGGCGCCCCGCCACTGTTTATTGCATCTGCATCTTCCAACCTGTAGAATAGTGACACTGCACGCCCACTTTGGTTCCAAGTTCAAGGCAAGAAAAAACAAGAAGGCCTATTTGTTGGTTCCAGTTCCCAACCAACTTTTGGGGCTGATGCATACTCTACTTTTAGAGACAAATTTATTTTGGTTCAGCTCTGTCTAAACTATGATATCATTCAGAAGTTCATTAATTGGGCTGTTCGATGCTGCCGAGATGTTGTGACTGCCCGAAACCGAACCGAATTAAACTCTGCTCTATCGGCCCTTATAGGTTCTGATTCTGAACTAATTCATTTTCAGTGGAAACACTCGTCTGAACTGTCAGGAAAAAAATTAACGATTGTATGATTTTTACAAATGGAACCAAATGGACCCGTTATGGGGGTTTGTGGCCTTAAAAAAAAAAAAAAAAAAAAGAACCACTACCCTACTTATAGTGCTTACAGAGGCCATGCAGTAAAACCAGTAAGACTCCCTAATCGTGAGATAAGTGACCGTCAGGTCGCTTACACAAACTTTAGAAGGCAATCGTAGCCAATCAGGAGGGAATATGGGAAATGGGACAGATCCATGTTGATGACATGACTTTAGAAATACTGTGTACCGCTTTGCGTGATTTTAGGCCAAAATCTGGAGGAGTGTCCAAAAATGTGTTTTGCAAAAGTCGGCCTGGTGGTGGCGCTAGAAGTGGGCCATGTGAGAAATGAGGGGTGGAGGTTGTGAGTTGCCATCCAAGGAGTGTGTGTGCAAAGTTTGGCATGGATAGGGGCAACGGTGCCGGAGATAAGTGTAGGGCAAAAGTGTGACGTGTGGTGTGAAAGACGGGCGAACGGACAGACAGCCGGTGGAGCTTTTCATAGTAAAAAGCCCCCTTCTTCCTAAAGCTGAAGATGAGGATTGACAGTAGCAGTGGCAGAGTCAGAGGGACTGTTCACAGCCAGACAGGCCGCTATCGAGTGCTCGCTAGCTTTCTCTGCACATCATTCACTTCAATGGAAGGATGCGCCCAATGTTACCAGCTGCTTTTATCACCTGGTGTAGTCAGCGCGTCTCCGCCGGTAACAGGCTTAGTGATTAGCAGCAGTTGTAAGCTGTGCTATAACTGTCTCCACGATAAAGGAATGGCTGCTCTCTCTCCAGGAAAATGTATCGACGCACGCAGAACCCAGTGGAGGAGAACCGCTGAGGGAATGCTCACAGGCCCAACGCCCTCAGCCCCAGGCACTGATGGAAAATAACTAAGTACAGTTTGCTCAAGTACTGTACTCAAGTAAAATGTTACAGTACCTTTTTTCCAACACTTTAACCAGTAAGACTCCCTAATCGGGAGATGAGCGACCGGCACGTCACATACAAAAACTTTAGTTTTTACTTTTGTGTACTGTGTACCGCTTCGTGTGATTTTAGGCCAAAATCTGTAGGTGCAGTGTCCAAAAATGTGTTTTGCAAAAATCAGCCTGATGGTGGCGCTAGAAAAGGGCCATAAGTAAAATGTTACAGTACTTTCTTTTTCAAGTGTAGCCTACCACACGTATAATGTTGTGTGAGCTTGTACTGACAGTGTTTTGACAGGACATTTTTATTTAGTTTTAGTCATGCTATTTTGAATAGGGTTTAATAGGGTTTTAGTCTCATTTTAGTCATCTGAAAAGTTTTTGTCGACTAAATATAAGACTAAATCTACTGTTGATTTAGTAGACTAAAATGTATTTAGGCGGGCCTTGATGGCACGGTAAAGGCTGATTTTACACTTGGTTGCTAAAATAGCCGATCTACAAGCTCACAACGCGTCGCAACGAACTTTCTTGGAACCAGTTAAAAGGCGAGCTGCAGCATTTTGAACCAATTGTAGCCGGTGATAGCCAAACCCAACCTACGCGTCACTTATGGAGCTTGTACTATACTGTAGGTTGGCTATTTTCAAAATGCAACACCCTACTGTGACAAAATATATGAATCGGGCCTATCCGTCTCCCCACACACAGCCTTCCACCTCACGTTGCCCCCTGTGGACACTGCATGCTCCAGTGACCCTGTTCTGTGTGCACGGGAAGAGGCAGGAGAGAGAGAGAGAGAGAGAGAGAGAGAGAGAGAGAGAGAGAGAGAGAGAGAGAGAGAGAGAGAGAGAGAGAGAGAGAGAGAGAGAGAGATCTCCCCAAGCAGCAAAAGCGAAGCGGCTCCTATTAATTTCACCCTGGCAACCTTCACGATAAAGCCAACGAGACAGACGTTTAATTGTGCTCGCCCTGAGCCGGCGGGGCCAGCCTGGCCGTCCCAGCTGGGCCCTTTCTCACTGAATACCAAGGAGACGTTTCACCTCCCCTCTTTATTAAGTCTGACCAGAGAGAGAGAGAGAGTCCAGTGTCCACCATTATCCCTAAACGTCTTTGCCTTCTTTGTTTCTATTTTGAAAAACATTTTAAAACAGTTTAACTAGCTCAGTGGTTCTCAACCTTCTCAGGCCGCGACCCCCCAAATAATCATGTTAACTGGGTACCCCCCCACCCCCCCACCCTGACGAGTACCAAGAGTTGCGGCATTATATTTTGTATAACACCGTTCTATTGTGAAAATAGCCGTTCTACATGCTCACAATGCCTAGCATGTAGATCGGCTATTTTCACAATTTCTGCCTCTAATATTTGACAATTTGGCCCTGTTTGGCCTCGCTCAGACCTACTCTAGATTGGATACTTTTTAGAACCACGTTTTGTACCACTTTCACACCACTCTACAGGTCCTTGTAGTGGAAAACCTGGCACAAGTGGGTGGTGTGGAGTGGTGTGGTGTTGGGCCATGCCAGTGGAAAAGGGGCTTAACAGGCCATCCTTGTGGATTTACTCCTTACACCCCTGGCAGCAATCTGATCATGTAACAATGAAAAAGAGAGAGAGAGAGAGAGAGAGAGAGAGAGAGAGAGAGAGAGAGAGAGAGAGAGAGAGAGAGAGAGAGAGAGAGAGAGAGAAACAGAAAGATGTGAGGTTGAAGAGCGCTCCTCCATCCTAGAGTACCAGTCTCTCTTTACTCACTTCCTCTCATCGCCCCCTCACTCCAATCCCCCCCCCCCAACACCTCTCCCGTTCTCCATCGCCCTGGCCCTCTCGTCTCCTCTCCTTCACTGCAGGTAATTACACTGCAACGTACGGGCCGGCGGGCCGGCAGAGGAAGGCACGAAAAGAGGGCCGACCACTCCTGGGTGGAAGGAGCATGATCCATTAGACCCGGCTCCGGGCTCGACATTCCCATTCCTCATCCCCATTTGTCTCCCCCCCCCCCCCCCCCCCCCACACACACACACACACACACACACACACACACACACACACACACACACACACGCGCACACACACAGCACACACACACACACACACCTTTCCTGCTTTATCACAAGCTGGAGTGCAGGAGCAGAAATAAATCTCTCTTTTAGAAATGGATTTCACTTTCTTTTACATACCTGTACGAAAGAAAATGCAGCCAGTCAACCAGCTGGGTGTGTGTGGCTCGGAAGGCCTTGAGTTCCCAAAAGTCCAATATTGCATTTCAGCTGTTTTTTTCTTTTTTTTTTTTTTCAGCTGTTCTTTTAGTTTTTTACTCATTTATTATTTTGGGTTGCTGGGGCTGGAGTCCCAATATTAGACGAGTTTCAGCCCTCATGGTTTCATGTATATTTCATTTTCGGTTTGGGTAAGATAAAGCGCAAGGTAGCATAAGGCAGTGTTTCTCAACCTTTTTTCTGCATGGGCACACTTTTCATGTGCCAAGCATCCATGGGCACACCAACATAATACGGGGGTGTAAATATCGTCACTGTCGGGAAGAAACCTTCTATATCCAAATGTGTACGTTTCTTCACAAATTAAAGCCCTGCTTCATCATATAGGCTGTCGCACAACAGTTGTGAAAACAGCAGATCTACAAGCACACAACGCCTCGCACCGCGAGGCGTTGTGTGCTTGTAGATCGGCTGTTTAAATTTAAATCGTTTTTAAAATGATAAATACAATACTTGCTTTCAAGCAGTTTCAAGGGGCACACTTGACCCTTCTCAGGGGCACACCAAAGGTCCCCAGGCACAATGGTTGAGAAACACTGGCGTAAGGTAAATGCCCTCCACCAACCTCTTGCAGGGTCATGACTCAGTGCATGCACTGAGAGATGGCTGCTCATCTGCATGGCAATGCCAAGAGAAGATTACGGCATGTGATTGCAAGGTGTAACTTCAGTTCACCTGTGCAGTGTATTGTGTACCTGTGTGTGGTCACAAAGTTGTTTCTTAGAAACTCTGCGGTTCCGGGAGAAAGTGTCCTCTAAGCACTTTTCAGAAGGTAGTCGTATATATGGTCATGTTTTGGTTTATTGTTGTGAGGTGAAGTCACCATTCATTCATTTTATGAGGAAAGAATGTATGGCTTCAAACTACTCTCTAAAGAATAGGGTCAATCCCATAATTACAATGGAGGCAATAGTGGAACCAGAGGAACATTATACATTTTTTTTAAGGTGGATAACTCTTCATGTACACACATGTACTGTATTTGTGAAGCAGCATGATCCCTTCGACAAATGACTCATAATGGTAAATGGTGCATTTATATAGCCTGGGTAGCTCAGTCGGTAGAGCTCTTGCCTTTGTACCGCAAGGTCATGGGTTCGATTCCGGGCACCGCCAACTCAGCGTATGAGTAGCACGGTTTGGCAAGTCGTGCGGCAAGTACTGGGAGCTGATGGTAGGTGTGGCGCTCCACCTCAGCAGTCCATCTCCCAGGGGTCTAGCGCATTGTAACGGGGACAGACTCCTGCGTGTTACCGGCTGATACCGACAATAAGCCACTCCCGACCTACTTCTTTATCCAAGGCACTTTACAGAGATTGTGCATTACATTCACCCATTCACACAAACATTCATACACCGATGGTGGAGGAAACCATGCAAGGCACCAACCTGCTCACCGGGAGCAACTAGGGGTTCAGAGTCTTGCTAAAGAACTCTTCGACACTAACTCTGGGGGAGCTTGGATCGAACTAGGAACCCTTCGGGAACGCTCCGTGTTCTAAGAAGGCAACTCTACTCCTGAACCACTGCCGTCCTAATAATAAACCTATTACTTAGGTATTTGCATGTAACAGCCTGAAAAGCTAAACATTTTATTTGTATGTCAAATTCTAAAAACATTCTGCCATTTGTGCGTTTTGGAAGTTATTACGGCTAACAAACATTTAAACTAGTTAAGCTCAGGCCAAATGTTCCACTTCCACACGGGTGATCTCAAGGGCAAATCGCCAGGAAACTTGCTGATGAATTCATGCTCTCTGGAGGATGCTGACCTCTCTTCTAACAAAGTATAAACTCTTAAAATCTTGTTATTGATTTTAGCACAGAGAAAACCAGACTAATCTTCGCAACGATAAATACAAAGATCTGAGATTACTTTCCTTTTCTGAATCAGACACAGACAAAAACTTGATAAAAGTGCTCCTTGGAGCACATGTCTCCGCCAGGTCAGGTAGGTTATTGTGGGCCGGCAATGTTCAGAATTTATAGAGGCGAGTGGAATGTGCAGAGGTTGAGGGGTTAATGTTCATGACGTTATTGCACAGGGAGGCTCTCTCCGTTCCGACATGTCGCCACTCCGAAATTGACTTCTTATTGACGGAGTGGCGACACTCCCATGGGGGTTCGGTTTAGGGTTAGGGTTAGAGATAGGGTTAGTGTGGAGACATGTCGGAGTGGAGAGATGCACCCTATTGCACAGACCCTCGGACACTGTGTTCATGAGTAATATCAAAATATCTGTGTTTGCTGAAATTGTTCTCCTGGCATCCAGGGAGTGCTATGTGCACAGTTTCTCGTCGATGGGGCCAACGGTGCCGGAGATTAGCTGTTCATAGACGGATGGACGGACACACACTGACATGGGGTCCGCTCATTGTTCTGCCGGTCCGTTGTTCCGAGTAGGAACTCACCAGCGTTGGCAGGTTAGTTACTCACCTCCGTCGGCAGGTTAGCTAATCACCCGCATCACGGTTACTGAGATTAGGGTTAGGTTTAGGCATTGTTTTACTGAGGTTAGGGTTAAGGTTAGGTTTAGTTCGTCTGCATTTCATTTTGCACAAGATCGGTGGATGTTGTTACTGCAATACAATACTTCGCCATATGCAGCGCTATGACGAAAAGTTAAAAAAAAAGAACACATTAAATGTAACAACGTGTAATGCAATCCAATGGTGAAAGCTGTTTTTTTACCTGAATAATAAATGGCGGCCCGTATGTGTCTCACAGAATACAGATAGAAACACACGTACCAGCAAGAAAGGGTAAAAAAAAAGACTAATTTCCGTAATGACCTTCTCGTGTGCTAATGGCCAAATCAATTACCAACAGCAAAGGGGAGAAACAAAACAGGTCTGCAGCACTATGTCCTCGCCATCATGTCCCGAGCTATGTCTTCTTGTCTTGTTTAATCAGGTGCTGGGCTTGCGTGGGTCGATAATACCCCTCCCCCCCCCCCCCCACACACACGTACACACACTCTGCAGGTAAAGAGGCCCTCTAACACGGCTGCCCCTGATTAGCTGCCTTGCCATTAATCTGCAAACTCATTGGTGCTGTGGTCAGAGTTGACTCCACCACTTGTTTATTAAACCCAAGGACCAGTGGTGGTTTATTTTTTTTACTTTATTGGGGTATTTCAAATTTTCTTAACTTTTTTCTTCTATTCCACTACATCTCGGAAACAAATATTTTACTTTTACTCTACTTTTTGATTATTGATTTTGATTATTATTACACAACATAACATACAACAAAATTATTTGTTTTGAAAACTTGTGCAATGATTTATTTTACTTTTGGTACTTTAAACTTTGCTGATTTTAAAACCAACCCCTATTTTAATATAAGTTGAGGACATGCTGTTGGAGTGTGTTTTGTGTTTTTATCATTTGAACATAATTTCGGCGACTGTGACATCATAGTACAAAATGGTAGTTCTTCCTACAATGGGCTGGGAGGATGTCTTTCCCAGGTGTTTCGCCCAGGAGTTTGAAGTTAGATTTAGGCATTATTTCTGTGAGGTTAGGGTTAGGGTTAAGGTTAGGGCTAGGCAGGGGTGTCGCACCAAATTCTGGGCCCATGGGTACAAGGATTCACTGTGGGCCCCCCATGAATGTTCCTTCATAGAGGGAGGGGGTTTAACCCATTTAGACTGGGAACACATTATTTTGTGCTTTTTTTTTAGCATGTATACAAGCTCACTTGTAAATCTGCAAGTCTTATATTTCAAAATGCCCTGTTAGGGTACCCCCTTATGACCATATATGGAGATCCCCAGGCATCAAACCCAGGCCCTAACTCGCCAAGGCCCTGCTTGGCTTTACTAATTAACATACGTTTTATGCCCATACATGGAGATCCCTGTCCCAATGTCATCAATATTAAGGACATATCTGGGAATGCCCATATATGGGCATGTTTTGACATAACATTGTTGACTATCACGCAGGGGTCGCGCCAAGAATTGGCGCGACCTTTAGGGCGAGGTCGCATGTCTCCCTGAGGCGTCTTACTAGTATTTCTTCCACCACTGCCAGGTGTAAGTGTGTCTGGTGTGTGTGTGTGTGTGTGTGTGTGTGTGTGTGTGTGTGTGTGTGTGTGTGTGTGTGTGTGTGTGTGTGTGTGTGTGTGTGTGTGTGTGTGTGTGTGTGTGTGTGTGTGTGTGTGTGTAGCTTTTGTTTTTCATGAGCGGAATGGTTCCTCATCTCAAGTCTCTATCCTAGGCCAAGACCTTTCTTTAAGAGGGAGAAAATTGAATATGTGAACCCATTCCATAGGTGGACATTTCTATATATCTCATTCCACATTACTTTTTCTTTCTTTTTCCTTTTTTTCCTTTTTGTCCTTCACTAAAGCCAAGGTAGAAGGCAACGTTATGCCAAATATGGAACGGTATCCGGAATTGCAAAAGAGTCAGTAATTGCCTTTTTATGCATTGAGTGGTGATATAAGTGTTATATATATTGCATGTGTCCATATAGTGTACATGCTTGTGCATGCGCGCGCGCGTGCGTGCGTGTGTGTGTGTGTGTGTGTGTGTGTGTGTGTGTGTGTGTGTGTGTGTGTGTGTGTGTGTGTGTGTGCGTACTGTTTGTTAGACTATGAGAGGTATAATATATTGGTTTGCAGGTTCTCTCTCTCTCTCTCTCTCTCTCTCTCTCTCTCTCTCTCTCTCTCTCTCTTCATTCTTATACCCACCATAGCCATAGAGGAGAATCAATTCCCGCTGGCCCCCTAATCTAATAGCATGACATATGAATTAATGCGGCGCCGTGATACGGGATATGCACGACTATCTGTCAGGCAGATGAATGCTGTAGGGCTGCAGTCCAATTGAAATAACATACGAGGCTCTTTTTAATCATTGGGTCACAGAGGAAAATGACAAGAACTGCAGGCTCCTGTAGCGCGCCGTGTTGTTTGTTCCAACACGAGGAGACACAAGGTGTGGCTTTTGTTAAAGGTGGCATTGGTTCCCTTAGAGCAGGGGTCTTCAACAGGGGGTCCGGGACCCCTAGGGGGTCGTCAGAGTTACTACAGGGGGTCCTTCAAATCTTTGTGTGATAGAAACCTTTTTTTGTTCTCCTTTTTTATATTAACCACTTGAACCCTAGCGTTCATATTCTGAGAACTTTAGCCAAAAATAGCAGATCTACAAGCTCACAACGCCTCGTGCTGCATTGTGAGCTTGTAGATCGGCTATTTTCGGCAAAGAGCTTTGGTGTAGAGGGGGAAAAGAGCAGACTAAGTACAGGGTGAAAAGTCACGTTTATTAACACATTGACCGCCATTTTAACATACCTCCGTACTCCCACCTGCCATTCGTCTCCATAGACTTCCATGTAATTGGGTGTGCACGGATCATGCACACCCATGCCTAGATAATGCACCACGTGTGTCCACATTGCTCACAGCTTTCAAACAAAAAAATCCGAATGGAAATCCGTTCAGGCATTCATGAGATAACAGCCACTATGTTTAACAAAGATGGCTGCCAAAATGGCTGCCATGCTTGAAAGATGGGGTTGCTATGGGGGTTAAACATGCAATTTCGCGATTGCTATCATGCCTACTCCATTTTTTGGGGTCCAAAAATTTTTTTGATTTTTTTTTTTTTTTTTTTTTAATTCTCGGGACTATCGGGCCTGGCGGGGAAAGACATTGGAATAATCTCGGGACTATCGGGCCTGGCAGGGAATGAGTTAAGTATTGACGGTTCATGTGGTTATATCTGAAAACACACATTGACATGAATCCAAAATACACTGATGATTGTGCTATCAAACGATGAAACTATATGGTATGGGTTGTGGGGGGTCCCTGCTTCATCTCTCTCTTGACTAAGGGTCATTGGCCTGAAAACGTTGAAGACCCCTGCCTTAGAGTATAGAGAAGAAAGAAATAAGAGATCACCAGACAGATTAACCACTTTAACTCTGGCATGTGAGCCTCAAGATAAGCAGTTAGTTACTATAACATGTTACACATGCTATAGGCCTAGTAACACATTTTAAACTCTAAGCTATGTATTCTACTCTTTATGGGTGAGGAATATGGTTCCCGTCAAAATGCCTTTGATCAAGAAATGTCTTTCAAAATTATCACCTGTCCATGAATTCAGTACGACAGAGCGTCTGCTAGGAATGATGGGGATATCATACAAGTATTTCAATGGCATGCTTGCTCTGCCTCCGTTTGTCTTCTTGCACTGTGGAATAGTAACAGTGGATGTGTACTTAATAGGGCATACAGTACTATAATGTCAACTCTGCAAACTCCCAGTCAGTCAGTGTAACGATAATGGCCAATTTAAGTGGGTCTCCGTGTAAACGGGCACTCATATGAGCCCTTAAGACAGTGAAGTGGCAGAGTTCGAAGAGTATTAATGTACTGTGGTTTCCCACGTTCAGCTAGTTCAGCACCAACGTTTGTGGACAGCTCCCACTTAGTACGTTCAGTTGTTCAGCACCATCTTTAATGGACAGCTCCAAATTGACTACAGTACATTCAGCTGTTCAGCACCAATGCAGGTGGACAGCTCTCATTGAGTACATTCAGCTGGTCAGGACTATCTCTTATGGACAGCTCCCATTTACTAAAGGACGTTCAGCTGTTCAGCATCATCTCTAGTGGACAGCTCCCACACTCGACCAGCGAGTCTTCCTGTTGCTCACTTCTCTATACCATTGTTTACTGTTGAGATTGGCACATTTCACCCAGGTTTTTTCATCTCACTCATGTCACTTTGTCTGCTGACCTCTCTCAGCAACAAAATAAACATAAAATTAACAAAAATAAAAGCAGTGATCACCCCAAATGTGCACTGCAATGTAGCTTCAATTGCACTACATTGCAGGTGCTTTTTGAGAGTGAAACAATAAGAAGACACGTGACATGTGTGATCTGGGCAGCTTGCCCCAGGAAATATGCCAAACTCAATAGGGAACAACGGTACACTGTGAAACCCTGAGTGCTCATTTGACTCACATGGAACCAAACAAACCTGTATATGGGATGGGTTCACTGGGTTCGTACACTCTCAGAGTGACAGGCCCGTATGGGTCCATTTGGTTCCATTCATACACTCTCTGAATCCACATTAAAACTCTGGATTCCACAGTGCACATTAGCTATAGCGTGTGTTTTCTCACTGACACCAAAGCGCTGAAGATAAAAGGAAGCTTCAATTGGCGTTAAGGGTACTAAGAACATGTCCCTTTTCCGGTTAATTTCGTCAAGCACAGACATTTTTAGGTCATTCGCTATTGTGTTCATTTTTTTAATTTCAACAGGAACGTGGGCAGAGAGGGCAGAGAGGAGGGACCGTTTGCTCGTTTCCATAAAAAAAAGAAAAAAAAAATCTTTGTTCATGTTCGGCTGCATGCAGGCACGGCTTACATGCTAGCAGCTGTAATGGCTTGGCAGAGATGAACATGCAGTTTAATCACCATTGTACTCCCATAATTATAATATGATTGTAATTGTATATAATTACCATTGCATGGCATTCATGGCAATGACATTCAAACTAGCCTCCACCACGTTGTGTAACCTCATGGAAAATGCAAATGTTCTTCTTGTTTCTCATTCTCGTTGTCGTCTCCCTCGGTTTGAATACCTTGAATGGAACAAAACAAACGATAATTGCGAACATTTGCTAGGGCAGGCTTGCTATATCTACTGTATTTGTTTGACGTTTTGCCACCTATTCTTATTCCTTATCCAAGGCTGTATGCATCGCCACACAAACAATGACTCACAGCAGTTAATTGACAGTGGCTGCTGTTGACTTGACAATTACGGCATTGTGACACCGCTGGTGAACTCGATTTCACATTTCAGCGACATCAGAGCGGCAACAATGGGACAGCGTACTGCATGTGTCAGTAAAATAACTGTGGGCTTTAACTGTGGGCTTTTGTCTTTTGTTGTTTGTGCACATGTGTGACCATGGTCGCCATGTGCGCCGATTCGTACTGTATGTGCAGTGGATTTTACCACTGCAGGAGGAATGTTAATTGCGACCGAAGGTAGCAGTTTAGTATGTGAAACGGCACATGCTGACTCCGTCCGTCTTGACGTGTACACTTTTTTAACGGTCTATGGGTTTGCCGCTCTGACATCATGCTCTGACGTCACTGTGATGTCAGGGGAACCTCACTAAAGAATGGGTTTGCCGCTCTGACATCACATTCTGACTTCACTGTGATTTCAGGAGAACCACTAACAGAATCCATATATGGCCAAGACAGCCCATATCTGTGTGGCTGGTTCTACAGACAGGGATCTCCATGTATGGGCATAAAAGGGATGTTATGTATGATGTCAGATGTCATAAACGTCATAGGACCTTCACATAACGAATAACTGAGTAACATGTTTGGGCTCTCACAGCATCTCCATATACAGTATATGGATCTCCATGGGTACCAGGGGTCTCCATATGGCTAACTGGTCCAATATACATCACTGGCCAGATGGCCAAGACATGACCTTGCCCTTTTTGTAGCCCTGAGGCGTCTTACTAGTCTTACACAATACAATATGTTGTTCAGTATATCCGACTGCTAGTATTGACTGATGACAAATGTGCCATGTTGTGCAGCAATTTAGAAAAGTGTGATGCATCGTAGCATCGAAACAAATCGAATCGTTACTTGGCAAGGTTCATGTGGTTAACTGTGTTTTCAGTGTTGAGTCTAGTCTACATGATCTGCACTGTGACCGAGGCAGTGTCACTTTCTCACCTAGGCATCAACTGTCGCCTCCCAGGCAGCTCCCCAAAGCACACTGGAGCGAGACTTCAATTAAACCCCATTTCTCCTTTGTAGGGACACATGGCTGTGTTGTTGTTTCACTGCCTTTATTGTGTCAAGGGAATTACCATCTATGCAGCCTATCATTAGCCTATCATTATGACTATCATTTCACACTGACATTGCGGATAATTGGGCCCCAAAAATTCTCCTCGACCGTCTCCCCGCCGTGGAGGGAAATGTCACTCAGCATTACCATACTCATTTACACCGCACCACAGCTGCTGTCCCTGGACGCTACCTCACCCCATCTCCACTCCACCCTCACGCACTCCGAGCCACTCCCCCCCTCCTCCCTTTTCAGGATGGGTTATCGCAGCGATTATGAAAAATGACTCGTGGAGTGGTGAAAAAAATTACACAACATGACACATTATCTCCGTATTAAAGGGAGTTTGGGGCGAATAATAAGTTTGGCTTTTGGAGGGCCTATTCATCAGGGTATATGAAAGAGGAGCGGCGCTGCCAAGTACATTTAAATGCCACTGTCACTCTCAATGACACCCTGCCTCCCACCACCCCTCTGTTCTTCAAGAGTTAGGAGCTCTGTGATTGTGTGTGCGTGGAGCGCCAGGTGTCTGGGTGCTAACACGGCTAACCTTCAGACTGAGGCTAATGCCTGGTTTTTCTAAAATGCTGAATACAATAGCAGACCCAGGGCTCGCTCACTCACACACACACACACACACACACACACACACACACACACACACACACACACACACAGTATGCGTACAAGGTGTGTCTTCCCCATCCTCTTCCATTCGATGGGAGACACATTGCATAGCATTCCGGCACGACGCGTTGATGGCGCGGCAGCAGGTGAAGCCCATTAAAGGGCGAACACAACAGGGTTGTTATAGTTATTAGTTTGTACTGTAGCGCTATTCCGAGGTCCCGTTGTTTCCCGGTCCCAGTAGTCCGAGGCTAACCTGCCGACGCTGGTGAATGTTAACCTACCGATGCTGGTGAATTCGAACCTGCCGACGCTGGTGAATGCTAACCTGGTGAATGCTAACCCTAAGCCTAAACCCTAACCCTAAACCTAACCTTAACCCTCTCTCAGAGTTGGGTCTCTAAAACTAAAAGGTTTGAGAACCAATGTCTTAGTTTAACTAGAAATACTGTTCCTTCGAAACAGTGTGGGCTCGATTCCAACCCAACAAATAGGATACTTTAAGGTACTGTAAGGTACAGTACCTTACAGTATTGTACTGTACCTTACTATACTGTACTGCACCTTACTGTACTGTACTGTACTGTACTGTACTGTACTGTACTGTACTGTAACTTACTGTACTTTACTGTACTCTACTGTACTCTACCTTACTGTACTTTACTGTACTCTACTGTAACTTACTGTACTTTACTGTACTCTACTGTACCTTACTGTACTGTACTTTACTGTACTCTACTGTACCTTACTGTACTGTACTGTACCTTACTGTACTATACTATACTGTACTCTACTGTACCGTACTGTACCTTACTGTACTGTACTCTACTGTACCTTACTATACTGTACTTTACTGTACTCTACTGTACTTTACTGTACTCTACTGTACTTTACTGTACTCCACTCTACCTTACTGTACTTTATTCTACTTTACTGTACTTTATTGTACTTTACTGTACTCTACTGTACTTTACTGTACTCTACTGTACCTTACTGTATTGTTTTGTACTTTACTGTACCTTACTGTACTTTACTGTACTCTACTGTACTGTAACTTACTGTACTTTACTGTACTCTACTGTACTGTACCTTACTGTACTTTACTGTACTCTACTGTACCTTACTGTACTGTACCTTACTGTACTGTACTTTACTGTACTCTACTATACCTTACTGTACTGTACCTTACTGTACTATACTATACTGTACTCTACTGTACCGTACTGTACCTTACTGTACTGTACTCTACTGTACCTTACTATACTGTACTTTACTGTACTCTACTGTACTTTACTGTACTCTACTGTACTTTACTGTACTTTATTGTACTTTACTGTACCTTACTGTACTTTACTGTACTCCACTGAACCTTACTGTACTTTTACTGTACTCTACTGAACCTTACTGTACATATTCTATGTGTTCTAGAGGTGTATATTGAGTGCATATACTGTAGGTTAACAATCCCAGATCACATCTGTCCTCCACTATGTCTATAACCAAGGCGTTCTTCTATGTGGCCACTCCAGACTGAGGAGTGGAGCATGACTTTTATTGTGTTTGTGGATCTGATTTGAAAATGCATTGGTTGTGATATCTCCCTGAAAACCAACAACAACCACTAATACGGCTGATTGTCCCTGCGGGTTCTAGGATATATACTGTAAATCCCATTGCCCGGGATCCTAAAACCTTATTCTTTTTAAGTAAAATTTCTAAAACACTACAAAACATGTCTCAAAGACAAATACAAGCAAACGTCTCCACAGTAACACAGTAACAGTTGTTTGTGTGTGTGTGTGTGTGTGTGTGTGTGTGTGTGTGTGTGTGTGTGTGTGTGTGTGTGTGTGTGTGTGTGTGTGTGTGCGTGCGTGCGTGCGCGTGCGTGCGTGCGCACATTGTAGATCAACTTCATAGCAGTATTAAGTGGTCCATCTATGTTTTTTATTAATAATAAAATCTGCAAAGTAACAAGTAACTGAGGCTGTCAAATGCTGTATTTATAGTAGAGTATATGTAACAAAAATGGAAAGTAGAGTAAAAGTACCTCAAAATTGTACTGTAGGTACAAGTACTTGTATATACTTGAGTAAATGTACTTGGTTACTTTGCAGCACCACAGAACAGCCAATGACAGACAGGCCTTTAATCACAGCTGTCTCAATCAGTAGAGTGGAGAGGGACATTTATAGATATTTGTAGTTTTAACTCAGAATATATACATCACAAAGCTTAGATATTTGGATCAAATCAGAGAGCAGACCTGTGTGAACGCAATGATATAGATAGCATATCTGAAGTGTGAACACTGCAGCCACAGCGCCTTAAGATAAACATGGGTCTATTATCCTTCTCTCCACTCTGTCCCCACTCACTAAACCCATTGGAAATGCATTGGGTGCTTAAAGTTAAACATTTTTATTTTTTTATATTTATACTACAAAACATTTAAAAACCAAAAATACAAGCACACGTGTCCTCAGTAAGCTGAACACATAAAAATTTGAATGGTGTTGAAAGGTGTAAGCGTTTAAGAGATGAATCGCGCCAAAGTTTTGAGGAGATACTGACTAGTATAGTATAGTATAGTATATAAATAATGAAGATAACATACGTGTGCTCGCCTTCCAGGCGAGCCCACAATAATTGATCATTAATGAGTGTTCATGAGTGTGTTCATTAATGGGTATATTCATTGACTGCCACAGTTCAAACCAGAAACACATAAAGAGATAGGCCTGAATGACCATAACAGGTCTCTAACTCTGAGTGTACAAATGGAACCAAATGGACCCTTACTGAACCACTAGTACTAGTAGACTCCTAATGTGATTTTACTCAAGAAACTTTTGAATTCCGGACTTTTACTTGTATTTCTACATTGTAGTATTGATATAAAGTACTTTTTACACCACTGTTATGCAGGCTAATACAGCAGCACAAAACCTTGTTTTACTGTTGGCACAAAGGGAAAAAAAGAACTCGGCTTCCACAGAGTTTGCAAAGCTATACAAGCTTTGCCTGGTGAAAAACGCTCACGTTCATACTATCCGCCCACTTTGTTATTTTATAAAGCTCGTATCCAAAGGCAAGGCCGCCGTCAGTGAATTAATTTGAGTAATCGGTGAAGTATTTGGTGTCAGGGGAACATAGGGGGCTTTTCAAATGTCATCTTCTTTGTATTCCGGGGATGGCGGGCCATTTAAATGGCACTGCATTAATGACCGGCCATTAATTGCTTGATATTAAACGGAGGCTGCTCCTATTATCACTATACTTGCTCAGTTCTCTGCTGCACGTGGCCTTGAGTATACTCCACGAAAAATATAAATGAAGGAAATCTTGAAGACATGCGGTTCGGGGCGGTGTATTTTGGCAGCAGGGAAATAAGAGTCAGCCGTCGCGCTGCGGGCGCCATTTTGCAGCGAACTCTTTTTTTTTTCCTTCTTTTTTTTATGCAAAAGAACAAAGGTTTCCTTTTGTGTCCTTCCCGCTTGTGATCCGCCATCAGTGACCAAATTGAAATCTTCTCCTCTGCGGTGACCTGCACATATCTGGGGACCGCAGATAGCAGCGTTTGCCCTCTTCCACAATACCACGGAGCCGGGCTGTGATTCATGGCAAAAAAGGGATTAATTTCTCCACAAATTAACTGCTAATTCTTCTCTTATCTTTGCCCCAGACTCTCTTTGTCCAACTCGCCTTAGTTCTCTCTCTCTCTCTCTCTCTCTCTCTCTCTCTCTCTCTCTCTCTCTCTCTCTCTCTCTCTCTCTCTCTGGCTTTGACTTTGTGGAGCTGTTTGTTAGTGAGAGGTGTGATCTCCCTACTTCTCAGCAGTCAGATAGATTTCCTTTTCTGTCCCCTCTAGGCTCCCCTAGATCCTCACACACTAATTGCTCTTTCCAACCACCAAGGATAATCCAGAACCTTCCAGAACCTGAAACTTTCCTCAACCCGCTAAATGCTGTAATAGTATTTGTTTGTTTGTTTGTTTGTTTTCCCATGATAACCAGAACTGAATGGGAAGTGTCCATAATATATATATATTTTTATTAATGTACATATATGTTGTCACTGTTTTGGGCTTTTCATCATAATGTAGCTAAATCAGAAAATTATGGTTTTAGCCCCAGTTTTGCTATTTTGAAAAATCACACCTAGTGTGAAGTGAGTGGTGCTATTTATGAGTTAATTTCATTAAGCTTCCTGTGAAGCTTGGCCAGTGTCAAACTTTGAGTGCTTATTCAAAGCTGTAGGCCAGATGTAGGCCAAGCTTCGCGTCCCACAAATCTTGGCCAATGTGACCCTGGACGTACAACACGAACTTTGAGCGCTTTGTGTCCAGATGTAGGCCAGATGTAGGCCACACTTCATGTCTCGGACATAGCCAGATGTCGGAGCTTAGCTCATTCCAGGAGCACCGCTCAACATATTGAACATATTAGCTGATCTATAAGCTCACAACATGTTGAGTAAAGCGCACGGTCAACCTTTACAATGACATGCACTGTATTGCCTTGTGTGCCATTAAGAAAACTGTGGAAAGGACGACAAAGGACATGTTAAAAAAAGAATAATAATGAAATAAAAAGAGATAAAGAAAAAAAAAGTGATTCAATCACCCACACCTCATCGATTATTCATGAGAAGTGAGTGGGCACAATTCAAAGCATGGCTTTTCCCATTTTTACAGAGCAAAGGCATGGTAATGAGTTGAGCATGAGCAGTACTTAATTTTAAAGCCCAGTCACCCTCTGTAAATATAAACATGTATTGTCTATGTATACATTCATGTTGCATGCATACCAATAGCATGCACACTCACACATGGCTGTCTGTAGATGTAGATTGGATGAGCTCAGATGCGATTAAAAGCCAGAGAAAATGAATAAGTCTTGAGCAGAGACTTAAAAACAGGGATGGACCAAGCAGATCTAATATGGAAGGGCGGGCTGTTCCAGAGCCTGGGGGTTGCAGCACCTTTCGGTACCCTGTTCACTAAGGGGTACATTCGTATGTACCCTGGGAGCGCACTCACATATCGGGTATGGTGTGCTGTGCACCCTAACACGGGACATGGGAAGTGAGGAAAAGATGCTTAAGTTTAAAAATACCTGCATACAGATACTTTACGCAGATATAATAATAGAGCATCGCAGCGGAAGTGGTTTACTGGTCCCACAAAAAAATCGCCCATTCATTTTCCCCATAGACTTTTACAAAAAAAATATTTATAACAATTATGTTAAGCCTAGAACTAAGCCATCCAGGATTGCAGTGAATCATGACCATACAACCTTTGATCCTATGTGAAAACATATTTTAATATGAAATTATTTGATATACTACATTTAATAACTACCCTTTGTTTGGCGATTTTCAAAATGTTCTTTTCATAGAAACAAAGGTTTTATGGTCATGATTCACTGCAATCCTGGATGGCTTGGTTCTAGGCTTAACATAATTGTTATAAATATTTTCTTGAAAGTCTATGAGGAAAATGAACAGGATATTTTTTTGTGGGACCAGTAAACCACGCCCACTGCGATGCTCTATACTATAGGCTACAGATTTACAAGGTGCACTTATATATGTTATTATTGAATGGCCAAAGCAAAAATACATACATTTTTACTTAGTTAAAATCCTCACTATCTCTCCAACCATCTTCCTTCCAACTTTACGACAGTTGTTAACATCTGCTTCTCTCTTGTTTTAGAAAATAAAACAGGGGCATAGTTCCGCCGATTTAAAATGATTCCAATACGGAACTAAAACTTCCTATGATTGGCCGCTAGTTGCGTTGTTTTCCCCCCCGGCCGATCGCAAAAAGAATTGTTCTCCATTGGACCCCATTCATTTTCCTCTTTCGTTTTCTAACCTTAATTAACATTTTCATACATACTTTATGGTTCCTATCGCTAGTTAAAAATTGCCTTTCAATCACGATGATTTGCGTGTTGTGAAAATAAGGTCCCATTTATGTTAAAATTGATGATAAAGTTGCGGGGGGCGTGGCCAACTAAACTGATACCAGCCGGCTGTGTTCTTCTTCGTGTGCTGTATTTCGGGAGGCTCCGACCACATTCTCCCATGTATCCCTACGGTTGCATGTGACCGTTGGCAGCCAATAGCATCCTCTGGTGCTTTTACAATCTATGATGGTGACACCCATGCCAAGGACCCAAAATGCGTCATTTGCGCTGCATAGGAACCAATGGCTTCGCTTTGTCCATATATTTTTTACAGTCTATGAATAAAACATATGGATTAAATTGTGTCACATAGTACTGTATGTGACAACGGGTCCTTTGTTCTACACAAACTGCTGCTCAGTCCACCCCAGGAACCATATAGCATGAGATGAACTGTAGTTCTGAAGGTGAAGAAGAAGAGTCTCCCTATTGTGTGTGCATGGAGACATCTGACTGGCTGAGCCACGGGACAAACGTGGGAGGGCGAGTGTTGTTGCAGAGCCATTATGATTCTCCCTGTACAGTAGGCTACATAACTGGATACATAAAAGTTACTTAATATAAATAAATACATATTTTGCAAAAATGCATATATTTTGTATTCATTTACATCCAGTACATCATTCATTGCTGTCAGGCAGAAACATTGGATGTTTTTTTTTTTTTTTTTTCGTGAATTAACACACTGCTTTGTGATACAATTAATCTAAATATCGGGTGGAAACCTTGTGTGTCCAAGACTGTTCGCTTTGTATTTATCATTTTTAAAATGAACTAAACTAGTGAAAATAGCAGATCTACAAGCACACAACGCCTCGTCAGCGGGGAGTGTTGGGCGGGAGGAGTAGGACGAAGACTCCTATGTTTCTCCCGGTGGGGGCTCCTCACTCGCAGCTGAGTCAGTAGTGTGTGTGTGTGTGTGTGTGTGTGTGTGTGTGTGTGTGTGTGTGTGTGTGTGTGTGTGTGTGTGTGTGTGTGTGTGTGTGTGTGTGTGTGTGTGTGTGTGTGTGTGTGTGTGTGTGTGTGTGTGTGTAAGGGGTAATACATTGGCATAATGATTAAATTGGGGAGAAAAGGGGGGTCAAAAAGAAGTGGCTACTCTAAATTAAAAAGGTAATAGGGGCCTTTGCATGTTGCATGAACTATTAAGGTATACAAATATACATGTGCATTATCACAAAGTTAACCGGTTAAACATGAAACCTATAGCTGGCATCTGTTCCTCAAACCTAGCATCCACCATGCACCACACACTTATATGTATAAAGTGGGAGATGAAGCATGGAACGCTGATCTTAAGATCTTAACAACTTGTCTTTGTAGATTCTGAACGTTTGCAAACAGGAGAAGGGCATTGTGTTAGCAGGTCAAGGTTCAAGCAGCTCTCTCTCTCTCTCTCTCTCTCTCATTCTCTCTCTCTCTCTCTCTCATTCTCTCTCTCTCTCTCTCTCTCTCTCTCTCTCTCTCTGTCTCTTTCTGAGAGGGAGGTTTCAAAGTATCTGGACGCTGTCGTGTTTGCCCTGATCTAATTTTTGATTTTATTTTATGTTTTGTCTACAGTATATGCTATAAGTAAAACTTCTTGCCATGTCCTATAAGTTTGTCAATGAAAAAAAAAACAATAAACATTTTGTTTAAAAAAGAAAAAAGTACCAATACCCTATAGTAGAACTAATCTGTAACAAGTTTGTTCTTCAAAATGTACTTAAATTGAAGGGAAAAAAAATAGAAAAAAGTATTGGCATCAAAATATACTTAAAATAAGTTTTCAAAAAATTGTAGGCTACTGCACTTGAGTAAATGTACTGAGTTACTTTCCGCAGGCTGGTTTCAGCAGGCCTTAGAGGCTTACAGAAGGTCTCCAGAAGATCATAGAGATGACAGAACAATATCTCTGGAGCTGTTAGCAGACACCAGATAAAACACTCTCGCTACACTATTTCCATAGACAAATAACTGCACGGCTGTGTAACCTTGACAGATGGAATGTAGACACAAGATAAACTGTCCACGAGTTAGACAAAGGATCTCTTTGTCTGCGCGGAATAGCAGCTTTATATATTCCCTTTACAGCCAAAGTTATTCTGTTTGCACTCAAAGTTTGCCATTTAAGAAGTAGTTCACATAGTTTTCTCACTCAACAGTATAAGCAAAACAATATTGTAAGTGTATAGGACATGGTATCTGCACATTTCTTAAGTAACAATTGAATGACTTTTAAGGCCTTTTTAATTCAATTTGTCAAATACAGTATAATGTAGGAAAGAGGCAAACATTGTGAAAATAGCCGATCTACAAGCTCACAAGGTCTCACAGTGCGAGGCGCTGTGAGCTTGTAGTTTGGCTTGTATGTAATGCCTACAATTCCAAGAGCTTGTCAGGGTGGGTGGGGGTCTCCTGTTCAAATATGATTGTCCTGGCCTGGGGGGTCGCGGCCTGAAAAGTTTGGGAACCCTTTGACTACTAATAGGG